>NW_020897781.1:2407274-2427126 GCF_003984885.1 Neopelma chrysocephalum
TCATGCAACATCAGCTCCTCCAAACAGCCAGCTGAGTCTCCGGGGGTCAGCCTGCTCCTGCCCTTCCCAAGGCAACTTCAGCCCCTGTCCAAAACCGCCTGGATACTTATTTTGGAACAAGTCAGATCCAGCATCATCCCCTTACAGCAGGATGCACTGGAACAAGCCTGGGGTTCTGAAATGTGCCATGTGCCTAGCCCGGGAGGCAATATTCAATTGGGGAAGGTGACCCAGATATCCCACCCAACCCACCACCCATGAGGGCAGCATTCCCACAGGCAGGAGCAGGGAACGCTCAGCCTGGCAGGGCAAACCAGGAGAGCGATAGGTAAAGGAACAGGCTCATGCCTGGGGTAGGTAAAAGGCGGTGGATCTTTCACATGGCTTTTTTTTTCCCTCCCTCGCTCCATCTCCCTCCCCTCCTCCAGTCTGTTGCACGGGAGCTGTCGGCCATGCTGTTCCAGTTCAGGGGCTCCTGCAACAGAAAAGATCAGCTGTTGGAGAACCCATGGAAAGCCCTGGGGGAGAGCCATGGCCGCAAGGTAATCAGCAGGCAAAGTTATTACCATTATGCTGCTAATTAATTCCCAGCTCATTACGTTTCCTGTGGCTAATTTGTACTCGCCGCTGATTTGATTAAACTCATCTCTATGCTAATAAATGTGTTTTCCATTTGTTTTAGCGACTGTAGGAAGAGAGCCCGGTATTTACATATTTTGACGTTTATCAAATAAAACGCGGCGCCTGAATTAATTCTGCTCTGATTTATAAGTGGAGGGGGAAGGAAGGGGAGAAAGGGGATGCTGAGGGTCAGGAGTACATCGCGTGTGCGCGGCGGTGTTTGGTGGTGGGGGCTGCGCCGACGGGAGATGCTCCCGGGAATTCCATCCTCACCTGCCCCATCCTGCCCAGGGACGGCTCCTGCAATGTGGCTGCCACCTCCTTGGCTGCTCCCCTTCCATTTATTTCCCCTTCCCAACTAAGTTTTGAGACGTGGGGTTTTGATTTGTAGGTACATCGCACGGTTCACCGACACCTCGTCAGGTGGATTTTTCTTTGTGTTTCAGAAATTGCTCTAAATGAAGATTAGATTTACACTGCAGCACCTCATTATAAGCAGTGACTGTGTTTCCCAGTTCCGTTTGTCAGGATTCGCTACAGTGATATCAGAGGGCTTGAATTTCTAATGAGACGGGGAGGAACAGACACCTTGCCATGCACACAGGTATATTTTAGGGACATAAGGTAGATGTAAAGTAGGTTAGAGAGGTAAATTTTACCTCTCTACCCCTGGTAAATGGCAGGGCAGAAAGCTCTGTCCGGCCCTTGAGCATCTGCCTTTTAAACCCAAGACTAAATCCTCAGAGCAGACCTTTAGCAAGTGAAACTCTATTCAAAACAGTCCTGTTTTCCCACAATTAACTGCTGCAGTATCAGTCTCCTCTTCATTTGCAGAAATCCTAACAGAAAAATACTCTGAGAGTGTAAATCAGTGGGATTTGTGCTTTTCATCACTAAGAGCTTGTGAAATCCAGCCTTTCCTTTTCCTAGGATAACTGGTAATTGTCTCCAAGCACATCCCCTATCTCTTCATGTGTGTTCATGTGTGCCGTATTCAGTTGGTTCACACAGGCCAGACCCTCGCAGGCAGTATGGCTTGGGGAGGGCTGGGATGGGGGCAAGGCAGGGAAATGCTCCTCTTCTGGGGCTGGAAAAGGCACACCGACTCAGCAGGGATGCCTGGGAGTCCAGGACATGTCTGACACCTCCCAGTCCTGCTCCCTGATTTCATCTGGAAGTTTGGCTTAACCTAAGAGGATTTGTTTTCCCTCTGCATGCTCATTTTGGGCTGGATTTTCTGGTTTCTCTCCCGGGTGCTTCATGCTTGCAGTCACACTGGTGGCCCCGGGGCAGCCCCCAGTTTTCATTCACACTCCCAGTGAGTTTCTCAGCAAAGAGAGGCCCCAACGACGCCACTTCTCACTCTGGCAGTGAGACACCTTCCACTGCCGCTGCTTCACCCCAGGCAATCTGAAGCAGCTTCGTTGCTTAAGTAACAATTAACAGCCCTGTCTTTTGGGAGTGCTTCTGGTGTGCAGCGCATCCCTTGCTCCGGAGCCTGCGTGTTCCTGCCATGTTACCCAAACCGTGGGCATCCCCTGGCTCCTGCCCACCCCTCATCCTTCTGTGTGGAAGGGTCGTGGTGGGCTGCACCGTGCTGCCAGCCCACCCCAGGCTCGGCCACAGCCATGCTGATGTTTTCTCTCCTCTTGCCCTTTCTCGGAGGCTGCACAGCCACACCTGGATGCAGGGGATGGAAGTGTCCCAATGGTAGTGCAGCACAGATCCCCCTGCAGGGCCGGTCCAGCTGCGCAACCAGAGCATGGTAGGAAGTCCCTGGGCTGTTTTTAAAATCAGGTCCTCGGAGAGGAGCTGGAGAAGCCCTGTCTGGCCTGATGCTGTGCTCAGCTCTAGGTTTGTGCCCAGGTGATGGGGCGATGCCTGACCCTGAGCACCACCTTGGCTGCACACCCAGAGTCCTGGTCCTGCAGCATTACTTCAGTACCGCTAGAACAACCACCTAAGCCATGCAGTGGTGGGTTGCTGGACTTTTCTCTTCCTATAAAACCTTTTAAGCCTTTGCAAAAGCGGGAAGTATTACCGACAAAAAACCCGCCTTGTTTCGCATTAGCAGCCTTTGCTTTCTCTGGCGAAGGTGGGACAATAGCCACACGCTGCATGGTATCAGTGTCACAAAGAACGGAACCAAAAGGCTTCAGCTCAGGACAAATAAAAGTAACATTGATTCCTTTTTATTTTTCCTCCTTTTTTTTTTTTTCCAGCTGGTATCAATACATTAAACAACCACGCTGGAAAAGTGAAATTGATTCAAGGCCTTCAGTGCTCCCTGCCAAAAAAGCCTCCTGCAAGGATCTATTCTGTATTGAATTACAGTCTGGAAAAGTTCAATAGGTTATTGTACAAACAGAGAGCAAAAGCCCGTCAACAATGGAGCCAAAGTGATTGTGCAGCTCCTTTGTGCTTGCCAGCCCCGAGCTCCTCGCAAGCTCGGATGTTAAATCAGTTTAATTAAAATGGTGGGCTTCAAATGCCTCGCATTTTTTTAATGCATCTCCCTGTGTAAAGACATGTAGGCTGAGGTTTAAAGCCGCCTGCCTGCACTGACAGCCCCTCCATCCCTTTCTTAGGCCCTAAATCACAGCGGATTTTTACAGCTGCGGAGCACTTTGGGCAGACGCTGGGTCTGAGCAGCACTAGCAGCCTCAGCCCAACCAGAGCAGCTCCATGCTCCCTGCAGCCTGTCCTGCCAGCAGAGGCAGCCCCAAGGTTCATCACATCTCCCTTTAGCAGAAGGTGCTGGTGGTACCTCTGAGCTGGAGACACACATTGGGTGAGTGCCTGTGGTTACCCTTTGGCCAGCCCCAGTCCTTGCAGGCTGGAGCTGTGCTTTGTGCTCTGTAAATGTACAGGGCTTGGCTGTGGGACCCTCCAGCTCCGGTGGCCTCTCTGGAGGGACTGGATGCTCCCCAGGAAGCAGCAGGGTGAGGCCCCCGATGCTGCAGCAGGTTTGTCATGGGTCTCACTGCAGGGTCTCCTCCAAGCAGGCAGGAGACACTCACGAGCTACATCAGGGTTTCTAAATCCCCCTCTCCATCTCTAATTAAGATTCAAATTGAGTATAGAAATCATGTGTAAGTAAGATGCTAATTATTAAAGTCATTGATCTCCCAGACAATAAAGCAGCCTCGCGTTTCTGGCCTGCCCATGTTTTGAGGCAGCTCTGAGTCCTCACAGTCATAATGTTTGGGATATCCAGAATCAACACTGACTGGACATCCCACAATCCTTCTCCTCTAGACATAAATATAACCCCAGGAGCAGAGAGTGTGTTTGGAGAGACCAGGGCTCAACTTGATGTCCTTGCCGTGATGTCTGCCCATCCCCTCCATTCCATGGCTCTCCCCTCTGTCACAGTGAAGGAAGGCAGCAGAGCTGGCCAGCTGCAGCAGCAGGGTTGAGCAGATTTGTTCATGAGCCGCACAGCAAACTCACTGGGCAGGACACATCAAATATCCTTCCCTTGTCCCCAAAGTGGGCAACCTTCACAGCTGAATATCCTACCTGGGAGTCATGGGGCTTGGGGAAAAGGTGCTCTTAGTTTGAAAAAATATATGAAAGAATGGTTGGAAAATTACAGGGAGAGAAAATTACATGGAAAGCAGAGCACAACCAGTGTGGGGCCAGGCTGGAAGGTGGGGGCAAAGCCGCACCACGGGAGGATGAATGTGGCTGGTGCTTTAGTGGCTGCAGCAAAGGGCAGACTCACGGGAAAGAGAAGGCTTGGGCTGCAGAAGAGAGGGATGCTAGCCTGGAAACACAGAGTGCAGTACCACACTGCACCAAAACGCTGGAATTAACATCAAAGCAATCCTGGAGCAAATGAGATTACGGTATGCATGTTAATGAGGCAGCAGCGCTAATCAGCCAGGATGCCTCGCTGGGAGGGCTGCAGTGCCAACTTGTGATTTTTGTTGTCAGGCTGGACCCAGTTTCCATTTGGAGTGAAGATTTTGTTTGGTTTTAAAAGCATCAGTATTTTTGTGGGGTTTCGGGCAATCTCAGATTTGATTTGATTTCTTCAAGTAGACGTCTGGCCCTCCAGGGTACAGAGAAAAACTTGGAAATGGGATTGAAGTGGTCCCCAGGGCCAAACTGAGAACCACTCCAAAGCCAAGGAGCAGATGAAAGTTGCCCAAAATGTATTTTACTCAGTTTTAAAACGTCATTATTTTTAAGCCAATCTCAGCAGTTTGCAGAGCTGAGTGCACGGCTTTGCACACAAAAGGCAGTGTATTTGTGTGCCAAGGTTTCCTAAGGAGTATGAAGCCAAGATGTGAGGGGTTCAGCTCTGCTCACACTTGCACCAGGTTTTTTCCCAGTGCCATAATGCTGATGTCACAGTTATACTTCTCCACTGAGCTCCAAAACTGGAGCTTTCTAAAATCAAGGGCCCTCAAAAAAGCACTTGGTTGGGAGATGTGTAGCTTCAGGCAAAAAGCTGTAAAAGGGCCAGCCCCTCCCCAGGGAGGTTTAGCTGAGCTGGGGAAAAGGATGGCAGGAAGGTAAGGGTAAGAAGGGAATCATGAAGAAGGAAGGAATTGAGATAAGGAAAGGCAGATAAGCTGCTCACAAGAATTAAAAGGGCAGGACCCACAGCAGAGCACAGGCTGTGGTGAGCCCTATCTCTGCCTGAAACCTGGGGTGCTTCCAGAGGCCAGGGAACAGATTCATCTTGGTCAGAGAAGCTTTCAAGCAGGGTCAGGAAAATGGAAACCTTTCTGGGGCTTTTCTGTCTCTGTAGCAAAATGACCCCTTGGGAGACAGAGGAAGGTGGAGAAACAGCCACACCAGGATATGGGAATGCTGCAGCATGTGCTGTGAGGGTTCAAACCTCTCCAGGGATCAGCCCAAGCCTTTTCAAAGTTCCTCTTGAGCCCTTTTTATGGAAAATGCCATTCTGATCAACTCCTTCTGCAAGGAAACTAGACTTGTTTTGATCTGTTTTTCAAACAGCCTTTCTTCTTGATTGGAGAAATTGGCTTAAATGAGTCTCTCTCCTTTTTCCTAAGCAAGGCTGCAATTCATTTCTGCTTCCTTCTCCTTTCACCAATAATCTCATTTGCTGAAATTGTGAATAAAACAGAATTTGAGATATTTGAGTGTTTACAGAGCAGAACAACATGTTTTATGTTTGAGTTTGCCATGCAAACATGTCTCTTCTGCAGGTGGCTCTGAGCAAGGTGCAGCAGTGGCTGCCAGGAGAGCTGATACTCAGTTCCCAGCTCTTGTCCAGCTCTGAGAAAACATCTTTTCTCTTTTTGCTTCACGGAGAGCAATGATGTGGCTCAGCCCATGGAAATCTTTCCTGCCTTACTGCAGAGGAGCTGCAGATACCAAGTGCATAGACCTGAGCAGAGCAGTAGAGCAGTGGAGGAATGGGGGAGTAACCAGACAGGCCTGAGAAGGTGCAGATGTACCTCCCTTCTGCCACAGATTTCCATGGCTGGGAAAAGAAGCTGTTCAGCAGTGCTTTCCATGCCAGGGAAATCATTAACAAATTAATCATTTACTAATTAAACGGCATGACACCCGTGTAAAGGGAGTGTGATTATCCTCTTTTATAAGTCAGGAAACTAAATGGCGTTCCTGATTTTAGACCAAATTTGCCCTTCTTACAACCCCACAGCTTTGCTCCGTGGCCAAAGAAGGTTCTTTAGAACACCCACCTCTGCTCACCACTGAGAGAAACCACCCTGATGTGCACAATGTCAGGCACAATTGCTGCCTGATGGCTGTTCCCAGGCTCCTGCTGGAAGGTGCTGGAGGCTTGGCTGGGGTTTTTTTGCATGACCTTTCTGTATATAGTGGATGCTGGAGGATGAGAAGACCCATGCAAGGAGGTGTGGCTGCATCCTTGCTGGGCATCCCAAAGGCTTGCTGGGTGCACTCACATCCTGCACCAGCCCTCCAGACAAACCTCAGTCTGCAAAAATTATCCAGAGTCAGGAGAAGTGAGCATAATGAGACCCAAAGTCTGATCTTCTTTTCACTCTTCTGATTGTATTTGGATCAGATATGTGAAATTAAACCCCTGCTTTATCCCAAATGACAGCCTCTGGCAACAGGCTTCATCTGTGGTGTATGAGAACACATTTATTTAAAAAGTGAGAAGGAGTGGAATTGGGAAGGCAGAGCAGTGGCAGCACTGTTCATGAAGCCCATGGAATCACCTTCCTCATTACGTGTTGGAATTGAGTCTCTGGGATGCAGTGAAAGAAAATTTATAGTTAAAATGCCAAATTATTGCATTGCAGGAATGTTTGTCCTTGCTAAGGCCTCTCGTACAATCCCCACCAAAGTGCCTTCCCCTGAAATGCTCAGATACAGCAGAAACTCCCCAGAAATAAAGCCAAAATTTTCCTCCCTCCTTCATGTTCCCGAGGAGTCCAGCTCACAGTGCTGACACAGCATTGCAGCCCGAGCCCTGTGCACCTCCATGGGGTTGTCACAGGTATTTACTTTTGCTAAGTGCAGCTCATTATTATTGCCTCCTCTGGAGTTGTAGAGCAATGAAAACTAATTCCCCACGGCCTTGCCCAATAACTTTTGGAACAATATACTTTCCAGTCTTCTTTACTTTGTGCTCTGGTTCCATACACTCAATCAGCTGCGGGTGTCACGCGGTGAAGTGGCCCTGCCTGCCGCAGAGAGAAAAGAGTGCTGGACTGTGCTGGGCGGTTGTTTGCTTTGTGTTGTACACACAGAGTAAAAATTAATTCAGGAGCAGCCAGGAAAAAAAAAAACCCATTGAGATTAGGAGCACAGAGATATAATGGTCTGGAAACCAAAGCCTTGCTGACTCCAGGAAAGTAAGCAACATCTAAGACGGCTCGTTTCCCCATCATAATTCAATACAAATAAAGGGAAGAAGGTGGATGGAAATGGAGTAAATTATTTCACTGCCTAAAGCGACAGATGAGCAAAAACAACTGGGCTGGCTTCTTCAGGCTTTCAACACTTTTGCATGCCTTAAAAGATACCACATTCAGCCACCTGCTATTGAGCTTCATGGTGACTGTCCATCCAAAGGTTACAACAACCAGGCAGCCCAGTATGGTTTCCCAGCTTGATTTCCTCAGCAGGATTTTGTAGGGATAAGGTGACACAGGGGTGATGTTAAAGAGCCTTCTCACCCATTCATTGCTCCTGTAAAATAAGGAAGCTTTTATCCTTTGGGCACAGTAGCAAAACACAGTTTGAGTTGCTCATTAGGGATCAGATTTGGTTGTTGCTCCTTTTGGAGGCTCCTGCCTGCTGCCCAGTGCCTGTGCACACCCAAGACAAGCCCCATTTTTCTAAGTCATAGCACATCTTTAATTCAAACACAAAGTGAAAGGATGCTGGAAAGCCACTGACCTTTATGGTTTATTAAGCATCTTGCGCAGGCATAATTTTAGACTTTGTTTTTTTTTAGACTTGACCATTTCACCCTTGTGTTGCACCTCACAAAGCCCACCAAGCCACTACCTCTCCTGTAAAGAGATGGAAGAATTATGGGGGAAATCCCACCTCCATTACTGAAAGATTCTGTGATTCTATTTTTTTTAAAAAGAATAACAGTCATATTTATAAACAGCTCTTTATTAAACCGTCTAAACATATCATCTGCACTGGAGGATGTAAGGGCTGACACCAGACAAAACCATCAGATTGCTCTGAGAAAATGCACTGGCTTGTCTTGACAATTTAGGACTCTGTGGAATACCCTGTTCATATTTGCTGTTGATTTTAAGACTGAAATTTGCAGTATGAAAACAGACATGTCCAAGAAAGCATTGCTCAGCTTAAACTTAAAAGGACAGAGATGCAAGATTACAGCAGAGAGATGCAGCTCCTGGCTCCCAGCCCTTTCTTAGGAACCAGCTTTCACTTTGCCTTGGGCTTTTGGTCTATCAGCATCTAATGAAAGATGACAGTGCAGGCTCCCTTAGGGGCTAACGTGGGCAATTTCAGTTCTGGCATTTTAATTTATCTGTAACCAGCAGTTTTCAAAAGGGTAGAGCTAAAAAAGAACTTGGCTTGGTCACACACACACACAGACAAAAAGGGGGGAGTTGTGACATAAAATGCATGAGGAGGTTTGCTTGGGTTTAACTCCTTGGGCTCCTGCGACACGACACTGGAGCCTGGAGCGATGGCTGCATCTCTTGGCATGATGGCTGGACACTGTTAACCCTGTGCAGCTGGTTTCTCTTTAGGTGAAGTGGATTCCTCCATGGTTTATGGCTGTTGGTTTTAGTGCTGGGCACATCTACAATATTCCTGACAGTTAAGGCCTCGACTTTTCCCATTTATTAATCCCCGAAGTTGCATTCAGACACTGTAATGGCAGGGGGTTAGCTTAGGATCAGTAGCAGCCATAAATCCAGAATTAAAGGCTGTGGGTTCGTCTCCAAATCGCCCCGTGGTGCCTGGGTGCTGCAGGGGGTCAGAGCCTGCTGCGGGCACACATGAGCACTCACACACTCAGCACACGTGTGCAGCTGCCCCTGCAGCACCCTGGGCAGCCATGGATGCCCTGCCCATGCCCCAGGGAGAGAGGAGCAGCTCAGTCCTCGCTCTGGACTGCCCATGGCATTTTTGTAGCTGTGTTTCCTGCGCTCCCACGTGCCTGGGTGTGCGGAGCTGAGGGTTATCATGGCAAGCTCGGTGCTGACGCAGCCGGGGCTGCGGAGCTGCTGCTGAGTGTGCCTGGCACCGGCTCACATCCGAACCTCATCAGCAGCTTTTGACTCCATCTATTTGATCCCTGGCATGTTCCATCACACCCTCCAGGCACCTGGTGAACCTCCGGGCACCCAGTACCACCAGTGAGCTCCTGAAGGACGGATCCAGCCCAGCCCCCGCCTGACCTGCATTGGGGTTGCAAAAAAACCCTTCATTCGGGATCGAATGGGTTAAATCTTTTAAAATTTATTTATTTAATTATTTATTTTACTTCTTTCCGGGGAAGAATTTCACTTTGCTTTTTTTTTTTTCTTTTTTTCTCTCCCTGCTGCCTCCAGAGGACCAGGCAATTCCAGGCACAACTCTAGCAGATGGTTTTGGTGATGGAAAGCACAAGGGGATCGCTCCCAGGAGCTGCTCAGGCAGTTAAGTCAAAAATGAACTGATGCATGTAGCAAGCCACGGCCCTGGCCTAGCTGACTCCAGACACTTCTCTCTGTACAGGCAGCCTGTGCTGCCCCCATTTATACACCCAGCTTTCTCTGCCTCTAATCAGAAAGTCTTCTGGAAGGAGGGATTGGCCCTTTGTTGAGCTCCCTAAGCCAGTTTGTGTCAGAAAAAACAATGTGTGAACCCCTTCAGTTCAGCCATAGCTCTGCTGATCCTGCCCACCACAGCATTGCCCTGACACCCCACCCTGATGCAAACCTGACCGTGCTGGAGACCAGGAGATTATTTTTTTTTAATGTTTACACATTGTAATGTAAAACCTTCACCTTTTGTCCATGGCAAATATTGCCAAAGTTGTGAAGTAAGAAAAGCAAATTCATATTTTGTCAATGTTAGCCCAATAAACAAAATTTGAGAATTAAATGCATTCTGTGCTTAGCAAATGAAAGTTAATTTCTGTTACGTGAGAACTGACTTTCTTAACAACATTTCCCTCGCTTTAGTGAAATAATCTAGAGGTATATTAGGAAATACAAACATTTTTCAGGAGAACTATACATAATTTATAGAGAAGCAGATCTGAATTAGCTATAGCATTGCCCTGAGCCTTCCTACAGTCCATAGGTCTGGATCTCAGCTGTGCACATGGATCTGCTCCCTCTCTCTGATGAAAACCTCTCCCAGAAACAGTTAAACACAAGAAACCAGAAATGATCCATAAATTAGGTCTGGCTATAGGTTCAAAATCATAAGTTATGGCCTATTGACCTCATACTCTGAGGGGAAATCAGAAGCATTTTTCTAAAGAGCCACCACTGGAGGAAGGGAGGTTTAATATATGGCACAGCAGAGCCCTGCTGCAAATAAATACAGCACTGCATAATTGCAGGGAAAATCAATAAATAGCATGGTGGTTAAAATAAAGATATGCATATTGAGGGTTTGGGTTTATAGGTGTGAATGATTGTTTCCCCAGAAGCAGAGGAAGACTTTTTCCTGCATTAAAACCTCTAAATACGACAGAGGCAACGGCTCCTCCACTGCCCCTTTTGCAAGGAGCAAGTTTCAGCCATTGTCTTCCTCAGAGCAGCTATCTGGAGTCGTCATTATTAGCATAATTAATAAGTGCAGTTTGCTCATTTGAAAAATCCCGGTGACATTTGTCGCTCAGGCGTCACGTCAGCACAAGACACAAAAAATCGCTGTGACAACTGTTTTGCAAGTTCAGGTTTTATTGACGAGCACCACAAAGAGATGAAGCCCAGAGCAAGTCCCTTTTCACTTTAATATTTAAACCTCTTTTAAGAGGACATCAATATTAACTCCCGTAATTGATGCTGACAGGTGACTGTCTGGCCATAAAAAAGACAAGCGATAGAATTTAAAAAAAATCTAATAATGACAACCATGACGTGCTGGTCAGTGCAGTGAAAGACAGTGGGATGAGGGATCGAGGTCTCCTGCATCCCTTATCTGTCAAAGTGGGCCTGGTGATGCACCCAGGAATGGATGGGACCCTTTGGCCTCAGCTGATTTTGTTCCCCCAGGTAAATCCCTGAATCTCCTGGATGAGAAACCCATCCTTGCTCAGCCTCAAGACCAGCCAATGCTTTTAATAAATAAATACCAATTTTAGCTAGTTAACCTCAGGATTTCCAGCATTAAAGAGATTTCCCACAGGAACCAGAGAGCACTAGAGGAATGGATAAATGCAAAGTTCATGGGAAAGAGCACACGGTCCTTTGCAAATCCTGATGTGAGGGGAAAATACCCAGCAAGTGACTGTGAGACAGGCTCCAAAAATAGTGATTTATTGGACAGAGCTTTCTGATTTTCACTGATCCTGTTCTGAGAAATGGGTGCATTGTTTCTGTTAAAATCTGGGCTAAAAGGTGTCAAAATTTGGAACAATGTGAATCTAAGTTTTAATGTAAAGAGTTACATGACCTGAGTATGGTTATTATTGTTGCTCCATCTATAATCCAACCAGAAGGAATTGTTCAGTAGATCCTCTCCATTTATTTAAATGGAGATATATAGTTTTGCTGCATTTGAGTTCTATGCAGAATATGTCATAAAACCAAAACTAGCGTGATAATGTGGTTATTAAAGCTGATAAAAGTATTTTGAATTGTGACTTCTTTTTTTTTTATCTTTTTGAAATTGAAGTCAGGGAAACAGCTAAAATATCTTGTACACATTAAAAAACAGAACAGTGTTCACTACAGGGGAAAATATTTCATGAATAGAAAATTGGGATAATGGTTTAATGGAAAAATTATCAGTGACAATACTTCACTTTTTCTCCCAATCAGTTGAATGGCTGCATAGACAGTAATCTTTCTGAATAAACCCAAGGCATTCCAGTTAAGCCATTTTAGGTACTTCCACTCTTACATTCATCCTTAAACGAAAACCAGCAAAATTCCTTCTCAGCACCCCTCTCCCAGCAAACAGCTCCTTCTCCATAAGTGAAGTGCTTAACCTGGATGTCCCATCCAGTCCTTTTATTTATATCCTTTGTGTTTTTCCTCTGTGCTTTGGGGTTCTCTAGGCAGTTTTTCCTCCTTGCAGAGGAAGATGCACAACAGAAGAACTGGGATTAAAGAGACAATAAAATGTCCTAACCGCTGCCGTGCGGCAGGGAGCAGGATACAGATTTAGTGCTAACAACAGAAAACAGGAGAGCTTTGTAGCAATTAAAGCTGAGCAAAACCCACCAAATGCTGGAGAAAATAAAGGAGGGGGGATGGAAATCACTGTGGTATTATGAGTCTTAAAAAAAAAAAAAGAATCAATATTCTTATTGTTCCCTGCAACAGTCTCACAAGGAGGGAAGAGCTGTGCCCAAGACTCTGACTGGCTGCAAAATAAAAGATTAGCAGTTAGATCCTTATCAGAAATGGCACTGGGAAGCCTTTGTTTAACAGGCCTACTTGAACCAAAGCTATCTTGACTGATTACCACTGTTAGGATTTGAAACTGCTAGTATTTACACACACACACACACATATATATATACATACACTGTTAGTATTTAAAAGAAAGACAACCACTGCCATGAGCTAGCTGGCAGCAAAGGAGGGTGCTTTAAATAATCATATTAGTTTCTACAACAAATAATACTAAATTAAAACTGCATTTGTGTGCACACGTATGTGTGTGTGCATGCACACATGTGTGTTAGCAGGTTTCATGCCAAGGAAAAAGGCTGCTGGTGGAAATTTGGTGATAAATGCATCAGCATCCTCTTAAGAGTTTTTCTTTTCCATCCTGGCATCACAAATAAAATATCCTGTGTACTGTACTCTGCTGCTCTGTACAGTAATGCCTTTGTTACCACTATGGCTCTTAGTTAAGCATCTGACTACAGTAATTGTTTTATACATTAACTATACTCCCTGATGGTTGCTCTATTATCTTCTTTTCCAAAATGGTGCTTGCAGATATTAGCAGCTTGATTACTCGTTTTATTAACAATTTCAACACTATGTCAGGGTTGATTTGGGAAGCAGGGTGGTACTGTGGGCGACGTGGATGTGATGGTGGGGTTGAGTTTCTATGTTGCTTTGGTACTTCACAGTGGCTCCAAAGCCTCGAGGAGGCTCAGTTTTGATCCGAGTTGCAGGTTGACGATCCATATGATGGAGACACTTGGCTGCAGAGAAGCATTTGCATTCAGCTGCCATCAGGTCCAACGCTGGGCAAAAGTGATTTGTGAAAAACAGGCGTGGAAATGATGGATTAGCAAGCGGAGAGGGATGCACCAAATCGCTGCAAGGCAACGACACGGCTCTTGTACACACTGTGTGTGCATGTATGTGTGTGTGTGTGTGTGTGTGTGTCTGTGTGCATCTCTGGGAGGGAGCTGAGGAAGGCAGGACCAAACCTTATGTGTTTGTGTACTAATGCCTTTTAGACATGAGCCATTTCCAGTGGGAAGGGATCAGGCCCTAGAAGGGGCAGGCGAGGTTTATGCAGCGCAAAGCGTTCCCTTGCCTTTGCTCATGCGTCACTTCTGTCACCGAAAGGAAAACCAGAGGCTGATGCCAGTTATTAAATATCTTCATTATAAGGGCATTCCTTCCAGCTGACTTTCAATTTTGTTGTATCTAGAGGCCCTGTGTTAATAACTGCGTGCGAAGGACAAGTGTTCTTAAAAAACACTGACTATTGAAATCCTTATAAATAATATGCAGCTTCCTGCTTCTGATTGATAGATATATTGTACAGGCGAGCCACCATAAAGGCAATAAATACATGTACTGTTATGGGTCATGAGTCTCAAAATTAAATTGAATGCAGAAATTGAGTCTTGACAGAATCTGAAGGGATAATGTCTTAGCTTCTCCAATTACGCAGTTCAACATTTGGATAAATCATATGAAAGTAAGTATTTAGCCCCATTTTTCATAATCACTATTAATGAGAACAAAATGGGAGTTGAGGGCAGAGGGAGAGAGTTCTGACAAGATAAATAGCATATGGGGTGTGTTGTCAGCCACAGAAAATCAAGGCTGTTTAAACCCCCTAAACAGCAGGAAGGAAAAATGCAGTTAAAAAAAAAAAAGTAGGAAGAATAGTGGTCATGTGTTATTATCAGCCACGGTCTCTGTGTCAGGGCTTTTGAGATATGCCTCCCAAACAACACTTAGGGCACAGAAGTATCACCTAGAGCTCCCCAGGATGGTGTGAATGACTGATATCCATAGCACACAATTTAAATATCGCCTGTTTGCACTCCGTAAGCAGCACTTAAAATACTGCTAAAAAAACTCTTCTTTTAAAAAAACACAGATTTTCCCCCCAGACTGGTCCCTGTGGGCCCAGGACAGGTGGTTGTATACACCTTCAGTGGCCACCTCTTTGTGTCAGGGCAATAAAACCAGAAGAAATAGCTTCGTTTGCACAGGGTTTTCTCCAGCTTTCATGCCAGGACACGCGCAGGATGTTCAGGGCTTAAAGCAAGGAGGGGAAGGTATAAATTCCGTAGTCATTTTCTATCATCTTCTCTGTCTTTCCTGCTTTTCAAGTTGAAATCACTTTAAGCATCTGCGGCAGAATTATTCTTAGAGAGTCTCTCATGAAATTAGATGTCTCTGAATTGAATTCATTTCCACTCCATTTTGTCAGCTGCTAACGCAGCGAGAGCCAGATCCTGCTTGAATTGGCTTTGAGACCTGGTCTCTCTTTCTGGGGGTGAAGTTGAGGTTTTATACTTGCACCAAGTTTTTCCCCCATCCTGAGTTCCCGCCCTGCATTTTGGATTCTTAGGGAGCATCCGTTGCTCTTGCTCGGATGCAGCCAGCAGCTGAACCCTGATGTTAGAAATCCTAATGACTCACTAGGAACCAAATTATATCAGAATATTCCTATGATATAAACTGCATGGCCCACCTTTTGGCACTGAATTCGAGCTCCAATATCCCCACTAAAGTCCGCAGCAGTCTGTGCTATGAGCCACACGTATGTATTCTCTGCTGCTCCAAAAATGAGCGTTGTGCTGTAAACCTCTGCATTAAGCCATAAATATCCCAGCAATCCAGGGGCAAAGGGACCATTTTGATATCTCATGCAACATTAGCAGCTCACAGATTAAGCACGTGGGGCCTGGGAGATTATCTCCTTGAATCAATATAAAGCAGGGAAGCAAACAAACAGCTGGCCGGGTTCCCCAAAATAAAAGCATTTGATTGTGGCAAACTTCAAAGCAACTGGTTGACACGAAATAGGTTGGGTGCCCTCCCCTGCTGTGCCTGAGGAGCAGAGGGTAGCAGGGAAATAAATAAACATATAAAAATTACCGCTTACTCCTCCCCCCGCCGACAAACCACCTCCCAGAGAAAACCAGGGAAGCAAGGAAAACCGCCCCAGAACATATGGCGGAATCAAGCACAGGATCCCCCGTAGGTTTGGGTTGTACAAGTAAATATTAATCTGGGGGGGATACTGGGGGCTGAGATCAAAAGAGCTGCTCCTGTTTCTATAGGGAAAAGGAGTGCTTTGATGTCACGGCGTCTTCCCTGCGCCACCTAATGAACTGAAATTGTGACACAGTGACATCCTGCAAGGTTTGAAAGCACTTAGCACAATGACACATCTTTGGGGCTCGCTGCTCTCTTTTTCCAGCAGCCTCCTTTGCCAGGGGGAAGGGTTCTGCTGGCAAGGGTGGAATACTGGTGGAGGTGGCAGAGGGGGCTTTGGGGGAGCCAGAGGTGAGAGCTTCTCCCTCGATTACACACAGGGAGAGCTAAAGGGGACTCACTCCATCTCATGCCTGACCAGGAAGGATCAGGTGGGGATGCAAAGAGAGCATCCCTGCAGGGAAGCAGCTTGGCAGGGTGTGCACAAGGCAGGGGTAAGAGAGCCCATGGCCCCCCACCATCCAAGGCTGGCAGGACCAGAGTCATCCTCATGCTGCACTTTACGCTCCCCATCCTACAGCACCCAGATGGAGTCACAGCACCCTCGAGGGATAATTGACATGAAAAGAGTTTCAGGAAGATGCAGTGAGGGGCACAATGAGCTTCTTGCCCAGGTCCCACGGACGCAGAACCTCCTCTTGTTCACTTCAGGCCAAGGGAATACCCAGCAGGCAGAAAAACCACCTCACACAGGCTTTCATCCTGGGCTTGGCCAGACAAAGTGCCTGAATATTTCACCCAGGCTCCCAAGAGAAAACCACTGAAGTAAAACCCTGTGCCCCCACCCCAGGGAGAGCAGGGAAGAGCAGGGAATACCCTGCACAGGATGGGCACAGCTGCCCAAGCCCCCATCCCAGATGGCATGGGCTCTGGGGAAGAAATCAGAGGGAATGAAAATAAAAAAAAATAAAATAAATCCTAACAAACTGTGCAGTGAAACTCTCAGGGCAGCCAAGCAGGTGAGAAAGAGGTGAAAGTGGGAAGAAGAGATGGTGTTTGTTAAGAAGGGTGACTTAATGGAGGGGACAGTGGTTGGTCTTCGGCTTTCAGGTCTACCTGCTTGCGGAGGAGAAGGGCTCTGCTGATTTTGGATGGATCTGCTCCATCAGGAGGACCTGCTGTTGCCTAGAGAGCGTGGGATGGTTTATTGATCTTTACTGGGAGCATCTCTTTACCCAGCCCATGGCTCTGGCAAGAACAAAGAGACCAGTGGATCCTGGGCAACACCACCACTCAGGGCTGCACACAGCGCTCTGCCAGCACAGGGTTAAACCCAGTTAATCCCAGGGATTTAGTCTGGATTAACCCAGGGAATTGAGAGCAGAGTTTGGCCCTATGTAAAAGGGTCAGGTCAGGATTTCAATGGCAGGGGAAACCCAATGGGATCACCCACTTGGGAGTTCACAGAGCTGGGTAAGAGAGTTGCTGAGGCAAGTTAGGAAATGTAATAGAGCAAGACAGAGCTGCTGAACCAGGCAGGGAAACGAAACTTTATTCAATCATCTGCTTTACTTATTTCATAGCAAGGAAATCCATCTATTCCTTGCACTTATTTGTGCTGTGAAAGCTCTGTGTTGTCACGAGGCAAAGAAACTCTTAGAGAGAATAAAAAGCATGAGGCTGAGCTTCAACCTGCCTTAAAATGCTGCACCCAAGTAGGGAGAATGAAACTAGGAATTAGGGAAAAGACCCCCATGGCTTTTCCAAGGAAAAAGTGTGGTCTGATGGCTCTTCACCAAGACACTGGGATTAGGAAGGCATTAATGGGAATGACAACTTGATGGGATTTAGCAAAGCATCATGACACTGTGACATCACCTTTCCAAAAAATACCATCTTTGGGTGTGTGCACATGGAAATAAATGTACACAGGCACAGTGGGAAAGCCTGTAAGGACTCCAAGTATCATTGGAAAAGCATGAACATGGGACTGAGCTGTCCCAGGGAGGGTGACAGAAATGCATCTGCATGATTTCCTCAACTCCAAGGTGCAAGGAGGAGTTTGCAATAGGGCTCAAGCCTCCCAAGACCCCTCTGCCCCCTGAATCAGGGGAGAAAGGCAGGATGGTTCTCAGTGCACATCCAGCCCTATAGGACATAGCTTCTACAGCAAGGGGAGGGATCAGTCACACCCCTTCTTTTACAGGAAAAACTGCATGGAACAGACCAGGCCTGGATGCAGCTTCCAGATGCTCCGTGTAGAAATATTCAGTAATAATACTGATAATAGCAATAATAATTATGAAGTGGGAGAAAGTTCTTCTTAAGCTGATCATTCAGGTAAATCAATGCAACTTTGGTGTAGCCTTGGGGTGGGTGACTCCCCACGAGGTCCCATTGGTGGCCAGGACAGGGTGTCAGCACCCGTGGGCAGCCCCAAGGACCACCCATCACCCTCCTGCACCCCTGTGGGGGGAAAGCACTGAGATGAGAAGTGATAAATAACCTGTGTCTCCTGGAGGGATGTTTCTGGGTGTGAATTAAAGGTCTCACCAGCCTCCAGCGAGATGCCCCTTCCACAGCACTGCGGCTCCGATCTAAGGGCAGGTTTCCCTTCAGAGATGCCATTCCCCAAAATCCCACTCAGACTCAGCTAAGCTGCATTTCATTATTTTTTTCCCCCAAATCAGCCTTATGCAGATTCCACCCTCTCCACTGCTTAACCCCTGCAGTGCCAGCACCCCCCAAATGTCTTTAAGGGTTCCAGGAGGTTTTTGGTTGTGAAAATCCTAAAACTTTGAGACAATGCACAGCACCTTAGTGAGACTGTCAGGAAATTTGCTTAAAAAGCTGGTACAGAGGTCTGGATGGCTTACCAGCCATTTTCCCCATCTTTTTCTTCTCACAAAGCCTATGTGGATTGCATTAAAGTGCTGTTTGTAGAGCATTAAGGGTGTTGCACCAGTTTGCATTAAAAATGTAGATGTTTACTGCAATTTTCCTTAGCTCATTGCTATATTTCACTAATAAAGTGTGTGTTAATCAACATCCAGTTTAGCCAGGAACACCTTTAAGTAATTCACAGTTATTTCATGTTTGATTTGGGCAGGCAGCAGATGTGTCTGTTCCCTGAGCTGGGCAGAGGGATGGAGCAGGGGGACACTTTATCTTTCTGTGAGCTTCCCTGGCTGTTCCATGGTGAATACCCCCATGCCTAAATTAAGGCAGTGATGGTTGAACTAAAAGTTCAAAATCAGGATGGAAGAGGAAGTTCAGAAATGCTGAAAAGCAGGTTGCATCATCAGATCCTGCCAAGTCAATGATGCAAGGCTGTTTCAGAAATCCTGAACATGATTTAGGCTTCCTCCTGAGGATATGAGTCCTGAATGGGAATCCTGTCCATAACCCCGCTTTCCTGCATGGATAACACAGGAAAATGCAGTCAGACAGCCCTGAATGACAGTCCTTCCACTTCTCTGACCATGACATGCAGAGACTCGGGGCTGCTCCTGGTGTGGGGCAGAACAATCCACTGCTTTTGGGTGACATGAGTGGGATGTGGGTGCAAATACAACCCTGTGCAGCTCCAGGCCCTGGCATGGTGATTCACTGTGCAGGGCAGCCAGGAAGGGATGCTGAGTGCTGGCAGGGAACTCAGCTCTGGCACTAGAAAAGGGTGTGCTGCACCCTGACTGCACCCTGCCTGTACCCATCCTGTACCCATCCTGCACCCATCCCACACTCATCCCATACCCATCCTGCATCCATCCTGCATCCATCCTGCATCCATCCTGCATCCATCCTCTACCCTGCCTGCACCCATCTCACACCCTGCCCTCACCCTCCCTCACCCATCCTGCACCCATCCTGCACCCTACCCGCACCCGTCCTGTCCCCATCCCACACTAATCCCGTATCCATCCCATTCCATCCCATCTCTTTCCCATCCCATCTCTTTCCCATCTAATCCCATCCCCATCCCTTTCCCATCCCATCCTTTTCCCTTCCCATCCCATCCCATCCCATCCCTTTCCCATCCCCTTTCCCATCCCATCCTATCCCCATCCCATCCCAACCCATCCCATCCCTTTCCCATCCCCATCCCCATCCCATCCCTTTCCCATCCCCATCCCATCCCATCCCATCCCATCCCATCCCCTTTCCCATCCCATCCCATCCCCTTTCCCATCCCATCCCATCCCATCCCATCCCATCCCATCCCATCCCAT
>NW_020897781.1:2427526-2460703 GCF_003984885.1 Neopelma chrysocephalum
GGGATAGTGATTCCACCACTGCCCTGGGCAGCCTGTGCCAGTGCTGGACACCCCTTTCAGTGAAGACATTTTCCCTACTAACCAATCTAAACCTTCCCCTGGTGAATTTGAGGCCATTTCCTCTTGTCCTGTTGCTTGTTACCTGGGAGAAGAGATTGCCCCCCAACCTGGCTACAACCTCCTTCCAGGTAGTTGTAGAGAGCAATAAGGCCTGACATTATAAGCGAGAGGACAAGTAACATGAGATGCTTAAATGATGCAGTGTCTCCAAAATTTTTAACAGCTCTTTTTCCCAGTTACCTGAAGGAAGGCAGGGAGACACCTTCCATGAGCATCAGATCCACTTTTATACTGTAAAGGTTGAAAAAGAAGAGTTCAAACTCTGCTCTCACTGCTGATGTCCTCAAAAGCCACCTCATGTGCCCCATCTCCACAGTGTGACATGTGGCCGTCACCACACCAGCCCTGGTGCCTGCAGGACCTGTGTTCCTCCCTCCTGTAGTTGCCCCAGGTTACTCATCCAGCTCAAAATCAGAAGTGAATCCTGGAACTGATTGAATTAGAGACAAAACTATTTGGATTTGGTAATTGCTAAGACAATGCTTTTGGGTTTTTTCTTTGAGAGTTCTGGCTAGATTTGTTAGATTGTGTTGGGAAACAATCCTCAAGTTGTTCATCGGATTGTTATTCACAGAATGATATGAATAACATTTATCATGGTCACTCAGGACAATGTTTTCACAGCATGCACATTGCAAATCAAAATAAATGCATTTTCAGGTAACAAGTTTATTTTCAAAACTATATTAGTTCTGGTGGAGCCATGGACAATTTTTCACTGGTATAATGCAGAGTTAAAAGTGGAGTTATATTTAAGAAAAGTCAAAATTATCTCATTTTTTTAATTTTCAAAACAGTACCTCAGGTAGACACCTCAGCCACAATCCAGGAGCACAAACTGCTTCCCATTTCTGATGACTACCTTCCAATGAGAGTAATTATTCTCTGGATGTGCCTTGATTAAATTTGAAAATAAAATGGGATTTAAAATTAAAGAAAGGGAAATGAAACAGTATCATCAGTACAAAACGGTGGCTTGTTCTGTTGTTTTTCTTTCTGTGAAAGGAAAATGAGAAGAAAGAAAAGGAATTTCTAGTTAATCCAAATATGTTGGAAATTTTTTATATTTATCTGTTGGATGGAGAGAGAAACACTGAGGGTAAAAAACATCTCTCTCCACAAACAGATTTCTGAAAACATGTTTTATAATCTTCATTCTTTGTTTTCTATCTGCTCTGTTATGTCAGGGGTGAGAAAGCACCAGTACAAAATTGTAGGAGCACTTTACAGGTCCACAAATCTGGGTGCAAGAATTCAGGATCTGCAGCTTTTCAAGAGACTCAAGATCCCTCTTAGGACCCCAGAAAAGAGCTACATTTTCACAGAAACTCAAACTCATTTGCTCTAACCATGATGCTTAAAGGCATCTTTCAAAGTCCAGCAGCTCTGGGCACTTGGGGGCCTGAAATGTCCTTTTTGTTCTGTTTCTTTATTATCCAGTTTAGTGGGATCTCATCCATCACTCGGGCTCTTAATGCTTTTACAGTAATAGCTGGCCTTTTCCCTCTTTAACACATCTACTGTAAATTGAAATGATCAGGCCACAAATAGGGCTGTTGGTCCTGGCCTGGCTCCTGTTGCCTTCTGCATCAGGCATCTGGCTGAAACACACAGGGGTTAAATCATTTTTAGCATCTAGGGATCACTGACAGGAGTAAATAAGTATTATATAACCTTCCCCAAAAAACATAACAAAATAATAAAGGGAAAATGAGGTTAAGTGAAACCATTTCAATAATGTTATAGGCCTGCTTTCAATCAATGAACGCTGGGAAATTCAATGTCTTCAGAGGCTGTGATTTCATTTGAGCTCCCTCCACTGCTGAACTTCTCTTCACAAAGCAATGAGTTAAAGACTTAGCAGCATATTCCTAATACATCTAAAATGTACTTTTTGTGTTTAATATTCGCTGGAATGGTTGACTTTGCTGGGTTTGGTTATCGAGAGGAATAATAGTTTTCAGTTTCATTGAAGCATAAGATATGATTCTATTATCTTTTTTTTTTTTGATAAAATAATCTGGAAGAAGTGGAGCAAAATGGGACAAGAAATGATTCTATAGACCCTGTTAATTATGTATCCATCATATAAAATAGCAATAATAGCATAATAATTTTTCATTAAATAGGGCATGGGAATATTTGCAATCTCATACTGTCAAGTAAGAAATGGCTTTGAAAAAACCCACTTACTCTATTTCAATAGTGCTAACTAATTTTGGAGCAATTAACACTAAATTTAGGTGCCTACTAAGTAGGAATTTGGCAATTTTGCAGTTCTGAATAGATCTGTGCATTGCTCTATACACGTTAAGCCCAAATTCAGCCCTTGTAAGTCGAGGGACTTAAAAGTTAAGACACCTGCTCTAAATTAGGCACCTGAACTAGCAATATAGTTCAGGGACAGGGACCTCAGACTTGCACTTTGCCACCAAGGTGCTCTGTTTTCCAGCCCATATCTGGCTGCAGAACAATTGCATCACCGTATTTTAAATGAATATAATTGAAAGAGGTGCCATCCTATTCCACCTGCAGGGAACAGCCTTTGAGCATTGATCTTAATTTCAGGTGGTTCAGGGTGGAAATGAAGTAATTCCAGGAAATTACCAATATTTCATCCAAAATACAAAGCTCTTGATGGCCAGGAAAGCATTCAGAGAGCAGGTTCAGAGAGCAGCAGGACTCTACAGTGAGGTAGAGCTTCTCTCTCAGCCTGCTTTCCTGTGAAATACATCAGTTTTGAAGATGGTCTCAATTATCACCAGTGTACTGTGTAACTGAGATACCTCAGCTTTTACCTGTGTGAGTTTATCCCACGTGTCTGTCAAGGAATGCCACACATCATGTAATGGGAAAATCCCCTTGCAGACACAGACAGTTGTTTTCTCATTCAAACAAAACCCAACAGTGTGTTGGGTTTCAGCAAAGCAGACCTGTCCTGCAAAATGCAGAACAAGAATGTTTGGTCCTTGCAGAGGTCCAGCGTTAGAAAGGGAAAGGGTTGCATGTGGAAAACACAGACCATTTGATAAAGAGCATGAGAAGAAGGAAAGAAGCTGCTACTGCTGCTGCTGCAGCTTTAAATTAAAATGCTGCATCAGCCAGTCCCTCAGGACGTGATAGAAATCTAATTAGTCAGACAATCTGGCACCAAATGTCCTAATTTCCCCAATCCATGTGGGATTTGTGTATTCTCTTATTCACTGCAGTTCTAAATTTCAACCTGAGCCTTTCTAACCCCTCTCTTTTTTCAGTGCAGACATGGGACTCCAGAGAAGGTGATCCCTATCAAAACCTAATTGTTTTTCATAAACCTTTAATTAATTAGACTCAGGCTCATGAAAGACACTTAAAATATTAACAATTTGTTTAGAGACAAGTGCTGGGTGAGGATTGCTGCAGCGTGGCATTTTCCTAAGAAACCCAAATGTAATTAATGTGGGTGGGCGTGCGCTCGGTGTGGGGTCCGGAGGTGGCTGAACGGGGAGTCCTCCCCGAAATGCACTGGGAGCAGCACAAGGAGCAGGGCTGGGCTGGGCCATGGCCACAAGGATGGGTGCACTGTGGGCTCTCTGCTTCCAAGGGTTAAGGGCAGGAGCAGCCTCGGAGTGGTGGGTTTTAAGAAAAGCTCCAAAAAGGCCCCAGAGTCCCCCCAGGGTGACTATAGAGGGCACACTGAGGACAGCAGACTTGTGAGGCAATTAACCCTGTCCTAGGGGACCACGAGCTCCTGGAGCTAGGTGCTGAATTCCCCTGGCACCCTTGGAGAGTGAGGATGCTGGCTCACACAGGATTAAGCCATTTGGGAGTAACAGATTTGAATTTTTTTCTTTTTTTTTTTCCAGAGCGGCTATGACCTGTCATGTCAAAGCTTTTTATTAAAGTCTCTTAATCCCCAGATTATCACCACAATAGTTCCACAGGCCCATTCCAGATAAGGCAGGGCCCATTGTGGAGATGCACATTGGAGGAGTTTTAATCTGCAAATTATTGGCATGCAGGACCATGAGGGGCTGCTTTGCTGTGTTGCCCATTGCGTCAAGGGGAATTGAATATTTATAAAGACGACTTCAAATGGGCCATGCACTGTATTCCTCCCACATATGTGCAATCCCCATGTGGCAGAGGAGCCCCGCTGAAAGAAAAAGATCTACCGTGCCACCACGACACACACACAGAAGCCACACAGCCCTGCATAGAGGTGAGCAGGGATAGGGGAAGGGGCTGTGCCCTCCTCCAAACACCCCCTTTCAGCCACACAGGATACATGATTTGATTTTTTTAAGGGAGAAATGATAAAAGTGGAAAGGTAGAGTTGATGATAGAAACTCCATTTCTTTCTTGAATGCCGGGGGAGGACAGCAAACAGATAAAGTCCCTGACAGGGATCCTTCACTGACACAAAATATGCCATGTGGAGCGAAGGCTTATGCTGTATACAAAACTAATTAGCAGTTACCTTCTAGATTCAAGAACAACTCAAGCATCTGTTTCCCTGAAGCGTTTTTAAAAAAAGACATGGCCCTCTTTAAAATAGCCTGACAGATTTTTAAATGTCACCTCTTGGGTCTGGGGGCTCCCAAAGAGGGTGCTGGGAAGCCCAGGAGAGACCATCCCCTCTGCAAGGTGTTCCCAGGCTCCCACTGAGCTGCAGGGTGAAGCAGGAGATCCCCCTTGTTTCCCTGGAGGTATTTGTACAAATACCTTGTTGCATCTCACTGCAAAAGGCATCAAACAAAAATTAACATGGAAATGCTGTATAAACAGGTATCAGCTGGGAGCACCACGAGTCTGAGTGGGGTGGGCTCAGTGACAGGGGGAGCAAAGCCCATGGCACTGAGCTGAACCTCTCCAGCTGCATGAGGGAGGCAGGGTATATATACACATATGTATATGTGTATATATAGCTATGTATACTCTGCAGATGACCAGCTCCTTCAGGTCTCCCAGCACAGATGCTGCTGCACAAGCACTCAAAGAGTGCCACGACCACTCATAAAGATCCCCCTCCTGAGATCCCAGCTCTGGGTCAGGCTGCAGCATCTGTCAGGGCAGATCAGTCTCAGCCCTCAGCAGCAACCTGAGACCTTCTCTGTCAGCAGATGAGGCTGAGGATAGCCCAGGACATGGCTTGGCTCTCAGGGTGTTATCTCCTGATGCTTGCCAGGCGAGGACATTGCTCAGTCGCTGGGGATCTGGCTCAGGATCTGCAGACTTGGACTCAGCTCCAGCTCTGCCACAGCCTTCCCATACGACCTTGGGCCAGCTGCTTAGGTTTCCTCCATACCTGTTTCCCATCTGTTAGAAAATGACTGGGTATATTAAAGGGTTCCTGTGAACATAAGTAAACTGTGAGGCCATTATTAGCTATTACACTGATAGGGCCCAAATGTTCCTATTTTCTGTAACAGCTCAAGAACTTAAGCAGGCACTAAAAGGCTTCGGGAAAATAAAGCTTTGCCTTTCTGGGGTCCTCTCAAAGGAGGTCGGTGTGGCTTCCTCTAGAGCCAGCTCTTCATGCATTTTATGAAATTGTAATGCCCTTATTTTCCCTAACAGCCTCCGTTCCAGCCTGTGACATGGCCCCCAATAGACTTTGACTCATGGAAACCTTCCAATGTGCTTAATACTACCTGCAATGCCTGTATTAATCATAATGCACAGGTGCCAGAGCCTCTGGAGGGAAGGAGAAAGGGAAGGGGTCGGGTAATTTATCGCTATACAGCCCCAGCATGAGCAGCTGCATTAGTCCAAAATTTACTTTGCTTTCTGGTTCCCAAAGTTCTTGGGGAGGAGAGAGGGTTATCTGTGAATCATCTGTCATCTCTAAAGCTTTTGGCTACAATCTTTTGGTGACTTGTGGAAAAAAAATTATAAATAAAGTGGGGGGGGTGGGGGAAGTGACTAATTGAGTGCAATAATTAAACACAGCTCCCAAAAAAGCTGAGCATGTTTCTTCAGCCATCAGCACCCTGAGTGAGGGGTGGGAATGTCACCAGGATTTGCCAGGGCTCAGTTACTGCGGAGCAACAGTGTAAGGGGCACGAATATCTGGCAGGATGCAACAGAGCATTTTCACATGATGCTTTCAATGCACAGGCAAAATGCTGGGACTGGATATGTTCAGGCCTGGGCAGTGGAGCTGATGCAGGCAATCAGCTCTTGTTGTTGCCCTGTTTGGAGGAAGCCAAAATAAAGGAGGGTTTAGTGCTGTGAGGAAATGTAAGGCAAGGACTAACACCAGCAGGCACAGTCAGTGCACCAAGTGTTCACCTGGGCCATCAGGTTTGCAGGCAAGGCCACCAGCTTCCCCCAGACATGGGAGTGCACTAAATAAAGCTGGTACCCAGCCTGGAAAACCTCTGCTCCATCCAATAATATTTGCAGGATAAAATATCCACATCAATGTATCCTGTCTGTGCCAAACAGAACCGTTTGTCTCCACTTGTTCCCCCTCTGGTTCCATTAATAAAGGCAGCCCAAGATACACTGAGCACATTTCCCTCCAGAAATCTCCCCAAACTTGGTGACATTTGGAATCACACAAGGCAGCTGCACCGTGAGATAAAGTTAAATGATGTATTCGAGAATGGCTCAGTTTGGAAGGTTGCATCTTTCACAGGAGCCTGGCGCCGAAATCCGCGTTGTGTTCCTTAAACGTGGAATAACTCTTCCTCCTGGATCACACATATTGACGAATACACCAGAAAGATGGCCGGATTTCTGTGTAGCACAGTGCTTTCTTTTCTTGACACATGGATCCATCTGCCAACATCACAGACCTAATTAGTACTCTGTTATTTCCATTCACCGGCGAGCAAGCATGTGGCATCTTTCCACAAGCCCATAAATCCTCACTCGACGCAGACATGCACCATATTGTGATGGGTGGGATGGAACCCCGGTGAAACTGGCAGTTGCAGTTGCCTTTCCATTGAGGATTAGTGTCATGATAGCCAAAACAAGAGAGACCATCACCCAAAACACAGCCTGGCACAACCAGGCTGGGGATGCGGTTCCGAGTTTCCCAGCCCTCAGCTACCAGGTCCCCATCCCCTAAGAGCCACACACACTGCTTCTGGGTCAATGCAGTTGTTTGCAGGGCCATTGTTGGAACTGGATTTGTGTAATGGTTAAGAAAATCCAGAATAGAGACTTAGTCATAAAGACAGATGTGATTTGTGCAATTTAATATAATAAAGCAAATGCGAGAGCCAGGAGAAAGAAATGGCAGGGACAGGATGAACCCTGGATATCCAGCTCTGAGAAGGGAGAATTAGGATGTCCCTTAAATAAAACACAAAGGGAGCAGAGGCCCATCTGCCTCCAGTTCTCTTCCACAGAGAACAACACACATCCCCTCCCAAACCTGGCCAGCCCTGCCAGGTCAGAAATATTGTGTGAATATGCACTTGAGGTTATTGTTCTTCCCATGCTGGGGAGAGTTATTTGGAGTCTCCTGCTGGTGTTAAATTAAATTACCCATATAAATAGCACCTGAGGTGATGGACAATAGATCCTACTGCTTTGCAAGCAGGCTGCTACAATGGGCTGAAAGGTAGAGCTAATGTAACATGCCCTAAAAGGCACCTATTTAAGTTACATCTCATCAGACTTCCTCCTGGTGTAAGTTACTTTAGAGTCCTTCCCTCTACAATGATATCCAACTTCTGCTGTGTAAGAGCCAAACCTACCAAATACATAAAAACTTAGTAGCAAAGTGCCTTAATTATTCTTACAGTATTATTTTTGGGTTTCCACCGCTTTTTCTAAAAATCCTTTTGAGTGTCTTTATATTCAAATTTCTAACATTTTAAAATATTGCTTCTTATATATATATATAAAAAAATGCCTGCTCAACAATTACTTTCTTTTTTTTTCTTAAATATCCATCTTACTTTTCAAGGTTACTCCCTACTGCTCCTTTTTAACATTAAAACAAGAAGTTAAAACAAGTGAGAGAATGAATTTTCCCCCAGGGAAGCTAACAAAATTCATATCCCAGCAAGCAGCATCTCAGGGACCAGTGATGCCAGACACATACATATGATGTAAAATGCTTGAAATTAGGAATATATATATATATATAGTTCAAAAAATAGCAAGAGCAAAAGGCTTGGCAGTTTTGTGTTTAACAGGGGTATGGGTGTCATTACTGGATTAGTACCAACAAAGTAAAAGCACAGAAAAGATGAGACTTAAAATTGGAGGCTTATATTTTTTAAAAACAGAATCTCTCTAAGCCAAATTAACCCCTGATGTAAGCCCACTAAAACTGGTGGTGCTACTGGGCAACCAAAGATAACCTGGCTCTTTTGCTTTGTTTTCTACTTATTTGAGAGGAGAAAATAAGTATTAGAGGAGGCTGGTTTTATTCTGCTGGCCGAGAGAGAGAGTGAGGACTTATAGTCAAGTCAAGGCTCTAAAGTGCTACATTGCTGTGAAATATTTAATTCAGATCCTTTTTGTGTTTCTGGGGATGTAGCCTGAGCTGGCTACAAGAAAAAAGGTAGAGTGCAGCCCAGAACTTGCAGTGATGTAAAAAATTGGGGGGGGGGGGGAATGACAAGAAAATGAAACAACAACAAAAACCTATCAGAGAGTGTGAAATGCACCTGGATCCCTCCTAAGGGTTTGCACATTTGTGTGATTAGAGTCATATTTATAGGAAAATCTTATCACTTCTGCTCACACTCGGTGGGGCTGTAAAACACATCACTGCTGCTCTCAGTTTTTGGGAGAGCTGCTGAAAACAGGAGAACATGGGCAGGAAGGACAGGGCCTGTGGTCCAGGGGGGTCCCCCAGCCGAGGTCCTGCCTCTGCACAGGCCCAGGCTGTGGGGTTTGATCACAGGGACATGACAATGTCCATGTGCCAAGGGGTTGCTCAAGGGGCACTTTGCTGGAACAACACAAGCCAAAACCCTTTTGGATGCCACTCCAGAGGCTTTGCCCACCATCAGGAGAGGGAGCTGGTAAAGGGGAACACTCTCATTTAGCCTCTGGCCATGATGTGCAGTGCCAAAGCACCGCAAGGGCCCAGGGAAGCATCCCCTTTCTCACCTAAAGGGTCCTGAATAATGTCCAAGAGCAGGATTTCCTCCTGGCATCATCCTGTAAGAAAACAGCTGGCATTAAAAGCAACAAACAAAGAAGCAAACAAAAGCTCCATTAAAACCTGACATCCTCAATAGCAGGACCTTGCTCAGCTGTCGACTTAAAAATCCCAATATTCTCCGAAAGATCTATAAAATATAGTAATTATAATTGCTGCAACCAGTGACAGCCCAAGCACTTTGTGTGCTGATCAAGGAACAAGTGGTCACATGAATAAACAGGAGAGTGAGAGAGAACCACAGGGAGTGGGAGAAGAAGTAAAGAGGCAAAACAAAAGAGAAGAACCCAAGTCTGTGCTATCAGTCTTTCTGCTCATCTAAATTGATATTTTATTTTAGAGCATATCATAACACACCATTGACAGATCTATTTTTCTTGCAGGGCTGTCCAGTTTTATACATTTCAGGTTGCCAGTGCTGCACTGTGAAACCTCACCCAATCCATTTTCCCCAGGAGGAGCTCCTCAGGCAAATGTGGGGATATTTTTTTCCAGTTGTCATAGGAATGTGTTGGGCAGCTAAAATATATATATATATATATACATTTAAAAAAAAAAAGGCATGCAGAAAACAGCCAGAGCCCTGAACCAAAGATAAAAGCCTAAACAAGTGCACTGAAGTGTAAGGTTAAATGGAGAGAGAGGAAAAAGCCATTAGGGACAGTAGAGCTTTGGAAAAGTGTAGGACTAATTTTTAAGGAGAAAGGGGTGGTGAGGTATATCTAAAAGACAAAGAAACAGAAATCAGAAAAACATGGAAAGCTATTGTTGGAGCTCAGGACAATACCAATTACTTTGCTCAGTCAAAATTGACTCTGGCAGAGATGTCTGGTCTGAAGCAGGATGGTATTTCTGACTGTATACTCCTTTCAAGGCCTGGCTGCCTGAACACAAACAGAAGCAACGTTGTCACCACAAAAATAATAAAACAGCAATCGTTCTGTTGGCTTGTCACATATTACAGCTAATTATTTAATTACTCCAATTTAAAATTTTACTAGATTCAGCATCAAAGCATAAAAATCTAGTGATTGCAGTGTCAGAAAGGAATAATATAATTAACGTATTTAGTAGTAACATATTAAACTGTTGATTGCACTGCATTAATCAGCAGAGATGATGTGATACATGGAAGCTGTATGAAATACATGCCTGTATGGGACTGGGCTATCTTCCTCCCCATCCCACCACTCACACATCCATGGGGTGGGAGGTGCTGGAGGAGGAGGGGAAGAGGAGAGAGGCAGACCCATTTCTCCTGCAAGAGTCTGTGGAGGCAAGCTGGAGAAGAGCTGATGGCATCACCACAGAGGCACATGTTGAGCACGAGGCTCTGCTCCATCTCCACAACCAGGCCCAAAGCACAGATGTCAAATTTGGGGACACATCTGACACTGTCCCAGAGACGTCCCGGAGAGCTCCTGAGCTGTTCAGGTTTACACAGACCTGAGCCCATACACCTCAGCTTCACACTGTTTCTCCCACAGAGGCACATACTCCAGACTGAAGCATGTAAATTATTCAAGTTTTAATTCCCAGAGTTACTCGCAACACACCAAACTCAGGAGAAGTTGGGGAGTCGAATTCTTGAGGCAATAGGTCCTTTATTTTTATAGTGCTCTCCAAAATAGGCTTGCTGGTCACCAGGCAATTAGAAGCAGAGAAATTGTTTCTGCCTGACATAACCTAATAACAAATATTTTTCCCTCCATGGCTCCAGAGCCAGGCAGCCAACAGAGGGAGCAGGAATTCCTGAGCAGTGTGACATGCCTGGGCTCTGCCATCCCCTCGCCTGTTTGATTGCTGATCATGCTGGCACACAAGCTAGGAGACAGCAAAAGGTGCCAGCCTTGGAGGAATAATGTGCTCTGAACTCCCTTCTCCTGCAACAGGACACAGCTCAGCTCTTCAGTGGACCCTACTCCAAACACGAGCCGTGATCTGAAAATATGAAAATGAAGCAAGACACCAGTGAAAACAAGGCCAGTCTGGAAAGAAGGCTGTGAAACAGCAAGAGAGGATAAGAGTTTATATTTTTGATCTTAAGCTTTTCTACAAAATAATTCCCTGGTCAAAAAGGGAAAAGATATTAGGTGAAAAAGATGTTAGGTTAAAAAATATTAGATGACAAAAACCAGACATATATGTCTAATAATTACAAATTGCACCAATTCATTTTTTCAGATTAGTTTCTGTCTGAGAAGAAACATTGTATATTCCCTTTTCTCCTTCAGAAAGCACAGGGTCTGCTTGCCTTTCTTAGGAGACAGGTCATGTTCTCCAGCACCATACAAATCCATGCCCACGGCAGAAATGCTCCCTGCACCCATCCAATTTCCAGACCCACATCTATCCACGTGCACTTTGCTCTCCAGCCACGCCTGGGATAGCTACATAAGTGATTTTTTTATGGTAGACCTGTTTCTTTATCCCAAGTGAAAATGCCATTATACTATAGCTTTATCTAAAAGCTATAGATTTTTGTTAGTGTTCACATCACGGCCAGGTTTGAACTTCCCAGTGTGCTGCTTTTTAAGGACAAGCTGCGATGCCGAACAAACTTTGCAAGTTTTCACAGCAGCAAGTGAGAGATGGACGTGGACAGCAGAGGGGCACATCCAGCTGATCCCAGCTGCTAAATTCCAGACTACCCCAGCTGCCTGTGACTTCTCATCCACACATAAATGAGGCATTGTTGCAAGACCAGCACAAACTGTATTCTTCAAATTAAAAGAAATAATTTACTTATGGGGTTTTTTTTTTCCTCACCAAATAACAGAATTCAAATATATTATTTGAAAAATTACATTTTCGTTTTCCACCTCGCTGCGTCCAATGATTGTGGTGTGATTATTAAACACTTCATAAATAATAATGTGACATTTTTAGATTGTGCGTCTGATTAAGCAGCCATTCTTCTCTCCCTGACTGCAGCCATGGACAGATGAGATTGCTGCAGACACAGCAATCTTTGTGGCTCCTTCCCTGGGGATCAGGGATCAGAAGTCACCCTGTAACCCAATTAAATCCACGAGGATATGAGCTGATCACTTCGGGCCAGCTCCAAAATTCACGTCCATCAATGGGGCATCTTGGCATGAACTTCTCTGAAGGGCAGCTCTGACCCATGAGCAGAGCTCAGTGCGTTTTCTAGGGAAGATATTTAACATAATGAGTCACTTTCTCTGCAGTGGGTGATGATTTTACTCAATTATGGTTTGGTATTAAGAAGCCTGCTCTATGAGCAAGCAAGCAGTTCCAGATGAAGACAGAACTAAATCCAGGGAACTGAAATATAAGAGAAGACAGGTTTCATCTAGAAACAAGTAAGTGAACCTGAGAGATAAATACTCTGAGGGATCAGAGTCCTTTGAAGATCAGCATGTTGCTGAGACCCTCCTCAAAAAGTTTACTACCCCTTTTTCACAGGGAAAAAATTTAGTAAAGAAATTTATTACATAAAGAGCCAAAATCCAATGTCTTTTATCCCTTGGTTATTCCAGTGCCCGAGATGCAGCTGTGCCTCTCGGAGCTGTCATATAAAGCAGCACAGATGTCAGTGAAAGGGATTGTCTCCTAACCCAAATTTTCTCTTGCCCAGTACGGCGTTCAGGTGAGTTAATCCCAGTCCGAAAACCCAAAATCTTTTCCTTTTTTTTTTCCTGAGCACAATCACCATCTCAGAAAAAAATGACCAAAGAAAGCAGCCCCTCTCCATAAGCCCTCCCAGCCATCTGTCTGGATATTACTGACCTTTAATATTATGCAGGCGGGAGGTGGAAAGGACGGGATAAGGAGTTGTTGGGGGGGGGGAGGTGTGGAAAAATGTCATCTCTGTAACAATGACTTATTGCATTTGGATAATGTCTCTTCTTGTCCCGCTGCTAACATGGTAATCTCTCTCCACCTACTGCATGTCAATAATGCAATAACCTGCTCCCTGCCTGCATCAATAACACAACAGCCGCTCTCCGCTTTCAGCGGCACTGATGAATTCTAGAATTGCAACAGCTCAGATGGTCTGTGCTAGCTCGTCCCTGCCTCCCACCCTCATTACATTTTAATTTCACTTTAAAGACAGTTGCTATCAGCATTGTTTGGCTACAGCTTCTGTAAAATAAGCTCAGGCTGTATTTGAACTCAGGAGGCTCCTCGGCTCAGCGCAGGTGTCGTTGTGTTTACTATCGGTGTGTTTGTATATTCTCAATTGAAAAATTAAGGCAAGATTTACCAAAGACTTAACTGGCCAACAGCTCAATGTATTCTCCAAAGAAGCTGCTCTGAGCTCAGCACTTCTGAAAAACTGTTGCTTATGCTTCAGAGTACGGATGGCAGGTCAGATGCTCAGCTCACTGTCCCCATTGCAGCCTTCGGATCTGTGCCAGTTACACCAATCCATCAGTTATTGGTTAATCAGGTTGGTTTAAAGCATAAACATACACAAGTGCTCTCCACAGACTTGTTAAGTAAGTTATGTTTAGAAAAAACTTGATATAATAACAACAGCTAAAAAATAGATAAGCTAATGTGACAGGATGGAAAAAATATCTGAAAGCATAATCAAGTATGGTTCATATCAGAGAGCATATGGCAAAAAGATCTTGTAAGAGAATCCTTAATACTACAGTGGGCCTCACACATTGATTAATATCACCTCCTCTGTATAGTCTAGCATGGATGGATTCAAGAAGAAGCTGATAATTTTCAGAAATGCTGCTCCTCATAATGATAGAAGATGAGGTTTTGTGAGTTATGCTGAGAATTATTGGCAAAGGTTAGGTGATTTCCCACTGGTGCTGGAGGGAAAACATTGCTTGCAAATTACCAGCATTTGTCAGTACTAATATCACATCCCCCAGCAACCTCAACTGTCAACATTAATAGGTGTCTTTACAGCAAAAAGGGGTGACGATAGTCAGGCTTGATCAGACCTTGAAATGAGAAGAGGAGCATGATACAGAGAATAAAGACATGGAAATGTGCTTGCAGTGGCTCTTGCCTTAGCTCCCAACATCCCACCCAGAGCTGTGTGGGTGGCACTACTTACCACGCTCTGCCAATTATCACATTTGCTCCCCTGTTCACTCACTTCCCATCTCTCTCACTCTCTGGGTAGATTTTGTTAAGCCTCTTCCATCCTCGCTCTTTCCGGTGACTGCTCTGCTTTCACCTGTGTATCATTAGCCCAGTGTTTCTTTTTCCTAGAAGTAAATGCAAAATGCTATTCCAAGAAATAAACACGAGATGCAAGGCAGGAAAGGTTTTCTGGTGCCTGGGTACTGTCAGGCCTTGGCCATTCTCTTACTAGTCTCTTGTACAGCCCTTGGGCTGGGAGTGTCCTGGATCCCATGGCCTCCCACTGCTCCCCAGGAGGGAAGGTTGGTGATATGGGCTCTTGCCAGGCTTCTAGTAACCTCACTCCCACCTGGGCACAGCAGCAACTCTATCTATCCCTTGCAACATCTTACTCTCTATTTAAACCTTGAAAGCTTTCAGTATTCCTTAAATGGGAGGGTTTGGATGACTCTGGGAGACAGCCCAACATACAGCCATGTTTGCCTGGTCTGGGAGTGCAGAGCCTCAACAGCCTCCTCAGATAAAACCAACATAGACAGAGGTCTACACTTCTGGCAGGACAGGAATCATCACTCAGCAATTAATTAGTGTTTTGTTGAAGAGTTGCTAAGGTATTTGCTCTCCTTGCTTTCCCTTTGTACATGTCACGGGAAAGGACCTGACAGCACTTGAAATTCGCCTCTGGTGACCTGTCTGTGTTTCAAGCAGGCAAAATAAACCATGATTTTGCACCCTGCATCTTCATCTTCCAGGCTGCACAGCCCATGCACTGGGGGACACAGATCAGCTTTGTCCCTGAGTCAATGCACGGGATGATGTGTGGTTTTGGTACCCCAGCGAAGGAAAGCATGTAAACCACAGACATCTGCTCTCCTGAGCCGTTCAGCACCAGAGGTAGCGTTAATTTAGGTCGGCCACAACCAGAGATAAAAATCATTTCCATTCGGCTCCTCCTTCTGTCAAACCGAATACAATGCAGTTCACTTCTTCACCTCGCCTGGCCCCGGGGTGATTAACGTTAGCAAATGCAATCAGCCCTTGGCCACGTCGCTGCTCTCCATTAATGCAAAACTGGGGGAGGGCCTTGTGTGCTATCAGCACAAAAAGAGAGCCTCACCTTTTAATATGGTCATTCCTCACAGGGCTGCTAGTGATAAAAGAAGCCGTCAAAACAGATGGACGGCCCAGCCCAGGCAGAGATAGGAGATTTGTGCTGATTTCTCAGGGAAAGAGAAAGAAAAGCACTCACTAAGCGCTACACACATCCTCAGCAGTGACCATTCATGGAGTACCAAGGCTCTGGCAGGGTCACAGCCTTTCCCATCCTTACTCCACTCTGTGTGTGTTACTGCAATCTCTCTTGCTGCCACTCCCTCCCTGCTGTAACACGGCTGCTCCCTCTGGAGCACGGGCTGAGTTTCCCAAGCAGGTCCCACTGCAGATCCTGCTGAGGAGTACAGCCCGTGGAAAAGGCAGAGAAAAGGGTCACTGCTGGCACATGGTGCCCAGGAGCGCTGCTAAATTTTGCAGTCTGGCTCATTTGAACATCCTACTTTTCCTGGAGGCAGGGTTCTTAGTACTTCAGACATATTTTCAAGCAGGTTTTCCCACTATTGCAGATGGCTAATACACCATGAAGTGCAGAATCAAAGGCTCAGACCATTTCCCCCCCCCCTTCTCACCAGCAGTTAAATGCCAGACTGACCATGTGGCATTCCTTGTCACATAGAATCATAGAACGACCTGGGTTGGAAGGGACCTTAAAACTCATCCAGTTCCACCCCCTGCCATGGGCAGGAACACCTTCCACTAGACAGTTGCTCAGAGCTGCATCCAATCTAGCCTTGAACACTTCCAGGGATGGGGCATCCACAACTTCTCTGGTCAAACTGTGCCAGTCTCTGCTCAGACAACTTTGAATGCAGATGCAAACGCTGATTCTGCCAAAACCCTGCATCTAAAGGCCCAAACCACCATCAATGACAAAAAGCTTCTTATCTGAGGAGCGTTTGGTTCTTGGATTGTGAAAACCCCAGATGTTCACACTGAGCCATGAAAATCAGAAAAAGTGCCAGGTTTAATGCTAAATATCTCATTCTAACCCTGTCTGTGATAATGCAGTTCTCTGACACACACCACCCACACAAGCACAGATCCAGACAATCTAAGAACTAATGATCGTGTCTTTAACAACCTAATTCACCCTTTATAAAATGGGTGAAGGGATACAAGTCTGGTTGCCCTTGGGACTGGACTGTTGATGTCTCTGTGCAGCAGTATGGCTTGAAAAACTGTGCACATTTTGAAGACTTTTTTCCTTTAAACTCTTTTCTATGATCCAAAGAGTTGTTGTTTTAAGGCAGTTGAATTCATTATTCTCCTCAGATAACATTAAATGCTCAAGTGCATTTTTTTATTTCTCCTTTCTTTCCCTACACCCTCCTCTTTGGCAAACAGGACTCCCAAGTCCCTTCTGATCACTAATAACATGGGCTTTCATACCCTCTTGGAACAAGTGAAATTTCTTTGACGTCTTAACTTTGCACAAATAGATTTTAATGAGGGAATATCACCTTGCCTTGAGCTAACTCTCTTCCTTTGCTCTTCCAAGGCTTTTGTAGTCACTTCCTTACAACTCACAGAAGATTAAAGTTCAGCAAAGTGTTTGAACACTGCACACCATTTCCCCAGGAACTTTGTTTATTCACTTCAGACTGTCACAGGAGGGACACACTTTCAAAGATATGATGTACATCAGGCAAAGGAAGAACACCATCTGCAATTCTCCATTGTCCTGACATGGTCTCTTCTGTCCTCCTGGGGGGCTGCATGCAAAAGTACCTCCCACTGGGTGACAAACAGGGTGATGCTACTAATATAAATAAGGCTCTGGTGTCATGGTGCTCACAGGGGCTGTGAAAAGCCTGAAGTGTAAGTTGTGTAACTTGCACTTGTCAAAGGTATTGGGAGAGCACAATAAATGTGGAAGAGAATACCTAGGTGCTTGCCAGAGGATGCATCAGTTCATGTTCAAACTTCACAGACTTAATGAAGACAACAGCCAGGAAGGACATTAGCCTCTAAGTTCTGAAATTAGAAGAGGACATTAACCTGGAGTTAGGAAATATTGATCCCATCGTCAAATTCCTCTCCATGCTCCTCCCAAAGCAGAGACAACACTCTGAGAAGCCAGACATACCCCATGCTGTCATTTCAAGAAATGTTCCCAGCCCAGAGAGACACCAAGGGATGGACTTTTCCCAGAACAGTTGCCCTCTGGGATGGAGCAAAGTGTCACTGTGAAATGTGGCACAGCACCGAGATCCTGGGCAGACGTTCACTGAACCCATGAGTGGGATTCAGCTGTGCCCCTGCAAACTCTTCCCTTTGCTGATAATTTACTGTAATTAAACCATATGTAAGACTCTTACACTCTGTCAGAAGCAGAGACCTTCTGCTGCCCATATGCCAGAAAGACAAATGAAGGGCAAAGCTCCCACGAAGAAGGCAAACTTTAGCTTCTTGATTAAAGAACAGAAAAGGCACCTTCCCTAAATGTGTCTGCTGATGCTCAGATGTTTTGATATACAAGCAGGATCCACAGTGAGGCACAGGGAGTCCCCAAGAATGGTGAAGAAACAGTGGGTGACCACAGGCTTTACGTTTCCAGATCCCCTAAAGCAGGAATAGGGTGTTATCAGCATCAGGCTTTATCCCTGGCACGAGTTAGTTTGCTCAGGGCCTGTACTGTGCTAGGGCTGGCTCTGTCCCCAGCCTTACACCTGTGTGTAAAGGGGACAGCAGCTGTGGGAAGCTGGGAAACAGCCAGGCTCTCCTCAGTGGTGCCCACTGAAGGACAAGAGGCAACGGGCACAAACTGAAGCAGGGGAAATTCTGCTGAAACGTGTGGCAAAAACAGTTACTGTGAGGGTGAAGTATAGGAGCCAGTTGCTCAGAAGAGTTGCGGAGTCCCCATCCCCAGGGACATTCCAAATGCGTGTGGACGTGGTCCTGAGGACAAGGTGGCCCAAGTGGGGCTGCACTGGATGATCTCCAAAAGTCTCTGGCACCTCAACCGTTCTGTGGGTCTGTGAGGTGAATTCATGGTGCTAGAGCACGAAGGAAGGAGCCTGAATTCTGAACAATTCCAACTGTCAAAACTGAGATTATTCCAATTTCTTAAAATACCAGAGAAAGGGGAGTTCTCATTTTACAGGCAATTTTTTTCTGCAGACTTGCCAGACAGGAGAGACGAATGTCTGCTGTTGTTGATCTAACTGCACTTCAACAAGTGCAACAACAAAAATCTAAACAAGCTCAAACCTTTCATGGAAGCTCTGGTAAATTGTTACTTGATGTGTTTTTTAAAATTGTAAATGTATAAATAAGGACAAGAATCTAGAGTTTAATGCAATAGAAAAAGAAAGCTGATTCAGCAGAACAAGGCGTAGTCATAAAAGATTTATTACGCTTTATCAGCAATATCCACAGTCTTTCTGTGATTAGAGTTGCATTGTGTGTAATTATCTTATAGAAATTCTGCTCTTTGATGTGCTTTATCCACCATGCTGAAATACACTTCAATTCTAGTGGGTTGTCATGGTTGACTGAAATTTACATTAATTCCTTTGGGTCTGCAGGGCCAGCCTGGTCTGTCACTAGCAAACTCTTCATAAATATTCATTTTATATATATTACATATATATGTGTGTATATATATATATACATATAATTTTGTAACATGACAGTCCTAGGCACTCTGGCCCCCTAAAAATAAGGGAAAACAAAGAGTCTGACTTTCCACGAGTGATCCTTGATTGGTATTTCATAGTCCAGCCTTTCCTCCCTTTTATCACGAATTAGGGAATGATTGAAATGTTTACAGCAATTTGCAAGCAGAGGTTACACTCCGCTTTTAATTTAAGATGTCCAAGCAAATTGAGGAAATGATTTCATCTCAGTTCATTAAGCTTGATTTTTCTCAATCAGAGAAATGTTCTCTTTTTGTTTTGCTTTTTGAAGTTCACTGATTTCTTCCTGACCCCCTCTGCCCATCAATGGCTGCTATCAGCCAGAAGAACTACAGGTGTTTGCAGGCCAACCTGTGTAAGATGCAAATGCTTAAAACTACCCTGGTTGTGTACCTGATTGTGCTTTTGTGGATTCCAGCATGGGGGAAGCAATCACCTTCAATGGGAGCAGAATCAATTTTCTGAATAATCTCTTCATCCTTGGGATATGCTCAGCACCATGCAGGAGGGGAAAAAAACTGGAGAGCAACGGGGGACAGAGGTTTACAGGGTTTGTGATTTTTTATAAGCAGAGTTTATTTTTCTGCAATGTTTGATAACTAAATGGAGGCTCCTCTCATTAGTTACATCCAAATAATGCTCAGAACTGTAGATCTGTGCCATTTCAAGTAAAAGTGGATGTAGAAGATATAATTATGTCTGTTTTGCATGAATCTCACCTCTGTCAGCTCTCTGCAGGTATTGTTCTGTGGATACAATGTGCTTTTCAATTCAGCATCTGATATCAGAAGAGATAGAACTTAAAAACTTTTCTTTTAAATTCAGAGGTAGAAAAAGGCACAGACCTAATGAGCAGAACCCATCATTACAAATTGAAAGGCCAGGCCACCAGTGGGTCTGGTCACTTCCCAGACCTAGAGAAGTCATAAGAAACCGGCAAATGTCCACAGAAACCAAACTGTGTCACCAAAGGCCAGTAGTTGTTTCTGCAGGAGCCTCACTCATTCCCTTCAGCAGGACCAGAAGTGGATGCCCATTTACACCACTTGGTCAGGCTTCTTGTCCTAGTGTGGGATCCTCCATGAGCAGTGGAACTCCAGCACTTTTCAGTTACGCAACTTGGGAGCTTATTCCACAGTCAAACCTCACCATCAGGAACAACCTTTGACCAACCTTTTCCTCTTAACTGCAGGGAACACTTCATCACCTACCCATTGATTTCTAAGGTGTACATTGAATTAGATTGGATTCCAGGCAGTTCAAGGAGGGAATAACATCCTCCATTACCAGCTTGACCTGATCCTCACCTCTTTCCAGCCAGCCCTTCTGGGTTCATTACGTTCTTTGACAGGTTTCCTGAACAACACAAAATCATCAGCACCCAGTTAATTAGTTGGTGGTGATGGTGGTGTTCCTCACAAGATCTTGACTTGCTCGTGGGAGGGAGGAATTATAAATCCCATTTCCTAGCTGTGCATCCTTGCTGCTTGTCAAGAGATGAGAGCTGAGGGATGGAAAAACCATGAATGGAAGGGGGTTTGAGGAGGATGGACACAACTGTGCAGGCAGGTTTAGGGAGAGCAGACTCCAGCAAAACCCTCTGTGCTTTGAGAGGAGAGATGAAATCAATCCATTTGAGTAAGAATTGAAACAAGTTAAGAGCTGTATGCTTGTTAGCTCCTCACAGCCAAATAATCTGCCATTGAAAGCGGACAGGGAAGAATATCAGAATGACTGTAAAGAAACACAGATTGATTTAATAGTGTCAGAAACTCTTTTGAAGGCAGCTGTAGCTCAGAGCAGGTGGGTGCAACTCAACAGGGAGGCCTATCTCTAGGTAGGGACTTTGTTAAAGAGAAAAAAGGGGGGGGGAGGGAGAAATTGAAATTCTGTTGTCAAGTAACATCACGCTTTAATTTCATGCCACATTATGACAATCTGGTCTGTGAGGCACTCCCAGTGTGTGGCTGCAGAGCTGCTGTGTTACAGCTCCGGCTTGCAAAGCTGATAGGCCTGGGAGACCTGCAGCCCTCAGCTAATTGTAAACCCGATTAAACAGCAGTGTGAAGAAGTTTGATTAATTCAATCTATCTCCATGCATCAAGACCAGAACCCGACGTGGCACGAGCCCCAAATCTTTGGAGTATCAAGGTCTTTGTTCTTCATGTTTAAAATTTAAAAAAAAAAAAAATTGAAATGAAGTATAAGAAAATAATAAAATTATAACATTATGACACGATGACACATAAGTGATGATTCTACTTTTTTCTTACTAGAAAATCTCCAACCTTTCTGCCTTTAAAAAATAATGCATAAAAAACATTTCAATTAGCATCTTTATGTGCTTACCCAGATAAATTACCATACTAATAAACTTCTGATAGACTTTCAGGGGCTGCTTAACCAAGGGCTTCTGATCCTGCTGAATTCATGGTCTCTTGGACAGGATGGATTTGGACTTGATTAATTTTAGTTTTTTCAATCACAAAGAAACTGGCAATTGCTCTGTCTCTTCTGAGTGCATGTGAGACAGGGAAAGAGGATGAAGGACGGACTGTTCCTGCTAACTTGGCTGTGCTGGCTGAGCTTTGGGACACCACAGCACTGCACTCTGCACAGAGCAGTGCAATTTTGTGCCATTCCCCAGCAATACACCCAATTCAATTCTCGAACATGACTGATAAATGCTTATGATACTGCCTTCCACCTCCTGAAATACTGTGAGACTGGTGAACAGTATATCCAGCTTATGAAGTCATGTGTTTGAAGAGCAATTTTGACCAAGAAGAGCATCAATATTCTTAAGGGACGTTTTTTTACTTTGCATGTTTCTATTTGGAGACAAATGCAGCTGCACATGTTGGACTTATTTGGGTCTTTTTCCCCACTAGGCAGGGTCTTTAGACTTCATATGTTTCCAAGGAACTGAGGGATTTTTCCATGCTCAATTTGCAGAGAAAAGAGATATAACTAGTCAAGTTGCTCTTAGCTGTTTCCTTTCAGAAACTCATGAAGGAAATTGTTTAAGAGAGAATGAGACTCATTTCTGTGTCTTATAAGGGATCTGCACATGTGCCTAAAGCTCCCTTTCCCTCTGTTACAGCCCACTGCATGTGCAATCACTTAGTACCTACTGCATTGTGTATTAATGGTGTGACTTGTAATGACACCAGTAACAGAGCCACACAAAGAGTAATATTAGATTATTTCTGTTATTCATCAGTATCACGGTTGGACAGAATCCTCTTAAATCTACCTAAAGTGGCTCCCCGTGGATGATAGTGCTACCACCAAAAAATAATATATTATGCATACATGTACAGCTTCTCTTCTACCCCACCAGCTGCTCTTTGTGTACCATTATAAAATACCTGCATGACCCTCCTAAACTGAATGTGATTTGATGGCAGAAGCTGAGCAACTGCAGTACTCAGAAGCCTAAAATATTTCAGAAGCCTTCACCCTCCTCTTCTGTTTCTCCCCCACCAGCAAACGTAGAGGACTTCCCAGGCCCCACCACACTCCTGGAATGCATTCTCTCGAAAAACCCACTGAACCTCAAATTATTATTCCATGGTGAGAAAAGCAGTGAACAGTGGAAAATGACAGTTTACCCAAATGGAGGTGAAAATGCACTTTCTGCTGTACTTAAAAGAAATAACAGCTTTCAGCAAAGATCTAAATCCTAGCAACAAGCACTACATAAATGTAAAAAGGTCATCTCTTTGTTAGAGAAAGGTTACTTTGCTGAACATATACTTTAAAAAAATAATCTACTAAAGGAAGTTAAGCTTGGTAATGTTTCTGTTGTATTTGCACGTGGAGAGAACAGATCTGGGCACTTCCTTTCAGGGCAAGAATGTGAAGGACGGTTGGTTATAATGAACAACTTTCTTCTTTGAGAGACTCAAGGAAGAGAATCTAAGATGTGTTTCAAACAAATGGCTATTTAAATACAGAATTTGGGCTCTGCTGAGCAAAGCCCTCCTTGTCAGCTATGAATTCACCTGGATGGCAGTAGAGAGGGACCTTACCTGCCCTGCTAGGAATGGCCAGAATGGTGAGTGCTCCTGCACCCCTGATGCAATCATGCAACTTGTTGCTTTTCCCTTGTTTTCCTTGGCTGTAAAAACTCTTGAGGTAAAATTCTGGTTCCTGTGAAGAACACAGCAAATCCCCCTTTGCCTTCGAAAGAGAGAGGGGATCCCAAAGTTTAGGAGATGGCAGGCTCCAAGCCAAGAACTTCCTGTTTGAACAGACAATCAGGCAAGGGGTATGGAGAGAAACAAAGGCACAGAGGGCTGATCTGCATAAATCCTTATTAAGTAGGAAAGTACATAAGAATATGTTTAATTTTACTCCTAGTCAATAAAGTAAGAGGCTCTGCAAGGCAGATTGGGTAAGCTGCTGTTCAGAAGGAATCATCACAAGAAACAGAGAGGAATAAGATGATGAAGCTGAATATTGAGGGGAGAAAGGAGGGAATACATAGCAGAAAGTCTGTCAGAAATGCCCAGAAAGTCTCAGTCCTGCAAAGAACACAAAAGAGAATACAGGGAGTTATGGGCTGCATGAAACAAGGACTCCAAAACACTTGAGTCTGATGCAGAAGGAGGCTGGTGGGGAAAAAATGCCCACAAGGTTTATTATTCTGGTCCAGATCCATTAATTCTTATGTGATTCAGTATAACACCATCTTCCCTTGACCAAGGTCCGCCTCCAAGAGAGCAAGTGTTTAGAAATGGCCGGGTCTAAACAGACACAACAATGGCTTGGGCTTTTTCTCTAGGTCTCCTCTTGCCTTTGGGTGAAACTCTGCCCTACTGAAATCCTGTTGACTTTACTAGGAGCAAGGATTAGATTGTCTTCTGTGAAAATACAAAGAGTTACCTTCAAAGCCATTAAAAGAAAGAGGAGAGAAATCTATGGTCAATAAGAAGCTAAGCCTAGGAAAGTAAAAATGCAATTCTCTGTCACCTTGGAAAGATCAACATCATTTGTCATGTGGTGTTTATTCAGCAGAACAACAACTGCATTTGTGCTTTTAAAGGGAAATGAAAGGGGAAAGTAGCAGGAGGGGGGCATGGGGGAGATCTGAGCACAGGAATGTACTGCCACTCCAGCCTGCTATCATTAAACCACATCAGAACTTCATAATCATGGTGTTTAATTAAACAACAGAGGCATGGGTTTATGCATTAATAATGAGGCCTAGCACTTTAGCATGTCGGGCTAAATACAGTTTTAAATTAATAATGTAGCACCGCAGCATTAGTGAGAAAATGAAATCTTATTAACAACTTAATAAAGTCCCTTATTTGCTAAAGTTCCAGCTCTCAGGGAACAGTATGATAGCAAAGCATTTGCGTCCCTTAAGGGGGCAGATGGGAGGAGGTGCTGCTTTCTCACACCCTCCATAATTCCATTATATATAGATCACATAGTCACTAAATACTGCCTAGTGTCTGCCAAGTGATGCCGTATGTTGCTTCTAAACCTGGGTGTGACACGCTGGGTAATCTGCACACACTTTTTTTATACACCATGGGAGGACATTGACTCCATTTTTCCTGATCCTGTCCCTTCTCACCAGGCAGCACTGGAGAGCAAGCATGGGAGAAAGCACTACCCACCACATCAGAGCTTTGCAATCCTTTGTGTACGATCCTCTCAGGGCCCAGGACTGCAAACACTGTTGTTCAGAAGATGAGGAACTGAAGCACAGGAAGCAGCTGAGAGCATGAGGAATAGCAGAAAGCAATTGATTTACTGTGGCTTCCAGGGTTACCAGCCATCAGCTGATCCCTTATAACAGTCTCTATAACATTCTTGGACCACCCTTCAATTGAGGGTGTTTTATTTTCGGAACAAACTGCGAGTGCACATGATGAGATACTCCAGCTCTGCTGACAGGAGCCACTCGTTAAGCCACAGAAGCTCTAACACTTTAAAACCAGGGTTTCACAAGCTTTTAGCTTCTTGATTCCCACTGATTTCATGGACCTGGACCACCTTAGGACACAGTGAATCAGTAAAAGACTGAAGTCTGGAGCCTCATCTGCTCAGGCCTACAGCAAAATCTGAAGCTCGGGGCCAGGTTTCCACTTGTCCATGTGTTTGACGCAAATTTATCTACCAAATTCTCTTAAACCCAGAGAAACTGTTCTTTTCCCCCTCCTCTGCTGGAGGTCAGCACCTCTGCCACCCCAGTGAGGGGTCTGTCTCCACAGGCTTGAAAGTTCCATCTGAGCTCATTTGCAGAGGAAACAAAGAACAGGCTGCAGGACCATAATGAAATGAGTAATGTGGGGACAAGATCCAAAGTCAATGAGCTGACTTGAAATAGCTGAGCACCAAGGCCATGGAGAACTGACAGCAGCAAAGCCACAACCAGCCATGGCCACGAAATTCGAGAGATCATTAAAAAAGATGAATAGAGACAGGAGCAGACAAGGTATATCCACCTATGAGTCTGTTAAAGAAGGGCCTCCTTGGGATGTAAAACACTGATCAAACATGCTGTGCAGATTGAAAACTATTGAATTAGGATGGAAATAAGCCAGGAGCACCACTGACTGTTGCAGATGGGATTGGAGAAAAGCGGTGGGTCAAATCCTGCCTTTGGTTGTGCTCATGGGACTATAAAGCTATTCCCTCTTCCTTCACCTGCTGTCTGCATTCCCTAACTTTGGTCTGAACTTGTTGGACAATGTAGCAACAGAAGTAACCTTTTAGAGTGCTGAGAGAGAATGTGAATCATTTGGATAAGTCCTCTTGGCAAGTCCCCTTCTCGTGGTAACAACTCCCTTACAGAAGAATGGTCTTCCATATTAAATGCCTCCAAATTTCATTCGCATTTTCCATGTGTATCCTCCTACAGAAAGAACAGTAATCTTGCAAGTAGTTGGACGTGAGATTCTCATTGTGCCCTTTTAAACTCAGTGTCCAGCTCTCTGGAATGAGGAGGAAGGTGGGGCAGAGTGATCACTGCAGCTCTCATCAGAGAGCTCAAGGTAGGGAGCTGATTTCCTTGCAAAGCCTGTGTGCAGTGGGAGCCCTGATCTGCATGCAGAGCTTGCCTGTCCATTCACCTCCTCCTTCAGAGGCCCAGGGATGTGGGTTTCACTTGGAAACCACAGAGTTCATGGCAAGTAGCAGCTTGTGGACTCTTTGTGCAAATAAAAAGTCTGGGACATAAAAATCACCTTGGTGTGCCTTGTCTTCCATCTCCTCTGTTAAATAATAAATAGAAACCTAATGGAACTGAGTATGACTGCAGGATGCAGTGTAAGTGAAGCCAGAGTAGACCTGCATGTTCCGCCTTACTTCATCATCAGTGAGTAAATGGGTCACTGGTGAATGAGACTTAAGCAAATCTCCATCCTTTTTTTCTGTCTTTATACTCAACCTACTGCAAGAGGATGTGGCTCAAACTCACACACTTCTGCTACAAAACACTAAACAGAAATATTACAAATGATCTTATCAAAACTCCTTATGTTTCTACTCTGAGCTCAAGAAAACTTCAGGAAACGAAGTTTTTCATTCTAGAAATCCTTCATTTGGTTTTTAATTGTGCAATGGGTTGTCTTGGGATCTGGTCTTTTTCTCCCACTTTTTTTTTTAATTTTCTATTTATTAATATTTAATCTCTGCACAGTGCAGAAGAAAATCATTTCTGCAATAACATCAGAATAGGAGGGTTAGAAATCAATAGCCAAGCTCTCACAAGACACATTCAATCCCTTCTTAATCCATTTTCGACTGCTCCCTTGCCTTATTAGAACAGCCAAGTTTTCCCTCACTTGGGATGGGATATTCACATTGCAGGAAGGAACTGAAAGCTCCCAGAGAATCAGAAACCTCCTGAAAAGCAGGAAAGAGAACAAAGCCTTTGTGTTTGGGGCAGAAACCTAGACATCATTCTGTACCCAGATCCCTACTCCCAAAACCTTCTGATAGAAAGCCTGGCCCCATTTCTGTGACTCCTGACACTGGCAGACCTGACCCACTGGAATATCTTTCCCTTTTAGTTTTTCTTCAAGGCCATCTGTCACATTCAGATCTCTCAAGCTTCTCAAGCATCACCTTCTCTTCTCATGGGTCAGTTCTGCAGAGGTGTAAGAGCCAAACAGAGCACTCGATGGCAGAAGCCAGTGCCTGACAAAGTCAGTGAGCAGAAGAATCCCCTGCACCTCTTTGATGCCTCTAAGGCTTAAGGATATGACAACATGGACTAGTTATTGTGCTTGAGCACAGAAACCAAAGGCAGCCTGAGCGTGCACATCCCACCAGCCACAACATGACTATACAGCCCTTCAGCTCTGAACAGTCAACCCCCTTCCTTCTGCATCCTACAGCTTCCATCAGCTCTTTCTTCTTGGCAAACCAGGCAGCAACATGTTGGTGTCGTGCAGCCCCCGTGGCAGGAGAGGAGCACAGCCCAGCTACCTCCTTTGCTTTGGCTGGGAAATGGATCTCGGCTGCTCCTTGCTCCCAACTGTGGAGAGTTTCCACAATGAACATTGATTTCATAAGAGAGTTGGGAAGAACCTTCAACCTTTTTTCTAGGTTAGAAAAGGACTGTGTTTGGCACTTGGTTTTGTTTCATTAAAGGAAGGCAACATCTTTGTTCTCTAAGGGAGAAGCTGTGGTACCTGTTGCTGCCTTCTCTTCAATAGTTGCATGTTCTGCAATATAGCCCCACATAAGAGTATCCAAACTCTCCCTGAAAATTCCTGCTTTCTCCTCTCTGTGCAGGGCTTGATATCTGTACACCCTTTCCCTCAAAAGAAGCAATGGTGAGGGCTGTTCAGGTAGTAGAGGGTGCAGTCAAAGCCAGGGGTCCTCCACACAATTCTAGCTGCCATAAAGAACTTTGTCCTAGTGCCAAAGGGCTGGCAGTCCCAGGGGACTGGGGAGGAAAAATTGGAGAAGGAGACTGGGATTTGTGAGAAGCAAGAACTGTACATCCAATTTTGACATCCAGTATCCCATCTGCAAGCTTGAGGTGGAGCTAGATGAGAAAGAGAGGATGATGTCCCCTTTTTCTTTTAAGGGGCAGGGGTTAGTGCGGCCCTGTGCCCAGGCAGCACATCCTAGGCTCCTGGAGGCACATCTCCTCTCCACACCGAGAGCTGTGCGAACCCCTCCCCTGAACCTGTGGGCAGGGGCTGCTTCCCCGGCTCTGCCGGAGCTACCGTCTGTCTCCGAGCCCGGCTGATGCAAGAAGAGACTTTGCCAGCAGAGGGAACTGCAGACCAGACAATCGCTCCTTCCCTGCTGAAACACTCGCCGAATCCTGTAACTACCCTGAGTCTCTTCTGCCTGGAACAGAGACGTTTCAGGCACCTCTACCAGTGCTTTCCACCATCCTGCTGCTGGTTGATTTGGTTGTTGTGGGCTGTGTTTGTACGGGGACGGCTAAAGAAATCAATTCAAACAAGAAACCAACTGAAAACTCTCTGTTTACTGTATTAAAAAAAAAAAAAAAAATCCTACAAATTCCTATACCTATCTTCTTGCTGCCATCTAGTGAAGGGGAAAAAATATGACTGAGTGATATCAGCAGAGCAAAACCTATCCTAGAGGCTTGTACTTATTAAACAAACTCTTACTTTGAATAAACTGCTTCAAAATAACCTTCAAAGTTTCAGGAAGATCTTCTCCTTCCCTTTTGGAAGTCTCCTTCATAAAGTGTGCTCCTAGGTCTGTGAGTGGACAACTGCTGGTGCAGGCTTTTCTTCATCATCACTTGTCTGAAGAGCAACCCAATATTGACCATTCTGTTGTACTGACACTCTTCAGGCTGCTCTTAAAAGCTGTAGGAGCTGTGGCAGAATCAGCCAGTTATAGAAGCCTTTTGTATTATCATGAATACACAATTAGTGTAGGAGGATCATAAGCATAGACTCTACACACCCACCTAACCTCTCAGGCAGGTTTTGTAATCAGAATCAAACTCCTTGTTAGGACCTGAGTCACCTTCAGGTAGAACTGAGAACAGAAGTCTTATATCCAGAGTCCTGTGCCTTAGCCATAAGATAAAATAAAAGTGGTGTGTTCCTGCATCACTGAGGGATTTTTGAGAGGAAAGTCTCAGCTGTGTGATAGACAAGTGATAGACAAGAAGTCAGCAGTTAGACACTAACACTTCAGCAGCTCCAGTTCTTCTTGCACTCCTGTCATGCTGCCAGGTGACAGCTATGACCTCTGGCTAGTCCAGACCTGCATGTTTGGCCACACACCTGCCAGACTGAGCTCTGCCTGTTTTCCCTGCCTCGAATTTCTGCTTCTACCTACCGACCATTTCCAAATGGCCAGAACCAGCACAGCATTGCCACAGCTCGTGGGGTTTTTTCTACCTGTTTTTTCTTGCTGATTTTCTACTATTACACCTGAGGGAAGAAGTATTCACTCACCACTTCCAGCAGTTCCAGTGAACTTCCAGTAGAGCAACTCTGCTCATCCCATCATCCTTTTTACTCAACGGAACGTGATCCATTCACACATTTTGATACTTTAAGCACCTCTTTCCACTCTCCTTGTGTTTGCCTGAATAAAAGATCCAAAGCCTGCTGAGCTCGCAGCAATGAGAGCTGCCGCCAGAGAGGGCTGTATTTACGGGGCAGGTACCCAAAGCACTGGGGTGAGATTGCAACCTGAGACCCGCAAGCGCTCCCGGGTCTTATTGAGCCCGTCAGCCTTGTGGGTTACTTCTGATTTTATAGCGCTTTGCCCACCTCTGCCTCGATGCCGAGGAGGCGGGGGGGTGCCGGTGGGTGCCCGCTCCCCTCCAGTGGTCGCTAGATGTCAGCACGGGACCGCCAGCCCGGCCCGGGGAGGACACAGGCCCCGTCCGAACACACCGCACCGACCGCGGGGAGAAGGACAGACACCCCCGTCCGAACAAAAACCACACGATCAGAGCATATTGGTCTCTCTTAAACCTCCTTCCTCCTGTTCTGTTCAAGAGATATGGTTTGGTTCTTCTTTTAATATCCAAATGTGGTTGATAGAGATGGAGACGTTTTTCTCGGTTGCCCCCTCCTCTTTTCTGGTGGAACCAACTGAGTTGGTCCCTCAGTCAAAAATGCTGTTATCCAGCAAACTAACTGAAGTTTTTAAGTGAATGTGACAATTTTTACAACTATTTTTCTTACACATTTCAATAATGTGTCCACCCCAAACTTTGAGTTCTTTAACTACATGTGATATGTAACATGTAGATCTCAGAAAGGTTATTACTTTGTAGCTTCACCCCATCTCATCCCAGCCCTCTGGACATTCAGGCAGTGGGCACTGACTTTGGGAGATGCCTGGTTTGGTTCAGGTGCATGGCTTTAGAACTACAGCCGAAATTGAAGAAAATACGTAATTATTTCAATTATTTTCTCCCTCTCTTCGAATCAAAACTGAAATAAATTGTAGTCAAGCTCTTGCTGCAGTAACAGGTGCTACAACCTCCAAATTTACTTTTTTCGATTGGAAGGATGAGTGCATTCTCCAAGCTGCAGCTGAACCTGGGAGCTGCAGTCCTGAAACAGCCCCCACAGCAAGCGCTGGGCAGCGTGGCCTTGGCAAGCTGTGCTACTCATGCTTTGCTCCCTGGAGATGGCTCAGCAAGTGTTTTCCTTTGTAGATTTTGCCTTGTCAAGCTAACAAAAACCCCTTGAATGTATGAAGCCAGATATAGGGAAAGCAGTAATTAAATTATTATTTGTAAAATGTTTGTGATGTGAAAGAGTCTCAATCAAGGTATGGGTCCTGCCTCAAGGATCTTACAGTTACAGTAACTATTATAATTGAAGTGATGATAGTCTGCTATTAATTATTAAATGCTCACAACAAGTTTTGAATATATAAAACACTGGAAGAAATAAATCCCACTTTAAAGCTGGCAAATACTCTAGGACATGTGATAAATTTATTTTCTACTGCATATGTCCATTTTCCCCCAAAGCACTTGGAAGAGATTTTATATTCTGCCATGTTCTTCCACATGAGTCACTCCCTTCTGCTATTTTTTTGTCTTCCTTTTTTTTTGTTCTAGTCCAACACATCAAAATCTAAATTCCTGTTTCTCAGTTTTCAGAGAGAAACTAGGTTGGATATTTTCAAAGATGCCTATTCACAGCTGAAATGAAAGGACGAAGTCCAAAGCAAATTCTTCTGTGTGCATTTTTTGGTAGCACATTAAAACCGACTTGATTTAAGATTCATTCAGGCTCCAAGTGATTTCTCTCAGCTGTGCATTTTGGAATTACATGTAAAGCAGAAAATCCTTCTGCTCTGTTCTCCTGTAGCTGATATACCTCCCAAGCTGCCCGTCAGTGTTGAAATAACCATTGAAGAACTCATCTATTTAATAAACCACAAGAGAGCCTGTGTGAAAAGTGTTTACTTCTAATTTTCAGCCCACTTACATGCACATGACATTCTTAGAAAGCTGGCAATACTTGTAGCATGTCATTATAAGAACCAGGATTCCTGAAAGTTTGTAACACTACTAGTCCTTCTCATTGTGAGATCTTAACATATTACAAAAGGAGTAAATCATTTCTAGCAGGGGACAATCCTACTGTTAACAGTTCCTCTATGTCTTTCTCATGGGAATGATTTATGCCAGTGATAATATTCTGGTACTTCCCTCCATTTGTCTGTTATTACTTGGAGTGTGGGACTGACTCCAGAGATGAGCAGAAGTCATTTTGTGCTCACCTGTATTTGAAAGTCACAAGGAATATATAGACTGTCACCATGAATATATAGAGTGTCACCATGAATATATAGAGTGATCTGTCCCAGGAGTAGTTAAGTGCTTCAATTGTCATAAAACAATTAAGTGACTAAAACCAGTAATTGGTCTTCATGGTCGGATAAGCCCGATAAGGGGAGCAAAAGAGAGACATGACCATATTGCAACATTCAAACACTGGAGGTGAGATAAGAGAAGAGCAGTGAAAAGTATGATGGACAAATGTTGTGCAGACTCTGATGCCAGGCTCGGACAGAGCTACAGGAATACAACCTTCCAGATGTACATTCACAGAGCAGGGGAACAGCTTCATTGCAGGCAGCAGCTCTGCATGCACAGAGGGTGAATGTGTCACTGCACATCTCGGAGCTCTTGGCTCTGATGTGGAGAAGGAAGAGAGACAAGCTCGTCATTTCACGTTAGCGCACGGCTGGCACAGAGGGAGGTGATGGGAAGAGGACAAGATAACCACGCTCATAGAGGGCCTGAGAAAAACAGAACACATTCTGGAAAAAGCCTCCTGTCACCTTAACACCCAAGCTATTTACTACAGCAAATAACCTACCAGGTGCATCTGCATCAACTGGTTGCATCTGCCCGTAGGCAATATCCACCTTCTCGCATCCATGTGTCACTACACAGGATTCATCCCATCCTGTCTGAACAGACGTTTGAGGGGCCTGGACCAGGCATATGTCATGTTTGTAGAAAGCCTGGAATGCCCTTGTACTATCTGTAAAACATATCTCAGTAACATGAAGCAGTCTGCAAAGTGTAGGAAAAAAAAGAAACTGGGACCTCTTTCTGTTGCAATTAAAGATTATGCCCTTATTGTCATCTCAGTCTAGGAACACGGGACAAAGCATCCTGATTATCCTTCGCCATGCAGCTCTCAGCTTTGCCAGTGGCTGCCTCAGAAACTCCTTGAGGTTCCTCTGTGGACCAAACACCACCAGTCACAGTGATGATTCCTCACACCCTGCAGGCTCTGGTGTGGTTTCCTACCCAAGTGTCACACTCAGTTACTGGTACCCACAGCTGGGCAGAGTGTCCCTCCAGAGCTGGGCTGGACCATTACAGATCAAACCTTTTCCTGGCACATGGAAGGGAGGAACAATCTGAGCCTCTGAAGAAAATGGGAATAGACAGGGCCTTTGCCTTGGAAATCTCTCTGCACAACAGGTGCCTCCTCTGTCATCCCACCTAAACCACGACGACCAGATCACAATTCATGCCCACAGCTGTCAACATCGTGCGTGCCCCTGGTGCTTCCACCATCCGGGGGAAGAGGGAAGGGAAGGGAAGGGAAGGGAAGGGAAGGGAAGGGAAGGGAAGGGAAGGGACGGGAAGGGGAGGGA
>NW_020897781.1:2461103-2753501 GCF_003984885.1 Neopelma chrysocephalum
CCTCCTCCTCCTCCTCCTGCTCAGCGCCCAGGCAGCGGAGCGCGGTTCCCCGGCGATGGCCGAGCTCAAGTCGCTGGGCAGCGAGGCGTACCTGGCGCTGGCCCCCGGCTACGGCCCCTCTGCTTTCGCCTACGGGGCGGTGCGCGGCGGCGCCGAGGGCCCGCGGGGCGCGTACCCGGGGGGCGGCGGGGCGGACTTCCATCCCGGGGCGCTGGGAAAGTCGGCGGAGAGCAGCGGCGAGCAAAGCGGCGACGAGGAGGACGGCTTCGAGCCGGGGGTGAAGGGCGGCGCGGGCTTCGAGCGAGAGGGGAAGCTGAAGGGGGGAGCCCTGGGCAAGAAGCCCAAGGAGCAGCGCTCGCTGCGGCTCAGCATCAACGCGCGGGAGCGGCGGCGGATGCACGACCTGAACGACGCTCTGGACGGGCTGCGCTCCGTCATCCCCTACGCGCACAGCCCCTCGGTGCGGAAACTCTCCAAAATCGCCACGCTGCTCCTGGCCAAGAACTACATCCTCATGCAGGCGCAGGCCCTGGAGGAGATGCGGCGGCTGGTGGCCTACCTGAACCAGGGCCAGGCGCTGAGCGCCCCGCTGCCCGCCACCCTCAACCCCTTCGGACAGTCGCCCGTCTACCCCTTCGGCGGCGCGGCCGTGCCCGGCTGCCCCGAGAAATGCACTGCCTTCACAGGAGCCGCCTCCGCCCTCTGCAAACACTGTAACGACAAGCCTTGACTTCTGCCTTCTTCGGGCTTTTCCTTTATTTTGTTCTTTTTTTTTTATTTTTTTAGTTCTGTGCACTTATCTTTCCACTGCCATCATCCTTGGCTTCCTTCCATCAGTTAAGTCTGGGTTTTCTTTTTGTTTGCATCTCTTAAATATCCCTCTCCCCATTTGGAAATATTTGGCAGTTCACGTGGACTCCCAAAACACCCACTTTCTACTTTGTTTAGTTACCCCCCACATGCAACTTCATCTGTAGAGTTATTTCCTTCCCAGCCTGTCAGTGGACTGTGAGCGTAAATGTTGCTTTTCCACTTGCTCTGAGCTACAAAGTTTCTGAGCAGTTTTGAAACAAAACTATAGAAAAACAGAGAGGGGGAGAGATCTGGAAATGGAAACATCAGTGAGTCTGTTTTGGCATGATCGACCTGTGTTAAAAATACATCAAAAGGAGGGCGGGAAAGCAAAATCCAGGTGCAAACTATGCAATGTTTCAGATTCCTGAGCGGGTGGGGGTCCTATGTAGCCAGCTGGGGTTGGACTGCACCTGCAAATTCAACTGAAAATCATCTGATCAGCACGGGGGGGGGGGAAAGTTCAGTGCTCTTGATAAAACTATTGATGCTTCAAAGAAAGATGCTTTTTTTTTTTTTTCACTTAAAAAATTAACCCGTTCTTGGACTGGGAGGAACCTGTGATTGTATGCTAATGCTTGCTGTTTGCCTGTTTCTCAGCTTGGTTAAGTTTTCCAGATGATTTTCCAAAGTCGTTGCTCATCATGATAGACAAAGCGAAAGATCACTTAACATATAAATATGTATTTATAATAAATAAAAGACATGAATAACCACTTTCTCTGTCCTACATGTCTCTAAAACCAGCTGGCAGTCAAAGCAAAACTCCTGCTGAAGTCAGGTAAAGTGGAGATGGATGCAGCAGGAGCAGCTATGTGAAGTTAGGGGAATGATTGGAATACTTGGAAAAAACTTGTGGATATTCAGCTCTTTATCAGCAGGGGTTTGGGATTTTTTTCTCCAGTTTCTCATAAATTGTGAGCGCACAAAAAAATGTTGCTTATGTCTGACATTTAGAGTTAAGCAGGTAGAGGTTTTGCTTGTGCATTTTGACACTTGCTGGGGGATGCTGAAAGTGGTGTTTAACCGGGGTTATCACAGCAATGAGCTTGGCTCTGAGGATGCCCATGGAAAACATGGCAGGGAAGGAAATCGCTTAAAGACTCTGCTTATCCCTTTGACTTGGTTTTCTCTTAAATCTACAGCTTGACCCTAAACCTACTTGTGGGGTTTGGGGCCGCTTAATATCATAACTAAACTAATAATCCCTTGCCAATATTGACTGTGTCCGTACAAGTTACAAAGTGAGTCCCTTGCTGGCTGAGTTTTTGGTGTTGCTTGTGTTGGTTTTACTTTGGTTTTCTGGTTTACGGTGTTCAACGCTTTGGTGCCTTGTATGCTTCACTAGTCATTATATAATAATAATAATAATAATAATTGAGGTGCATTCAGTGCTTTCTGTTTGGGTGGGAGTACCCACCCAATGTCAGAGCAACCACGTAAACTGGTACAGTCGCAGCCTCAGGGGCTCGAGCTGTCCGTGGCCATTTGTGTTAGGAGTGGGGTGTAACTATTTAGGGTTATTAAACCAATTTCCATGCCTGTCGCTAGTGTTATGCTAATTTGAAAAGGACTGCCATCCCTCTAAAGCCGCTTGTCCATGGCACTTAATTTTAATTAATACATTTCCAAAAGACTTTTTGTGTTTGGAGAACGAAGTGTGTGATTAAGCCTCATTCATAAAGACATATGTTTAAAACTGGTTCCTGCTCGTTTCCATTTTTATATCTTCACTTCTTCCTCTTTTTTCCTTTTTTTTTTTTTAATTACAGAATAGTTTTACAGAACAGTTTATCTCTTGTACCTTTTTCCATAAAACAAAATTTCAAATGTACTCTTAAAAGGCATCTGATGAAGTGAATGCTGACCAAAACCACTACTGAAGCAAAAATTACTGGAAACTGCAGATCAGCAAAGGTCATTTAAAATTTTGCAGACTGAGTTGTTGCTAGATAACGTTTTGGAAAAAAAAAAACAACTGTCACCTAAACAGAGAATCATGATTTTTAAGTAGATGTATGTTGCTTCTGGTTAAAATTAGAGAAGATTTAGCAGTTGAGAATATTTTAATGGAGATTAATTTAAGTGTTCATTTTTCACCAAAACTAAAATAGTTGGAGAATAAAGTATTTAACAGCTTAATATTTAATCTGAGTTTGGTTTGGTTAAAGATTTAACACTAATAATAATGGAATTTATAATTGCTTCTTTCTCCAATAATTATCACCAAAAAAAAGCAGCTCACTAATTTCAGAGCCTAAAAATGTCTTTATAGTCTCAGAGACAAGCTATTTTTGGAATGAGGGGGTTTAGTACAGTGATTGTTTTAAATCTCCTCCTTTAATTTACATCAGTAAAAACTTGCTCATCCTACCATATCTACCCAGAATACTAAAAAATCCACCTTCTGAGAGTCCTTGAAATATTCAGAAGGTTCTTCGAGAACCCACTTGGAATCAATCAATCTCAGGAGACTAAATACGGAATTTCAAATACAGAAGATAAAACTTGTATTTAAAAAAAATTTCATAGGAAAAATAGCAAGCTTGAGTATCTAAGTGCTGTTAAAAGGCCAGGTATTAAAAACAAGTGTAGAATTTGTCAAAGCAATACTAGAGGAACTTGTAAATCATTATTAAAATTGACCTTAAAGCACAGCGGTTTTAATTCAAAAGGAAAAAGAAGATCAATCATAACTTTTCCTGCAACAAGCAATATTAAGCAAAAACAAAGTTTTCTAACTTCTCAGTTTATCTGAAAGTTCAGTCCTGTGAGTTGCTTCTCTCCATCATGGACTCACAGGATTTGAACTCACACAGAGGTGAAGCCCAGACCGAGCCCTTCGAATTTCCTGTGGCAGGAAGGCATCTATTCCGAGGTGATTTACACTGAGCTGCTGCTAAAACTGCTTACAAGTGAAGGCCTAATACCACTGAAAAGATGATTTTGTTGGGAGGGGATAAACGAGCCATTGCATTTGTGAGTGAAGCATCGGTGCTAACCTTGCAGATGTGCGTGGTTATCCTGAGGATGTCCTCCTGTAACTTGTGATTTGTTTTTCCCCTTCTCTGGCATATGAGAAACAAATTGACTTATTTTGTGTACCATGTAAGTTTTTTAAGTGTCTGCTTCCATTTGGTGTTTCAGAGAATATAAAGGGAGGACTTCAAAAATGCTGAAGATTTTTTTTTTTCCTGCTCAGATGTTCTTGTTATGATGCCTGCTTCTTTTTTTCCCCAGAAGGATTTGTTTTGTATGCTCAGACAGAACTGAAATACAGATCATGTGTTCTAATGTGCTTATTGTCCTGATATGTTCATAATTTGAAGAAAACATAATGCCAACTTTTAATTAAATGTAATATATTGTTTTCTAACCTCACTTAGTTTTTCTTTGAACTTCATGAGGTGTCACAAAGAGGAAATGCTGCCCTGCTGTCTATTGGTTTTTTAAGTTGTGGAATTCTGGTCACTAACCAAAGCAAAGGTTTTCTTAACCAACATGCATAACCTTATTAATAGGGAATTGGAAAGTGCTGTCAGCTTGCACTGCATCAGTCAAGATTTAACATTCGCTGTCTTGAGCCTGCAAGGTAAAACGTTGTTTAACCAAATACAGGGGAGCAACAGGTCTGAAGATGGAGGGCCTAGAAGGCAGCTGTCTACTTCAGATACCAGCAAAAAGTTAAATCAGTTGGAGTTCCAGGAAGGAAGACGTGAGAATCATGCAGCTTTCCTTGTCCTTTGATCCGTTTTGCTGATTTTCTGACATGCTGTCACAATATCTGAATATTGCTGCGTGCTGAGCTTGTTTCCGAGACTTTAGGAAGTGATTGCTCATTGTTCTCAGATCACTTTTTGGTATTGTTCTTTACATGCCCATTTCTGTAATTTCCATTTCAAAAGAGCAGTTGACGCTTTACGAGAGTGAAGTGAAGGTAGGGTCCAATCCTGATGCTGTTTTACTAATTGGCAGCGTTCCTGGTGATGCTGGCGACAGCGAGGTGGGGCCTGATGCTGCGGAGCACAGTGGTGGTTTCTAAACCCAACATAATGCTGCCTTTAAGAGGTTCCCGAGGCCCAGAAAAACGTGTACAAGCTTTATCCCTTTACTGTATTAGCCTTGTAGCACTTGTAAGGCACAGGGCACCGTGGATAAAGACCTCACTTAGAAGCTTTCATGGTTCTTCAGCCCAAACCTGCTCGTTGCCAGCTCAGCAGCCAGAGTTGCTGCGCGAGGCTGAGTCCTCACATAGGGCAGGTTTCTAGCCCAGTTTACAACAGCTGGAATTATTTAGCTTACAGTTTAGGTGAGCAAAACCAAGCATTCCACCTTGCATTCTGTAATGTGTGTTCTAGTGTGTTGTTTGGATGGGCTCTTGAAAATAAGAGGTCGGACTCTGGAGCGTTACAGAGATTTATTTTACCTGCGCTCGTTGCCTGCCATGTGAATTATCAGCAGAGAAATCATTGCTCTGACCTGAACAGGTGAAAATGCTTCTAAAGGATATTAGAACACACCATCCAATATTTTCAATTTTCAGGACTGCTTTTGTTTTGTTATCTGTCATTTGAAAGAATTTTGATTAGTATTGCACAGTGGAAAAGTTGGGGGTTTTTTTCTGTTTTCACTAATCCTGATTAAGGCTAGAAAAGACTCTTGATTACAGTAATTTTAATAATGTAAATTTGTTTGTGATATGTCTTTAGTCTTTAATCCCCTTTGGCATTCCATTCAAAAGGAGATGAAAAATTCAGGGATTTGTAACATTTAAATCAGTCATTCCATGAATGTTTCTCAGACAGTTTTTCTTCTACCTGAAATAAAAATTACCTAATGGGTATGTAACATATTTTGTGATCAAATTCTAAATACATTTGCATGGGGTTTTTTTTTAAACTATTTTTTTTGGTGGAAAAATAGCTTAATATCAATCATTTTCTCTTTACAATAAAGTATATGTGCTTAAGAGAAAGTGGAACCAATTATCAAAACAAATAATATATTTGAAGTCTTTGCCATTCATTCATATGTTCTGAAGTATGATTTTCACCATGGACTTTATATAATCTTTCCATAGTCAAAATTCACATTAAATCTTCTAGCCATTACCTGAAATTTTTATTTCTATTTGTCTTTATAAATATAGACAGATTTAAAATGATCCACTTAATTTTTTTAAAGAGCCTTACCTTCACTTAATAGTAAAATTTGAGTTAATGTTTATTCCTGAAATACTAAACAATTTTGAGCATAATATTCATACTTCTTTAAGGCCAAATAGATTAATCTTAAGTATTAACATTAAAATAAGCTAATTTATAGACATATTTAGTCAAACTGTCTCAGGTGGAGAATAAAGGGGTTCTTTTTTTATTATATTTAAGGCAGTGAAATTTGTAGAACAAAGACTTGCAGAAGACAGACCACAAGTACTTAAGGTCTTACATGAGGGAGAAGGAGAGCAGGCTGGTTTTCAAACTCCTTGCCCTAGTGAAACAGTTAAAATATATATACACATTTAATTATTTAACAGCTTATTTTAATTTTTAAGTCTTTCATGTCATCAGTGATTCATGTTCATTAAAATCTGCTTTGTTAATGCCATTTGTATTTGTTTAATTTATCTTTCCCCATGCTAACCCTAACGTTGTTTCTATTTACGTGTATCAATACGGAACTGTACTATGAATATAACCCAACCTTCCTCAGCTACCAATGGGGGGGGGGGGGAAGCCAACCCTATCTGCTCTTTTGCCTTAAGTATTTGAAAGGGAAAAACATGGCTGAGCAAAAAAACATCACCCCAGTTTTTCCTCCAAGCCCACTTTTGTCTAAAGTAATGAGGCCATAGTCAGTTGGCTCCGAAGAGCGTCGTGATTTAGTGTGACGTACAGTGAATCATTGCAGATCCATTCGGACTGCATTCGTTATTTTAATGAGACAGAGGCAAATCTGTTTTTTGGCCGCAAACCTTAAGATGCAAGCATAATGTGAAATGGTTGTTGATTGCCACAAGGCAACTGACATTATAGATTTTTATCGCCATCATTATGCGCTTTAAAACTCGCCACATCCCAAAGATATTTCGCCCCTTCCCTCTCCTGCTGCAGATGACAGGGAAGCTACAATGCTGACATTTAAAAGCAAAGAGCTCATCTGTTTAATTTCTGTGCTTATTAAAACCTTACGTTGCATCCTCTGGCCTGCACTGTTTTTTTTTTAATTCACGCTTTCCCAGAGGAGGAGGAAAACCCCCCCAAAAAAGGTCACATTCAGTTGGGCGACAGCAGCACTAGGTCCCCACCAGCCTTTGCTTGATGCAGTATAAGAAATGACAATGAGGCAGGCAAATCTGTGCCCAAACAGTAATCACAGTAATGGTGCTCATCAGAATTTACTAGTGCTGAACTTTTCCGTGGTCTGGAGTTTCCTCTTCCGTGCTACCAGTAAGGAATTTATTGCACTTGTATTTGCCTTCAAGCAAAGGGCACCCAGTTGATTGCTGAAGAAAAAAGCTTTCAAAATTGGGTTATGCTGGTGAACGTGGTTCTGTGTGTGGGCATGTTTATCGGTGTAAAATGCACGTCCACTTGCATATGTTGATGCATATGTATAGTGTCTTCACATATATTGCACCTGTGCCTGTGTGTATGCATGAATGGGTGATTCTATAATTTATTTACCTTATGTGCCTTTTTTCCATCATTTTTTGGTGGCTTTACTGGCCTGGTTTTGTCACGTTTTCATGAAACTTTGTACGACATCGTTTGACTGTAGCACAGAAAGCGTCATTGCATGAAAGCCACTGGCCTCCTGAAAAATTGCTTTGACCTGTTCAAGCCAACAAACCCAAGAATAATATTTTTCATCATTTTGTTTTGCCCTTAATAAAAAGAAGTGATGTTTTGGGACAGGACATGGTGTTGGTTTCCCGTTCTGCCATCGGCAGCTTTGCAGTAAGGGCGACAGAGAACCGGCATATCTTTGCTTTTCCCGGTTTCCAAATGCATCCATCCGATTTTTATTGATTTGCTAAAAGTAAATCTCGTGTCTTGTGCTCTTCACACAGATGTCATGAAGAAATCCTTATGCCTTCCATTTGAGAATTGCATTAAATACTTTTTATCTCCTGGCAGCTTCAGTGTAAAGCAAACTCTGCAGCTGACAGCCATAGTGGGTGCACTCAGTGTTTACAGCAGAACTGAGGCTGTAGGGGAAAAAGATGAAAATCTCTTGCAAAATGTTAAAATGGCTGCTGACTTGGAGGCCTCTGGCTCAGTTTTACGTTCTTTCCAATGTCCAAGAAAATACAATTTTATTTCTAACAAGTTTTCTCCCCTTGGCTTTTTCCCTCTTGTGCCTCAGTCAGTTTCCTGCAAGATTTGAGGACAGGAAACACTTTAGTTACAGGAGCTCTGTTACTCCTAACGGTCCTTCTTGCAATTGGATGTGGCACTGTATAGAATAATCTTGATACTGGGAGATTGCACAACATAGACGAGCTTATTCCTCTCTGACTTGACTCTTCTTTCCAGTGTTTCCTTGTAGCAGTTCAGAAATACCCTTTTTGGGGGGGGGGTAGCAATGCACAAAGAGCACCTCTTCTCAAATGTTTCTCTCTCTTTGGGAACCATCTTGTATTTGATTTCATCAAAAGCAAAACCAAAATCCCTTGTCAGGCAAGAGCTTTTCCTTTGCTTTTTGCTTTCAACTGCTTGTTGAAATTCTCATCCTCGCAAATTCTCTCCCCTCTAAATGCTTCTGCCCTCGGTCGGACCCTGATCCAGCCTGCAAACAGACTAGTCCCTATATAAATATATAAGAAATTAATTCTTGACCTTGATGAGCGTGCATGTCCGAAGATATTTACTTTGTTGTAGTTTTGGAGTTAAATCAAATTTGGAAGCAGCATCTGATCATTTCAGTGAAATTCTGCTGCTTTTGACTTCCTTCTCCAGTTGCCTTGCCCTGAGGCACAGAAAAGATCAAGGCATTTGCCCATGGACACACACTGACTGGAGTGGCTCACCAGATTTGAATTCAGATGATCTTAGTTTCCTGCTTGCTTAAATAAGATGCACATTACTCTGCCTCCCCAGCAGCATCTGCACTGACATTTTCTCTCTCTCTCTCCTCATGCTTGGGGTCCCTGGAAAGATCGAGCCTCTATTGTGGCAGTGGTGTCACCCAAGTCACCTCCTGGTTCCTTCTGGAGCAGTGACAGCCAATGGAAAAGGAGGTGTAGCTATATCTTGGCTATTTTCTAAGTCTCCTGCTGCTACAATAGCCCGAGGCTACTTGAACCTACCCTGGGGACCAGCCAGTCCCCAGCTGCTCCGGAGTGGAGGAGCATAAAGGTGGCTTCAAGCCATCTTTGTTCTCCAATCCTCGTCTTGTGCCGAGCGCGGTCAAGTCACAGGGGAGAATCTGGGCCAGAGTTTATGAAATGCTTTGCTACAGCAGCATGCCCTCGCTGCCAAACGCAGCTTTCTGGTTCTCTGAGCTCCTGTCTCCTGCCCTTCGTTTCTGCCCTGCAATGGGGGAGGCGGCAGAGGCTCCAGCCAGCATCGTATCTCTGTGAAAGCACCATTCTGTAACGTGAAGTGTCATCGCAGGGCTGTCCTTTGCTGCTTTCTCTGTGTCCCTGTCGCTGTTTGAGCCACAGGCTCCTGCCTCAGAGTCCTGCACAAAGCTCGTAACCCCAGGAAGGAAGTAGGACTGATCTGCAGTGGAAGGAGGAGGTGCTATCGCTGGCTGAACAACTCCTGTTCTTCTTTTTGTAAGGAAAATGGGCACTTCTAATGGGGATTTTTTTTATCTGTGTAGTCACATCCCTACTTGGCCTCTGGTTTTGAACCAGCCCCAGTGTGCTCTCGCTCAGCCTGAGGTGGTTATACTTCATCATGGCTAGGCTTCGCGAACGAAGATTTGAGAAGGACTCTACCCACGTTTCTTACACACCTGTAATTCCCCTCCTGGTCTGACACCCAGCTTTTGGTTTTCATGCCATGGAGTTAATCCGTTTCTGACACTAATTTCTCACTTTCCTAACTTCAGAGAGTATTCTCATTTTCAAATGAAACAAATGCCAGCCTTATGAAATTCACTTTTTGTGATCAGCATTATTTGGGCAGTTGAATTCTGGCACTTCATTTCTCTTCCCTGTCCCTTCCCATGATTTCCTGTGTAACACCCAACACACACACACATTTCTGCTGGCTGAAACACTCTTAATGGCTGTTTTTAGTTGTCTGGAATGAAAGAACTATTTTCACCTACCCAATAGCAGTAGTGGAACTGGCGTGAGGAGTGCTCTGCTTAAAAGGAGACAACCCAAGTGACCAGGTTAAGGCATTAAAAAGATATTTTATTCAACCCAGATGAAAAGGTGTGCCTCTGCTCATTTGCACAGCAGTGGAATTCCCACCAGTTCCTGCAATAGGAGTAGCACTTGTCTTTTTCACTTTAATATAATCTGAACCCCTCTAGAAGCACCTCCAAGGGTCTGCAGGTTGGGGTTTTGTTGGGACTTGGCCAGCACAAAGTGGCTCATCCTGGTAGTGATGTGAGGGGTATCTGCTCAGACAGGAATGCCCCAGAACCACTGCCATCATGGCCAAGGGTGATATTTTTTCATCACAAATCTTCTGGTGACTCTCTAATGACTTTCAATAGGTTTCTACACTGACCTATGATTCATTCACCACATTATTCCAGCTGCTGGCCTGAAACGCTCACTTTGAGTTAGAAGTAAAGTTTATTCTGATCTAGATTTCCATTCAGATGTGGTTTTACACAGAGTTTGAGGTTTCACTTGGTCCAGCTGTTAAAATTCAGGATACCCCTAATTTGCAGACGTGGGATGGTGGAGTTTAACCAAACTATGAAAGACAAAAACCCAATGTGGCCATTAATTTTGAGATAAAAACATTAACAACTTGAGGTGAACTGGAGAAGCTCAGTTCACACAAACTTGGTCTTCACAATTCAGCAATTTTGATTTCTAGTATCTGTCTAAATAGCCGTGGATGGAGCAGACAGAGTGTCTTAATTCATTCAGCAGCTGAGAAGTGGAAATTACATGTCTTTCCTCTTCATTTTCTCTGTGAAAATCTTTTAACTAATTTATGGAGTAGTTAATCTGGTCTCGCACGTGTGTGGGTAAATGAGCATGTCATGTGTCTTCGTGTGCAGGAGAAAAAATTATTTCCTGATGGCAAGATAATGGAAACATATTGGGGGTGAGAGAAGGGTTTCATTAGAAAAGCACAGCTTCAGGACTACGATCCTTGCATATGAATCATGACTCATCTGCTCCAGAGTGAAAAAAAAAAGAATCACTGGGAGTCAGATTATTGTACCTAACTCAACATCTAAAAGTCAGACAACTAATTAAGCCTGGGCTGTCTCCATCCTGAGGAATAATAGATAACAGCTTCCCAAGGGTAATTCATGTCACTGTAGAATAGGTGGACAAGTCGCCTTCTGGGGATGCTTATCTCTTGACATTGACTGCAGAAGCTACACAGGGAGCTTAGAATAGATGCCTGGTTTTCAGGCACAGGCACACAGAGAGAGAAACCCCTGCCTTACAGTCCAGTGCTAGAATTAGGACTTAAAATGAGAGCTTAAAAGGTTGCTGTTTCCTAGCTGATAGAATAACCTGGCCCAAATAAGAAGCAACCCATCAGCAGCCAGAATAACCCAAGGCAATGTGAAATTAAAAGCGGCTTTCATTAAAGCTGCCAAGGGAAATGTTTATATCTGTGGGAAGCATGTCTGGTCACTAAATAATATGGGTTGATAACAATGAAAGAGATAAATGAAAAGGGGCACATGGAGTAAATTATGCTGACAAATCTCAGAGTGAGGGTCTGAAAGTTGAAGGTTGTGGACAGTGTCTGCTTTCAGAACATGTGATGTTAATCCAGATCAGAGCCTCTCTCTGAGGCCCATTGGAAAGACCTATTGAGTCATGGAACCCTAGAATAGTTTAGTTTGGAAAAACCCTCCAAGATCATTAAGTCCAACCATTAAGCCAGCACTGCCAAACCCACCACTAAACCGTGTCCCCAAGTGCCACATCCACGTGTCTTTTAAATCCCTCCAAGGATGGGAACTCCGCCACTGCCCTGAGCAGCTTGTTCCGATGCTGGACAATCCATTCAGTGAGGAAATTTTTTCCAATATCCAGTTTAAACCTCCCCTGGCACAACTTGAGCCTATTTCCTCTTCTTCTTCTCTTGTTACTTGGGAGAAGAGGCTGACCCTCGGGGAAACTGAATTTATCAGAAGATCTTTGAGTGAGGTCAAATTTGTATTTCTCTGTTGCCCACAAGCTGTGAGCTGAACATGGTGATGTTACTTGCTGCAAGAAGATGATGCTCAGACACACTGCAAAAATCAGCCAGGATGAACCTATTGAAAAGTCCTAATTCCACAATTATAAACTGGAAAAAGCACTGCACATACAAGGTGGCATTTTGCACCTGGGAACACGGTAAATAGCAATGCATTTCTGAAATGCATAGTATGGCACTGCATTGTACACTTCCATCCAATTAATGCCATGTGAGAGTGGCCTGATGCAGTGTGTTATTTTTCCTGATGTATTCTGGAGCTTCTGTGGACAAATATTAAGGAGGCTGTGAAGCTGTCACTTTGTAAAGCTTTGTAAAAGCTGCTCAAAGGTTGTAGATTTAGCAGCTACAAGTCTAAAATGCAAAAGTGTTTTTAAAGCTTTTCTTTTCCCTGGGTGGAGCCTTCACAGACACCCAGAAGGTTTTTTAATTGATGTCCATAACTCTTCCATGGTTAAAGTAGGGCAGCAGAGAGGGCACCAAACCACAGTTGCACCATGATTTACTACCACAGTTTGACAACAGTATTCCATACATATCTACTGGAAAATACTCTTAATTTGCCCTCAAACGCAGCAAGTCTGCCACCCAAGATATCCACAAATTCTGAAATTCAGTGATGGAGCAAGGGTGGGGAGAGTCATCACGTTTAACCCGTGACTGCCACATTTTTCATCCCTACAAGGACATTAGATGCAATAAAATGAGTCCTGGTGGAAGTGTGTGTCTCCCTGAAGTGGGCAAATGACAGGTTAAGAGAAAGCAAATGAAAGGTAAGATTAATAGCATTTATCATGGCAGATAGACTAGCAGTTTGCTAATTAAAGATGTTAGAACATAGAAGCAGCCAAGGATCAGTGGCTTTTAATGAGGATGTTGTAGGGTGATTTAGGTCTAATTTTCTGCTTAATAAGGCTGGTTTAAAAAGTAATTTTGTTGGGATGTGACTCTCCTAAACCTGTTCATTATCAGTGATGGGACTTCACTTCAACACTCCAGGAAATGTTGTGTTTAATTAATATTGTGTCGGCAAGTGGATATGCTGACAGATGAGAAAAAAATTGATGAAGAACTTTCAAGGACATTGACTTCATTACACAGCTTCATTATAGCCTGAATAACTGGCTAAATATGTCGTTGGAAAGATAATGTGCCACTTTTAACTCTTTTCTGCGTGTTGTTCACGCAAGTACGCAGAGTATTTTTTCAAAATAGCCATTATTGGAAAAAAGCAACATCAAGGGATCAGTTCTACAACATTTTCTTATTGATCCATTCCCTTTATGATATTTCTAACTGATGGTGGTCTATGTAAAGCAAAACACTGTAGATTATTTACATTAACTCATCAGCCTTTTTACTTGGGCAGAATATGACATCCTTCACCATTGGGTAATTTTGCACAGGGCTCCTGAGAGGGGAGTAGAAATTAATTTAAAAGATTTTTCTTTCTCTGAACAAAACAATATCCTGAAGTACAGTGATGGATTGATCAGTGCCTCAAGATTATATAGCTATAGATACAGATGTAGATATATAGATACATGGATATATAGATGTCTTGTATACACGCATACACTTAACTTTATGCAGTTGGGCTTGCTGAAGCAAAATTTACTGCCCCAAAAAGTCCTAAATATTGTGCTTCTACACAGAGAGGGATCAATGTTAGCAGAGTGAATCACAACTGGGTTGCATATAAGCAGGGATGACTTCCATGCCCTGCTATGAGAGCTGAGGAGACAGATCCTTACTGGCACGTGAGCCAGGAACATTTTTACTGTCTGCCACGCAAAAAACTGGGTACCCTGGAAGGGAACTCAAACTTATCTTTTCCTCTCAGCTCAGAAGAGCTACACAGCAATCCTTATTCCCCACCAACACCAGTTTTAAATCTGACTTAGTGGGTAGTGTGTTTGGATCCTGAACTGGCAGCTGCTGCTTCTGGAGCATCCTTCAACTCTTTGATGATTTGCTCTGCAAACAGACTCACCTTTCCCCTGGCTAAGGCTAAGCCATGAGAAAATCACCCTATCAAACAATTTAAAAAAAAGAGACCCTACCAATTCAACTAATTTTTGGCCACTGTAGTAGTTCTCAGCTGCTTACAGACCATCCCTGCCACCTCACTGAATTTTCAACCAGAAAACTAAGCAAAGATAATCTGTTTCAGACTAGATGATGTGACCCAAGTGTGACCTCAGAGACTTTGGGTTGGGGTCCTCTGATCTGTCTTATAAGACTTTTTGCAGCATGAAAAAAACTTCAAGTCTGATCTTTTAAACAGGGATTGGGAGAGAAAAAGCAAAGTACTGAGCACAGGGTCTGGAGCACTGTTTAACTGGGGGGTACAGAAAAGCATCCAAAAGGTCTCTTACAAGCTTCCTAGGGAAAAACAGGTCGAGCAGCAAACCATTGGCTTTTCCTGGGCTTCAGTAGCCTTTTCTTTGAGAAATATGACTGTTTAAAGAATAAAAGGAAGAAAAACAAAGATCAACCTGTGAGGCTGAAAGCAGAAGAGGAAAATAATGTTTTCAATCTTAATCATTAGGGCTATTAGCCAAGAGAAGAGGCCCAGGCAGGGGAAAGAGAAGAGGCGCTGACTGGAGGCGACAGCTGGAGTTTATCTGATGCGTCAGTTCTCTTTAACACCTCCATTCTGTGGCTGCTGTCACCTTCAGATGAGGGCTTTTACAGGATAGGATTCAGGAGAGCATTCTGCCGTATCAGCCCTGTTACACACCAGAGAGCTTTGTCCCCATCACGGTATTTTCATTTACATTCCCCTTTTCCGTAGCTACAGGGAGACCCACACATGTATCCATGTCCGTGTGGCCAGGGGCACATGTGTAACTGGACACTCACCCAACACCTCCGAGCTTTGCCCACTTGCCAGCACCCCTTAATAATGACTCATTATTTTTTTACCCTCGGTAATATGAAGGTAACACTCAGCCCAACTGTTCAACCAAAGAGGAGCAGACAGCATCCTGTCATCACCACAAAGCTGAACCCACTCCAGCACCTTATGCCTACAGAAACTCAGTGAGAGATCCTGGGTTTGGAAAAGAGGAAGGGACCAACCAAAGCTGCCAATCTTTCCCCAGGTTGGGTGTGTTGGCACAATCTCCCTGATGGGTAATTGCAGGATTAGAACCTCAGAGTTCAAATATCACAGGGGGACATCTGTCAGCAGAGCAAACCCACTGCCTGGCAGTGGAACGATGCTCTGAGACACTCGTGTGGATCAGCCCGTGGGAGAGAAGGTGCCTGGGGCATGTAACGCTGGCTGAGCCTGTTAAACATGCAGATCCCAAGGAAGAGACTGTAGCTGTCCACTTACAGGCTCAGCTGGCCCATCCTGTGTGTGAGTGTGGGGAGAGGGTGTGCAGAGCCCACACGTGTTGTGTGCGTATCACCCGTGTCACGTGTGCCTTGGGAAAACAGGGACCTTGTTCCACAGTGGCAGCAGGGGACAGCTGGGAAGTGGCATTTCAGGGTGCCATTAAATGTGTCACTTGGTGTGCCATCATCTGCCAGTGATCTCTGATGGAATCCCACCCACTCTGGAGGGCAGCAAGGGCCTAACCACTCCTAGATGAGTGCTGTAGTCATATCCAACTTGCCTCCTTTGGACACCCACCTCGAACACCAGAGCTGCCTCTCTCTCCTGAGTCAGGGCACAGGCAGGGGCATGCACCTTTGGTAGCACAAATTTTCTGAATTGCTCATCTTTCAGCATTTTAGGTGACCATGACAAGGGTTACATGTCCAGTGTGGAGTGCCAGCCTTTTCCCAGGTGTAACGTTCACCTGCAAAGTGTGCAGCTTTCTTCTACCTCCCACTTCATTGATGGTGAAAAATCTGCCTCCTTCCATTTCTGGTTGCCTGCCTGATGCCTACTGCAGTCAAAGAAGAGCCCAGATTTGCTTGGAAACAAATGATTTATGGCAGGGAATGTTATTCCCAGGTCAGCTAAGAAGTAAATGCAGAAGTTTTTTAGATCCTGTTAAGCTCAACATGGGTTGAGATCTACTGGAAACTTTAGCTCTCTCCATGTGGGCATGTATGAGGACAAAGATGTTTAAAATTGGGATAGATGTGATGTGGAAAACTGATCCAAAGTTTTGCTTGGGACAGGAAGACCCAGCTGTGTGGATGCCCCACCATGGGCATGCTCCAGCTCCAATGTGAGATTCTTGTGTTGGGGACTGTTGTCCTCTGTCTGAGAGGCAGAAAACTCAGGGGTTTATTCTTCTTTGACTTTTCTTATTCCTGAGCTCGGTGCCTAATTGTTCTCTGGCAAAGGGGCTGATTAATTCCTATGCAGGGCAATTAAAACACATCGGATGTGATCAGTTTTGCAGCACTGACAATGAGGTGCTACAGAAAGTAGCCTGGACAGGGAAAAAGCACATTCCCACTCACATTCTGATCTTGCTGCAAATGGGGCTGAATGCCCAGGGTGTGGGCCATGTTCAGACTGAGCTCAGGCAACTCTGAGGAGGAGGCAGCCACATTTTTGGAGATTAACTGCTCAGTTCATCCTCTCTTCTGCCCTGGGATTGACAGGGGACAGCTTAATTTACTGAAATTGAGATCTTGTCTGTGGGGCTGGAGATTGAGAGACCCCAACCTCTCTGCTGGGCACTTACTGTTCCACTGACAGTGCCTTGGGTCATTTCTGACACCCTGGTACATCGGTGTCACAGTGCCATCCCACAGGGAGGAGCTGACATGCCCAGGGACAGGGAGGAGTTCAGTGACAGGGTAGGGCATCATCTCCAAGCTGGCTGGATCACATAGGGATGAAAATTTGGAAGCAAAGGGTGGTAACAACCCAGGTGTGTCAGCAGCACATGTATGTTGGCAGCACACACTCTGGTTCACAAGAAGAGCCTGTTGCTCACTCCTGTGGTTTCCAGATTATCTCAGCTGAGCATTCACCTTCAGGGCTGAAACAGAGAGTCCCTCAGCACACCTTTTGTAAATATTCAGCCAAATTTTTGAAACAAAAATGCCTTTAGAAATTTGGCTCTTTGTAGGCTGTTGAACAATCCATTACAATGCACAATTAAGTAATTGTCACATATCCAAGAGTTCAGTCTTTTGCAACACGCCAAAATCAAAAGTGTGCTCTTATTAACATCTCAAATGTACTAAGTGTTTGGTAAACACTGGAAGATACATTTCTTGCCCCAGAGAACATACAGTCTGAAAAATTAATATTGATTCTAGACAAATCAATGTTTACTTACTAAAATCATGTGCTGAATACTTTATAAGCAACCACCCAGCTGCAGGGATGTTGCAGCTCTGTCTTCCTGCAATCTCATGAAATACAGTGTGAGTCTGTATGCAAGGCTTCACCTTCCTTTGCAGCTTTAAAATTGTGGCAATAATGTTATTTAACAACGTCTCCCGTCAGAAGGAGTGAAGGTAAAGAAAAATCAGACTTTTTTCTGCAGATCCCCAAAGGGTTTCTCTTAGGCAAGGCCCATGTACATTAATACAAATCATATTTTATGTTACTCACAGGACATAGAGATAATCAGAAAGCTATCTTCATAAACAGAGGGTTATTCATAATCCCTCACATGGCATTTCAATTATCAGTCTGATGACGATGTGACATTATGGATGAGGTTGTGATTAAATTTTCTTGTGTAATGACCCTAAGTAAATCTTTGCAATTTTCATTTTGCAGAGATTTAATATAGATTGGTGGCCTGTTGTTTGGCCCCTGTTTAATCCAAAATCGCTCATTAAATTGGGACCAGTAAACATCTGATGATTGCATTTCATGGACTGAGCTATGAATTTAACATATTAAATCTACATTCCAGATGGATATAAGCATCTGTTCTCATTATGGTTATTGGTGTTAATCTGAAACCCTGACCTGCTTCTCCTAACATTACTCATATTAAATTCCATCCCGAATTCTAACATATATTGGCATGAGGGCAGAAGATAGCTAAAATACCTTCACGTGCACATAATCTGGTGAAAGATTAACAGCAGAAATTAGGGGAGAAATGACATGAACTTCTTGTTCTCAGAAGGTGGCTTTCATTGCTGCAGCATGTAAAACAACTGCTTTTTGTTTTCAAGCATTGAAAAAAAAACCTTGAAAAACCCCAGTAGTCAATTCTATTTGACCACACACTTGCTAATCACCAGGCTTGAGCTGTATCCTTTACAGAGCAGCACAGCCCTAATTTGTAAATCTGATTTGTCACTAAATCTCGTCAGAGTTTGACCCAGCATCTTACAAGCACTTGCCTGGCAGCAGCCGGGCTCCTCTGCTCCAGAAACACTCAGCTCAAAGTCAAATTAATCGGTGACTTCCAAAGACCATTAGGAAGAAGATATGTGTTCCAGGGCTGCTGAGAGCTTCTCCACACTGAATGATTCATGTTTATTGCAGCCAGGGCATTTATTTATTAGATTGCTCAGTGTAATGGGAAATTTAAAATGACACACATTGTATTACAGGGAGCCTTAGCAAAATATTATCTCCCTGTTATTGTAAATCAAACAATTCTCAATGTCAGCTCAGATCACCTTTGCTCAGCAGAAGTTTTTTCCAGAGGGTTTGTGTAGTTCCTTAGATACATGTTTTGCTTTACTTTCAGCAAGCATGGTCTCTTCCCAAGCTGATGTCTGAGACAGCAGAGCTAGGTGCTGCAGACTGGGTTAGGAACCTGACTGTAATTCTGAGCTCACCTGGGTCTTCACACCCAGGTCCTGTGCATAAAGGATCAGACAATTCAACCCCATGGTAAAAAAGAGATGAGCCAGAAGTGTCAGTATAGTTATTGCCTCAAAAAGGAGGAAAACAGTCAATATTTTAAGGGAGAGAATTAAATCTGTTCTATGCACCTTGTACTAAAAAGCACAAACTCTTCTCGACACTTCATTAGCAGAGGCTACACAGTTTTCCTGACTTGCTGAGCAGGGGGGCAGGAAGGATCCAACCTCTGGAGCGGTAGGAGAGGAACAAACAGCCAGGAAAACTGTAAATATAAGAGAAGCCTGGGTGAATACTAGTAAAGTTGGGCTGAAGTCAAAAATCTGAGCTAAGCCCATGAATGGGGTTTGCCCTCCTGTAGCACCTACCCTTGGTCAAGGCTCTCTACGGGCAGACCATGAGTGACTGTAGAATGAAAAAGCTTTGTGGAGGGTCTAAGCATCAGATATTCACCTGCCACATAGAAACACTGTCCCTGCAGGACAAAGTGTTGGAAAATGTACCAGGGCTCTGGTATTGGTTAAGAAGTGAGACACAGCAATTCCCAATGGCTGCACTGGGCAGCCACTCATCTGTAAAATTTCCCTGTGATTTTAACAGGCTGAAAAGTGCAGAAACACAAATGTATTATTTCTAATATGAATGGAAGTTTGTACATAAAATAAGAGAAAAGGAGACTTAAATATGTACTGAATATTGGAGTACATCATCTACACACAGAAAACTCTGGTACAGCCTCCCATACCCATTTTGTAACGGGAAAAAAATCTGATCTCTGAAATACCATCTCAAAGACCACGGAGAGGAAGGGGGGGGAAGAACTACAGGGTCCAGTGTGGGAAAATGCCCACTGAGGTGTGTATTCACCACCACTAGTGGTTGTAACAGAAGGGCAAAAAACCTCCATCCCTGTCATTAGTAATTAAGGCAGCATCACTCAGGGCAGAGCGCTGTGTGTGTGTGCAATGAGGCTAATTAGCACCAAAGCACTGTCTGATTGAAAGAGTTTGGTGCAGCAGAGCACACAGAGGGGCTCACCAGCGAGGCTGGATGCACTCCAGTCCAAGCAGTTTGACTTGGGCTCCCTGCCCCAGTTCAGAGGTAGCCGAAGGGGTTGGTACCACTCACCAGCATCTGTTGGTGTTGGGAAGATGGCAGCGGGTGCACAAGTGCAGCGTGAGGAGACGCTGCCTGAAATGATAGACCCAAATTTGTTTTTTCTCCAAAATGTTTATTTTTATATCCAGGTGTGATTGCACCAGTCTTTTGTCAGGTTGGTCTCAGGATGAGTTGGCAGCAGCAGTTTGGGTGTGTGGGCATCAGGAGACACCAGCTCAGCAGCTTGGGGGAGTGGGAAGCAGCCAGGGAGAGGGGGCCTGGAGGATCTTCTCTGGCAGAGGGGATCATAGTGCACAGACTGCCTGGGCTCAGCCATGAGATGAGGTGATGTTTGTTTGGGTCATTCTAGTGGAAGGTGTTTCTGCCCACAGCAGGGGGTTGGAACTAGATGAGCTTTGAGGTTGCTTCTGACCCAAACCATCCTGTGATTAGAACCATACTGTTCTGTCTTCACTCCAGTGCTGGTGTGCCCATCTCATACCATTAGTTTAATTGAATACAATTCCATCTACTGGTGTCTCCACTGGCTGCAGCCCACGGCCACAGCACTGTGTGCATGCAGGAGCAGACACACAGTGGTAGATCTCTCTCATCACCAAAAGACTTCCACAGCCCAACTGTGGGACAAGCAGACCTAGAGACCTAGTGGACCCAGAGAGAATTGGAATTAAAAATAACCTCCCCAAGAACAGATTCACACCATTTTAAGCAGAGAAGGAAACTCTCCGTGATAAGGAGAGCAATTTGTTCCAGCCTCCAAAATAAGGATTTTTAAGAGTAGATAATGCTGAATGCTAATTCCAGGGGAACTATCCTGTAGCTTCCAGCACAGTGGCCCAAAGATTTTAATTGCTTGTTAACTACTATTGTTGCACAGAAGTTAGCCAAGCTGAAGCCGTCTGACATAAATCACATGTATCAGCCCAATAAATCTCCTCTCCAAGTGACAGCTTTGCAGACAGCAGTGAATTAGAGCGGCCGATGCACAGACCTGTACGTACAACTGCCGCCTGCAAACCGGTGACAGATCTGTTGAGACCAAAACACTTGGCATTCTGCTAATGTCTGTCATTATCATGATTGATACAGCCCCTCTATCACACTCTGCAGTTGTCTACATTTGCAAAGCTTTATTAAATTACCGCGTCTCCCAACTGTTATCCGGCATCAGTACAAGGAAATGACCAAGAGCAGTCAGGGACAACTCGAGGTTTTTCGGCTCTGAAGACCTGGGGAGGTGAAAGGGATGAGAGCTGAGAGTTTGCTGACTTTCCTCTAGCTAAAAAAACTGAGGACAGAATTATCTTTGTGTTTGAGGACGGGAGCTGACACTGTCCCCACGTTGAGCAGCGGCAGGGTTGCTCCTGATAAAAGAAACAGGTTATTCTACCACTCAGTGCTTGACAGGACCCAGGGACTTTCTGCTTCCCTCAATGTATCATAATTATCAAGGTTGAAGGATTTATTTTGTGAGCCCTGGTGCTCTTGGGGCCGGGGTTATCTTAATGACTCTGCTGCAAGTGTTCCCCTTGACCTACCTTCAGTGCAAGCCCCAGGAACAGGTGCCATTACAATATATTCCGCCCCACTGAAAGTCCTGTCTTCGTGGAGAACTTTAGGAGGAAGAATATACAGATATATTGTTTCTATAAATCCCCTGATATTATCTTTTATCGGTAGTAATAAATGTCCATATTAATTAACTTAATGGTTTTAACTGCAGTAATGACTTTGTATTAAACGAGAGCGCTTTCATGTCCCACATAAAAGCTGCAATAATAAAACTCATCTAACAGTATTTTTTTCAACTTCTATTGTGCTGAAACAAAGCAAACCCGTTGCTGGAATATTCCAGCCACCAAAGCCAGCAGATGAATCAACCTCAATGTAAATCATACCCATTTTAAAATGGAACTATATTCAAGTTCGGAAAGTTTTGAGCTTTTAGAATAAAAACCAAATGCGGCAATCACTTTTCTTTTTTTTTTTCCTGTATTTTGCTAATAAAGAAGTGAATCTGGTTTTCAGTCTTTCATCTGTTGCTGTGAACATTCTGGGTGTTCCCATAAATATTTGAGAAAAATTCATGGGTCTTTGCAATCATTTTGAAATACATGTCAGTGCCAGAGGAGGTGTTGGCTACCAGTAAGGGAGTAGGGAATACTGTGTACTTGTGAGAGCAGCAAGAGAATATCAAAGACATACCTTCAAATTTTCATTTGCATTCTCTAGGCTGAAGTTTCTTTACATTATATGTGAACTACTATAACTAGAAGGGTGGAAAATGGTGATTATCAGTAGCCAGGGCAGTGATGGAGGGAAAAACAGCTTATCTCCATAAATTGACGTCTGTGAATAGTTGTTCTTGGTTCTACCAGGGCTATGTCTGAGCCAATTTAGTCATTGTTTTTGCTGTGGATGTAAACCATAATGACTGTCTTCACCATCTGTGTGAACTGGCCCCATTTTATAACTGGCTGTTACCAGTGCTTTTACCAGCTCAAAACCACATGGGCAGATGTGTTTGTTTAGGGCTCCTAAACCCTCCTGAGAAAGCCCGTGACCTCTCCTGACATGCCAACACCACCTACACAATTCCTTTCAAACAATCCTTTACCTGCTTCTGAAATTGCAGATAAAACCTCTAAATTACAGCATCTTAACACATAGAAAGTCCTGCTTTCCAGAGATAATTTATCTCTTATCTGGGAGATAAAAAGGGGATGCACCAAGGGGAGAGGTCCACAAATGGAATCCAACATCCATCCACAGGGATTTCCTTCATGTCTGGGTTGCACTGGAGGATGACTGAGGCTGTGGGCAGGATTAAATTTGCACTATAGCAGCAATGGATATTTGCAAATTAATTTTTTTCCCCTAAGCTGCTTCACGCTTTCTAACAAAAGCCCATTGCTGGCACAAGCTGGTTAAAACAGAAGTGGAAGCCAAGCTCTCAGCCAGGGCACAGTGAAAGGTTTCTAGTCTGGTCCGTAATCCCAAGTTTTCAAAAGTGCAAATTAATCTCTAAAGTCTTTTCCAAGAAGAAAATGCTATATTGAATTGGTCCTTAGAAGTGACAAAGTGAACTGAGAGGCAGCTGCCAGCCCTTTTCATGGCCACCAAAAATCAGATCCCGTCCTCCTGCTCTCAGCAGTGAGTCAAGCTGCTCTCCATGTCATGGACTTCCTCTTGGAATTTCAGCTTGGAAAGTCCTAATCACTGTGTGTAGGGAGGATACTTGCCAATGTTTATGGTGCAGAAAGTAGTAAGGAATTCTTGGCTGGTTAAGATAGTTCCGAGGTTTTCTGAGCAGCTTCAAGCAAATTCATACTGACTCCAGAGCATCCTCCTGAGAAAAAGGTCAGGAAACATTCAGGCTCTTGATAACTTCTTTAGGTCTTTATAATTTTTGATCCCAAGAGCTGTAGCTGTGGTTGCAACTGTTTGCAAATCTAAGCCCTGCAGATGGGGGCAGTGGAGCTGTGCTGGGGGACATCCCCCCCAAAGCCAGCTCCACAGCCAGGCTGTGCTGGCATGCCAGAGCCTTGCATGATGGCTCCCTCTGGGAGTGCTGGTTATCCTGCAAGCTTTATGTAAATATTTTTAAGTGGCACATCTGTCTGAATTACCGCCGTGCCCTCCTGGATTGCTAATTGTAGGTTTTAATTCAGCTCTCATGACCAGTTTACATAAATTAGGGAGCTGGCAGTAAGCAAGCTTTGAGGAGATGGGATACGGATTCAGTGAGGGCTGATTTTTTCTCTCTGAAATGCTTCTCCCAAGCTAGTGCCTCTTCCCTTAGTTTGAATCATTCTGTGGGAAAAACAGAGAGTAAATCAGCTCTACTTGTGAAAGGGATACAGCACTGTTCTGTCTTCACTCCAGTGCTGGTGTGCCCATCTCACACCATTAGTCTAATTGACTTTAATTAACTATGTAAAAAGAAAAAGATTTGGCATTTAATTTCTGTGCCATTACCATTTCATACCCATTTGGCAGGAGTCAGAGACAGGGCAGCTTGGCGTGGCTCTGCTGGCTCACCAAGAGGAGGCTCTGACTGAAACAAGCACGGTGTGCATGTTCCCCAGGCAATCCACGCTGGATCCAGGATGTGCCAACCAACAGGTTGTTAAATGATCAGTAAAAGTCTTTCAGCCCTTCTTCAGCTGCACAGACTACAGGGCTGGTGTGCCCAAGCCAGCTCTGGCAGTCAATACTCTGGTCCAATACACAGCCCCGTCCCCTCTGCCAAAGGGACTGGGGCTTTCCACAAAGGCTTTAAACTCACCATTTGCTTTCCTGGCTCTTGCCTGTGCTGGCAGCATTAACACTCCCTCATGCACGTCCTCGATGTGGCAAATCTGAAATTCAAAAATTTTTGCCCCCATTTCCAGCAGCCATCAAGGCAGACCTGCCAAAATTCATTTGCTTAATGTGAGGAGGAACTGCTGCCTGCTTGGAAGCGGAAGTTTGCTTGACGGAGGGGTTTGAGAGGATGTGGAAATATCCCTCCCTGCAGCCCAAGTCTCAAATTCTTGGGAACCAGACTTCACCAGGGAAGATTTGGATGCTGCCTGCCCCTGTGAGGTACCACAACCCTGGGATGGATGCAAAGTGTGCTTCATCATAGCCTTGCTCTCAAGGAAAATATTTAAGCCCTTTTATTAGATGACAGCTGAGCTCTTATACCTGAGTGGGGGAATGGCCTTTTAATACAAATTAGTGCCCAAAATTCAAGCAAAGATTGGAATACCAGGTTCAGAACAAGCCATCTGATCATGTGCCTTACTGCCAGCAACAGAGCACACAGAAAGCCCGTGAGCTGCAATAGAACATTGAGTTCCCAGTTTGCATCTGTTATAGTTTAAACTTCAAGCACAGATTAATCAAGCAGGTCAGCCTTCACTTTCTCCAAACTCTGGCCTAAGGACTGGAGTGTCTTCAGCTGATATGCTTGTCTGTGTAATCCCCTGTCTTCTGTCTGAAATTAATCTGGTCAAGAGCCATTTTCCCTCTGTCACATCCTCCTGTTCACCCAAGCAATCATGCATTTAACACCACAGCCACTGACACAACTGATGAAGCCCTTTAACCATCAAAACAAGCAGGATTTGTCCCAAAGCCTATCAAATGTCCCTTGCTTGGATAGAAACTGTCCGACAACTGTAGACAGGAAAACCAGTTTCCTTTGGCAGCATGTACTTGCAAACAAAGTATTGCTGCCTTCAAGCAGCAGTAAATATGTATTGTCTGCTGGGGAAAAACGTCAGTGCATCTCCAATAAACATGTGTATTCTGCAAGTGAATAAGAGACAGTTTTTTATTATTGTCTGCCTCTTGCTTTCTTGAATCTCTCCTTTCCTGGGGTGTTTAAAAGCTTAAACACAAGACTCACAGAAATACCCCCAAATATGTGCAAGTAGATTCCTCTGTGTCAGCCAAGAGGGATGTGCAGTCACCCAACCATAAACTGTGCAAGACCATCAGGCTGCACCTATGAAAAAATCCATCTGCCACCTGGCATCTCCCACCATCAACACTGCAATAGTTACTGCCCCATTAGAACCAGCTCTGCAAGAAAAGCAGAGGAATAAATGATTAAACCCCATCTATTTTATGTGTGGCTCTTAAGAAATGTTAGTGGTCAGGCAGGAAGAGCTCAAAAATGGATTCAGATTAAAGGGAGGAAAAAATACAAAGAAGAACAGGCTGGAAATCTGTTGAGATAGTCAATCTGTTGAGATACACACATGCTTAAACTGAAATTATCTAATTAACTAAAATAATTGCTGCAAGTGTCTTTTGTGCCCTGACTTTGTTTTGTCTCAATTAGACACTTTAGGTCTTCTAGATGGTTGAAGAATAAGAGGAATATGGCACCTCCTTAAAAAATATCAACCCAGACAAGCAAAGCTAAATAAAAATGTGGAATTTGGAGTGTCATTCCCTCCGTCCTGTCTGAGATGAGACTGCAGCTCCCTGGGGCACCAAGTGGTGCCTGTGTGCTTGCTTTTCCCATCTGTAAAATGCCTCCCACGTGTTGGACCTTCTGGTTTAGTGAGAACATCCTGATCCCTATCCTTACTGCCACTCTCTGTTTTCTCACAACTCAAACTGAGCCTTAAAACCCAATATTGTCTTAAATCCCAGGAGTCAAACTCAGTGCTGATGTGATGGATCTGAACATGACCTCAGCCAGGTGAATTTTTGACCCTTTCTTCCCAACGTTGGCACTGAAAACGATGAATTTCATCCACTTTGGTGACAATTCAGCCACATCCAGCCTGGTCCAGAGCTCTTTAAATCTGGAAGGAGTCTTTCCATCACTCCAACAGATGCTGGAGCCACCCTGCTGCCATGTGTGTTGCGAGTGGGTGCCACTGACGCTGAAGCAGGACCATGGTACATCACTGCATCCAGACTTTCCAGAACAAAAGCTTGAGGGTTTTTTTTGCTCTGCCTGGCTGATACTTTTTATGGAATCACCCAAGGGCCAGGTTGTAGTTCTGTAATTGTACAGGGCTGTCATCCTCATAAATATTAAACACCGCTTCCAAGTGAAACTGCAGCTCCTTTTATTGCACAAAGCGATGGATATCCCAGCTGAAACCATTCTGCTTCCTTGCTGGTGCCTGCTGAAAAGTGACTGTGGTTCAAAATATTTATCGATGCTTTGTTGTATTGGGAGAATGCTCAGTGACAGATGGACACTCTCTTTAAAACCTCAACGTATGCAAATCTCCATACAAAAGAGCCCAGGATGTTTTTAATATCGCACACTTTGCCTCAGGACATGTTTTTAAATCCCCACTTACCAAGGGGCCTGGCTTTTTATCAGTCAAACGCCTTAAGCACTATGTCAATGTGGACATCTGGCCGCGTGTTTAAAAAATTTTTTATTTGCTAAAATATTTAGTGGTGTGACAGGGGTTTTAACTGGGGACATCAGGTCTAATGGCATATGTTTCAACCCAACTGCTCAGAGAGGAAAAATTAACAAGGTAGTTGTTCAGGCCAGTTTAGCATTTTGTGTGTAGTGAGCCAAAAAAAAAGGGAAGGTACAAAACCAGAACCAGGCATTATTCTTGAGTAGTACAGGGGTGTAAGGAATTGGGGTTATAAATACACTGAAATAGTTCATTGGGATTATTCTGATTCCTCTCCATCACTTTGATGTGCAAGAGAAAGTCTCCTAGGGATGTGTGTGGGTTTTAAGAGCTTCTTCCTCCTCTTCAGGTAGAGGTTGGCCAAAGAGATTGGCTTGAACTGTTCCCATGTGGGAGCCTGAGCAGCAGGGACAAGGGGTTTGGAACTGTTTGGAATGGGTGGGAGATGATTACCAAGGAGTAAATGAATGAAAAATAACAGACAGAAAGGTGTCATGAGTCTTTCAGATTTCTTACAAACCTTTTGCACTTAACACTGACAATTCCCACCCAACACCATCTGGAGAGCGAGTCTCCAAACTTCTCGCAGGTTTTGGTGTTCCATCAGCACCCAGACCATGAAAAGAAACTGTGATCCCAGCAGCACCAGCCATCAACCTTGCTTTCATCCCAGCTATTCCTGGCAAGTGTTTCTTGAGGGACATTGTCAAGCAGGGAATGGAACAGAAGGTGTTGAACAGAACCGGCTCCCTGCGGTCGGCAATGCCAGAGCTGGAACTCCTCCGGAGCAGGGCATGCCAATGCAACGCCCCAGTCTGGAGCCAGAAGCCCTTTTGCTTCCAGAACAGCCATCTCTTAGCTTTAAAAATTAGATATGCAAAAGTGATCCCCAGCCTACTGTGCACGGATGTGCCATGGAATGTTTTTTAAAAGCAGGAACCTCAGTTAATTGTTACTCTCCCGCTCGAGCTGTTCTGCTCTCAATTAACACCCCTATCATTAGAAAGTTACCACATGTGAATTGAAACATGAGGCATGTTTGCCTTCTGCATGGGCAACCAGGCAGCCAGAATTGCTTAGAGAAATCCAGGCTTCTTCACCTCAGTGGTGATGCTAAATCCAAGGATAGTCATTTAATGCTGCCATTAACCATTTTGTTGCTGTCACCTCAGAAGGAGTTGGTGTGACACTGCTGCTCGTGAAGGAGGAAAGAACTGTGGGTCATGTCACTGCTGTCATGTTTTGTGGTAGGGATTGAGGAATCACTTTATTGGAGGGCAAAAGTTTCCTTCATTCAAGGAGAAAAATCAACCAGAAGAACCAACCCAGTGCCTGACCCTTTGTCTCGTATATCTGTTGTACCTGTGTTTTATGTCACTGCAATATTCATGTTTACATTTGATTAACAAAGACCCCCTGGGGTTTAATGGTGTTCAGTGCAGCTGCAGGTATGTCAGCATGTGCAGAGTCCCAGGTCAATATGTTCAAATAAATGAGGCCACTTTCTCTTGAAACAGAATCTGGCTTTTGTGCTGGCTGGTGAATGTTGCATCACTTCATTTTCTCTGGGAAAATGAATGAGAAAATAAATTTGGCAGAAGAGCCGTGGATTACAATGCAGTGTGATGATGTAAGGTGAATGAGCAGTGAAATCCTTGAATTTCAGCTCATTATGCAGAAAAGGCCAAACTGTGCTGAAGCCAAACTCCACCCATATGGGTGTCCTGTCTCCAGCAGTGACCAGAACTCTGCCCAAGGTCCCACAACCCCCAAAATGCTGATGTGATGAAGTCAGGTGATAGGAAATGGCTGTGAAACCTGAACACAGCACCACCAGAAATAGGTTTGAATCCTGAAGCACGAGGTTCTTCTCTCTTCCAAAGTGCTCTTTATTGTGATCACTGAGGGGAAAAAAGTTGATTTAAGTGGAGTTTATTAAAACTGCTTTTACCTGGGAGGTGCACAGATGTTGCAGAAAAGCCTGAAAGGTCTGACAGGAGATACCTGGACCCTTCCCTGACACTTGTGAGGGTAGGAAAGGGAGGGGTTCTGCAGGGAGGATCCAGCAGATGACAATTGTCTGGAGATCTGATCCTGCTCCATGTGGCCCTGGTGGTGCTCCAGTCACTTCCTGGCTCTCGTGCCTACCACTGAGGACTTTCCAGTTCTGCATCTGCTCTTCTCTTGGAGGGAGAGATTTCAACTTTACCCCTTTTTTCACTTCTGGAAAGAGACAAAATGTCATGGTGAGATCCAAGGCATATCAAAGGAGTGAGACACTGTGGTAGGCACCAAGTGCTGTGCTAGATTTGCTGCTTATTTTTCGAATCAGGAGGTGATACAGTTCTCCTAGAGGTAAAGCTTTTCAGAAAACCCCTAAATTACTTCTTTTTTTAAAAAAAAAAAAGTTCTTTTTCTCCAGCATACATTACTTTCTTTGTGTCATGTGCTTGTCTTTGCTGCATTCCTCCTGAGAGCAGTTGGTCACTCCAGTTCTATGAAGTATTAATACCCCACCAGTGATATTTATGTACCCAGATCCTTTTTTTTTTTTTTTACCTTTAGATGTTCAACAGCATGAATATTCTTATTTTTTATTTAAAACTAATTTGGAGTTCTCGCTCTCTAAGGGGTTTCTAATCACCAAAAAGTGCCTGAGGCTAAAACTGATTGACAGGAAAACGTTGTGGCTTCTGAAAAGTAAATTGGCTATTGACAGAGCAGTATACAAAGGAAAATGCTAAATGCTTATTATTTATGAGCTATTAGGGAAAATGTTATTAGCATCTGTTTCCCACATGGGCAAAAACACCTGTCAGACATCAGGAAACTATAAAACGATGCACAGTTAATAGTTACTTTGTTTAAAAAGTCATTAAAATTGAATGTCAGCTAAAACTTAGGAAAACATTATTCTTCAAAAGACTTTTAATCTTGCTGTTCAAAAACAAAACAAAAAAAATAGAAAAGACCTTGCCACATTTTAATTTCTGGGAGCAGAAAGGAAGGCGACGTTTGATTTGAAAGTGATGAGGCGATTTGTGGTACACAACAAACAAAAGGCAGAGGAAGAAAAAAAAGGCAGAGGAAGAAAGGCCCAGGTTGGGTCCCTCCTGGAGCTGTGAGGCAGAGGGAGAGCAGAGCAAGGTCAGGCATTTACAGGGGTTTCAGGGTGTTGTGGGGCTGTTTGGACTTCACTTAAACCTGTAAATAGGGGAGGTCTGTCTTTCTTAGAATCAGAGAATCACAGAACTAGACCAGGCTGATCCAAGAATTTCACAATAACAGAGAATAGGTTTAGATCAGCTATTAGGAAGAAATTCTTCCCTGTGAGGGTGGTGAGGCCCTGGCACAGGTTGCCCAGAGGAGCTGTGGCTGCCCCATCCCTGGAAGTGTTCAAGACCAGGTTGGACAGGGCTTGGAGCAACCTGGGATAGTGGAAGGTGTCCCTGCCCATGGCAGGGGGTGGAACTGGAAGAGCTTTAAGGTCCTTTCCAACCCAAACCATCCTATGATTTCTCTGACCATCAGCCCCAAATCACACTTGCCTTCAGTCAGACCCAAACTTTGCACAGGGTGTGTCACGTTCAGGTTGGACTTTCTTGCTGTGTCTCCAAATAAAAAGGAAAATTATGGCCAAGATGTCTCAGATTCCTTTCCCCCTGTCTGCATGCCATCTAAACAGGGATCTAACTGGATTTTGATGAACTTTCCAGGGGCAGAGTTGCAAAGAGTTGTAATTTGTTTACACAGGGAGCCATTTTCCTTCTAAAAATTCATATATGACTTTTCAAGCAGCCGTATTCAGGAGGCAAACCTGTTCTCCATGTTTATAGAGAGCTGAACACAGCACCACTGTTTTAGCAGCAATCCTGGTAAAAAACAAAGGGTTCTTTTTAACACAGAGTGTGATGGCACCTTCTCTTCCAGATTGGTCAGAACTTTAGCACAGGTTGTGGAACCAAACCCAGGGGGTCTTGAATGGATGTAGGGCCTAAGGGTGAAAACAGCCTAAAATGTGCTATTCTAAGTGTCCAAGCAGGTTTAACAGCAAAATGTACCCACAGAAGTCTTAGTGGTGAACAGAAACATGGTCCATCTTCCCAAAATTGCACAAATTCCCTGCTGTTGCCAAGGAAATAAATCATTTCTATCTGTACAATTCACATTGCCTTCTAGACAGGAATTTCATACCTGGAATTTTACTTTGGTAAATAGCAGAAAAAAATAGATGATCTTTGGAATAACCCCTCACCCCAAAATCACCCTTGTTTTTCCTCACGGTGAATGAAATTTTACTAATCCGGGACACAAGGGTAAACCCAGTATGACACCAGTAAAAGTGCCAAAGAAATATAATATAAAATATTGCTTGTCCATTTAAATTATTTAATGTTATTAACATTAATTACCATACTTGGATACCCTGAGTGATTCACACGTTTTCCCTCCCCCAACTTCTCCTCCAAAGCTGAACTCTGATTTTCGACATCCGCTTGTTTTCTCCATGGATTTCCTTAGAGCAGCAGAAGGGATTTGGCAGATGGTATCTCACCATCCCAGTCCACTCTGCTCCAAACAATATTTCCTCTGCATCTCCTTCTTTTTGCTCCACAGACACCAAGGCTCAGTTTGGTGCCTCTGTGTGTGTCCCAGTTTCCAGCTATCATATCCATGGGGGGGCTGGAAGAGTTTGATCCATGCCAAGACCCAGGGTGGGCTCAATTGCTGCTGCTGGATATCAGGGACTCACAGATCTCTCCATCCACTCTGATGAGGCTAAAGAGGTGCTGGAGGAGTTCAGTGCTGTGGTGCAAGAAGAGGGTCATATTTTAGTATGAATAGCGGTATAAATTATCTTCACCTGGTGTCACTATTGGCTTTTACGACTCGGTTTTATCACAATTTCTTCTGCAGCCCATAAATTGAGACAACGTTTGGTCTTCTCACGGGAAACAGCGTCGGCGCCACGTGAGGGACGGAGGGATCAGCCTGTGCTCCTGGTGGGGTTGGCCATCCCCAGGACAGGCTGGGAATGTAAGGGCAAGGTAAAGGATACCTCACTGAAGACCTTCTGGAAATGATCAGCTGGGGAGGCAGAAGATGCTCTTAGTTCACTATTAAATTAATTTCTGATATAAATAAAAGTCATTATTGCTCTGTTGACATTTTAGCAGCACAGGGCAAAGCAGGGACTTTCCAACCAACATCATCAGCCAGGAGAGGCAGATGTGCTTCCCAAAAACTGTGTTGGCCTGATCCAGACCCCAGGTGCCTTCATGAAAATGTGGGGCTGTCTTTTGCCCTTCCCACCTTCTCTTCAAGCACTCCCAGCAGCAGAGACCACCTCCACCTTGCCCAGTCCCCCAGGAAAGAGCCCTCCTGGGTGGGGACTTCAATATCAGGCTGGAGCTGCCTTTGATGTGCCATTTTCTCTTTGAAATGCAATGTCTCACTCATCTAATCCTCATCACATTTGGGAAGCTTCTCTTCAGTCTTTCAGATCTGGATGTCAGGGGAGTGGAGTTTATTTTTGAAAGGGGCCAGTTTGAAGTTTCTTGTTTTTAATACATAAATGCTTTTCAGATCAAAATGTAAAGTAACCCTTTTGGTGGGTGATTCTGGTTGGGTTGAGGTTTTATTGTTTTGTGGGGTTTGAAGTTTTCTTCGCTTGGGACTGTAAATAGCTCTCAGGCACCTTGGATTTCTTTTCCTAAGTTTTCCCCTGATGCTCATTGTGTAGTCCACATGTTTCAAACCTCCCAGTTGCCTTTCCCCACATATGCACGGGATCATTCCAGAAAAAGGTTTGCTTAGAGCCAACAGAAACCAACACTGTGACCACCCCAGTCCCAGGGAGGAAATCCTAATCAGTGGAACACACAAAACCCAGAATCTGACAGAATTTATTCCATTTGGTTCATGGAAATGATCCTCTCCAGCTCCTGTTCATGTCTCAGAAGCAACAGGGACTTTCTTCCTGAGGATGGGAGCTGTGCTCGAGCTGCTCCAAAATCCCCCATATCTGCATTTTCCCTCAGTCAGACACAAATGGAGCTGCTGGGTCAAGCCCTCAACGCAGAAAGAATCGTGCCTTGCAGAACATACCACCTAAGGAGTCTTTCTGCTGTGCCTTTTGCAACTGGACATGTCTATCTCATATTGGCCTTTTTAGCCACCAACGCGCTTGCAACAAACATGGGTAGAGCCCTTCCCAAATCTTCGTTTGCGAAGCCCAGCCATGAGTGAGAGGGTCAAGCCCTGTGCAGGGCAGCTTCCAGGGACAGCCTGGGTGCCAAAATGGGGTTTTCTTGGACCCAGCTTTACACACAGATCCTACAAATGCAGCTGCTGCTCCTCACCCATCCTTGATCCAGGACCCAGCTCCAGGCAGGGCAGTGCCAGGAATTTAACTTTGAAACGACTTGCACTCAGCCTGGTTTTCCCCACACTAACCTTTCCTCCTCCCAGTCTTGAAAGTTAGAAACATCTTTTGTATTCCAGAGGCCAAAGGGCCAAACTTGCCTTTAATTAAAATGCATATTCTTTAATTAAAAGCCCCATAACACATGAAGGGCATTCATTGAAATACGATGTGTGACATAGTCATTACCCTGCTGTTAATTACTAATTAATGAAGCTATTTCAATTAATAGCTTCCCCACTGTCACTCTGGCTTTGACAGGGCTCCGTGCTGAGAAGCCGTGGTGGAATCACAGGCGATCGTAACTCCTGGAACAGCACCAAAAGGCATCAGCTGAATATTCATGTCGGACGACGTTAACACTTTTCAATTAAACATAATAAAGTAAAAGCTCCGTCAAAAGTGTATATCAAACATGCATCAGCCTTTCCCTCTCCCCCTCTTCTCTTCTAGCTTGTCAAAAATAACTAGAGAGAAGTAGGAGGAAAAAAAATAAAAGTGGGTTTTTTTCTTTCCTTTTGACACTTCAGGCTGGAGCATCGTTTATCAAGCAAGTGGTGCTGCTGCGCAGGGAGGAGGATTTATGACGAGCCCAGGTGAGCACTTGTGCTCACAGGCATCTCTTTTCTCTCCTAGGGCTGAGTATGGCATTGCTCTTCTGTTTTCTCTCCCTTTCCTACACTAAAACTGCAGTGGGGAGTGGGGAGAGGCCCCCGGGTGCTTCTCAGCCCTGTACAAATATTTGGGAGCTGAGGAGCAACGTGTTTCATTTCCATGGTTAAAGGAATCGCTTTCCGAGTGCAGGTTTTAATTACAGAGCTGTGTCTCCAAGGAGGTGCTGGTGTAAGGAGCAGCGTGAAAAAAAGCTATTTTGCATTTGAGAAGTTCTATCAGACCCAAAAACTGAGGAGCTGTGCTGTGCTCTCTCGGGCGCCACCTGGCTGAAGTTTTCCATTCAAAACACTTGAAAAATGAATCCAAGAGAAATTCCCGCGGTGTATATCCATACTGAACTTCAAAAGTTTTCTTTTAAGAGCTGTTCTTTTGAGGCAGAACTTGGGGAGGGGGAGGAATCTTTTCTAGAGAAAACATTATTTACAGAAAGCTAGAAATTGGGAGAAAAGGAAGATGTTGTCCAACTCTCCCTATTGTTTACGTACTCAGAGATATAGAGAAGTACCATATGATCTGTTACAGAAAACAAAAAAAGACAGTGACTTGGTGTGGGGACAGGGAAGGGAGATTCCTGTGATTCCTGAAGGATAAAGGAAGAAAACAAGAGAGGCCGCAACAAGATGTTTCAATCCGTGTCTCAACTCGAAGTTTCTGTCTGAAGCCAAGCAAGATAATGTTCATTACATTGCCTGTTGGCAATGCACTGCTGAGGCATGAGCTGACACTCATCATGTGATGGGACTAATAAATAAACCATGTGGTTTGTGCTTATTCTTTGTGTCAGATCATGTTTCTGCATTTCGGTGTCCCAAATAGAGCAGTGGCACACGGGGCAGTGTCCTCACTGCCCAGTGCTGAGCATCAGCTGGAAAAATTATTCTTCCAATTTCCTGGTGGCTCTAAGGAAATGCAAATCTATTTGTTTTGTTTGTGGTTTGTTTCAAATTCTTGCTCTGCTCTCTCTGGGTTATCTACCAAGGATAGTGTCACCTGGAGGCCCTGGGTAGATAAACATTCCTGGGAGCCAGATGAAAGCAGGGAGATAAGGAGGGGTATCATGTACTCAGCACTGGGACTTTCCCACACTGACCACCTTCCCAGCCACAGCACAATCCCAGCCTGTTGGCCAGCTCTATGCTACTTCAGAGTTAAAATGCCCCATTCCCACCTCCTGCTCTGAATGCTGGTATCCATGTCAGGCAAGTGGAGCTTCATCCTTCCCTCTGTGCTAACCCTTCAGCTGCTGCCAGTTCCTCCTACCAGTGGCCCTGTTTCCTTCCTCAAGCTTAAGACATGTGGATGATTTCCTTTGACACCTCATGATTTCCTGCTCTGGTCCTAGACTGGGACTGGAAGCAAAAATCAATCCAGCTTTTGAAACCAAGAATTTCAGACTCAGAAAAGTGTGGCAACAACACTCAGTGCCTTCCTCAGTTTTGGGGGCAGCATGAAAATGAAGACCCTTTCCTTCACTGCTTTCTTTTATCCTCCCTGATAACATCTGATTTTTTTATTCCTTCTTTTCTTTTGACCATCACCAGACCAAGCCCTGCTAAAGCCGAGCTCGAGGGCAATCCAGTTGATCTGTCCGAGCACCACTGAGGACTCATCAGTGTTTGTCCAGCTGGTTGACTTCTAAGGGCTGGTCTCCAAGGTCTCAATTAGGGTTCAGGGCTGACTCGCCTCCAACTCTCCTGGGAAGAGGTTTTGCCTCTTCTGCGCAATTATACACAGAGTCTCCTCCCTGTGCAAGAGAGACAAGGAAGGTGGGAGCTTTAGCTCTGCTTTAGTTGTTACCTCTGAAGCATAATTCAGAGATATGCATTGCTAGAAAGGTTTCACTCTCATAATGTGATAGGCCCTTGATCTCCTGTGTTTGTGCAGGGCACGGAAGCCAAATTAATTAATTGGCCAGGCCCCCATTTTGTTTGGATGCTGTGCCCCTCTCTCAGAGGGTGCTGCTGGTGGCAAATGAAGCTGCACAGAGATTTGTCCCTGATCCCCCGATGCTGGTGTGACTTCTGTGTCTGCCTGGCATATGTCTAGTTTTATTCTTCATTAATAGCAGAATGAAGAAAAGGCAGAATTCATACAAATAACCCTTCATATATCTGTATGGGGAATGCTGGTGATACAAAAGATACCAAAGCTCAAACACCAGTGCTGAGAACTTCTTCTGTCTGTCCCCTGATGTTCATGAGGCTCTTTTTTGCCTGTAAAAGAAAAAAATGTTTCAGAGTATGTTGAGAGAAGTATTGGTTGAGATCGGAGCTGCCCTTCCCTGGAAATATTAATCCACCAAACACGGATGAATCTCCTGGAATAATCCTCTCTAATGCACGTTCAGGAAATCAATTCAGTGCTTTATTCTTTAATCCAGAAATCTCCAAGGAGGAGGAGGAGGAGGGAGAGGATGAACAGACACCATAAGAAGAGGATAAAAAATTGGTACTGTGTTTAAGGAAAAGAGAAAACTGTGTCTTTGCTGAGAGCAGTGAGGCATTCTGGCAGCCCACTGGTAGAGGTTCACCTGCAAACACCAAAGCCCTGAGCAATGCCAAAATATGTCATTTCTTACTCATGCTCTCATTTTTGGCTCTGCAAAACCCACCATTAATGCTCCAAATTGCATTACCTTGGTGTTACACTCACAAGCCAGATTTTCATGTGTCTGCTCCATGTGTGCTTTAACTTCAACACACAGACACCCACAGAGGCAGGTCTCTCAGCCAGAACTACCTCAGCAAATTTGGCATGTAATTGCCTGTGTGACAGCATATCTGGTTTTGGAACAGCAGTGAATGGTTCAGTTTCCCTCCTGAACAGCTTTAGCCATATCATTTAAACCTGTGGGTAATACATCTTAATGATGCTATTTCAGGGGTGTTTTCCTTCCTAAACCCTCTGAAATACAGCTTTTTCCGGGCATGTTTATCTTTTAGCTCTTGCAAACAGTTCCCATTTTTCAATCTCAATTTAATATGAAATATTTTCAAAACCTGCCAGGAAGTGTTTGCCCATCTCAAGGTTCTGTCTCTGTCTTTGGATTTCAGTAATTTTTACCCTAACTTGAATGAAAATTGCACAGTGCATTTCTGAAAATATTGGAATGATCTGAGGGTGCTGAGAGAGATCACTTGGTAACTAAGAGGGCTCAAAGGACAAAGAGTTGCATCCAGAGTTGGTGACATAAAGGCTGAAGCTTTTTACTTAGCTCGTCACAGACTCATAAGCCAGGAAAAAAATCTGACATGGAGGTGAATCAAAATTTCCCCATAGTTTTAATCCCTCAATGTGCATCATTTATGTAAGAAATTAACTAAATTTGAATTTTGTACTCTCAGCTGTCTCCAGGTAAAAAATGCCCCAGAGAACAGGTACCACTCTGAAAGGGTTTATCGTGGTCCCTGGGTTCAAACCTTGTGCCCAGGTGCAGAACAGCCCATCTCCTACCAGCACTGGCTCTCCTGGAAGGACAGCCCAGGGCTGTGCAAACATTTCTCAGGTCACCACTTTGTTGCACTGAGTGTCCTACTTAGAGGTTGCTGTAAAATGAGATTGCAAGGATGGAGGTTTATGCTGAACTCTCACTGGCCCAGGTGGCTCCTGCAGTGAGAACTGCAGCCTCCAGACCTTTGCAAATCACAGTTGAGCCCCAGATGGGCTGAAATAAAATGAAATAAGAGATCATGATAAATTACTCATCTGAAGATCTCCTCTCTGATATCTGTTTATGCTTTTGCTGATAACACTTCTTGTTGAGGGGGTTTGTTTTGCTAAAGAACCAGTGTCTGGAGTGCAGAATAAGAGAGCACATCCTCCCTCCCATGAGCATGGGGACATGTGGGGGCCTTGTATGCTCCCCAAAACCTGCTAAATGAGCTTTTGGAGAGTGTCTGGGACAGGGTTGAAGCAGGGAATGGAGGAGCTGGAGGGGAGATGCTGGAGGAGGCAGAGCAGATCTGCGGGCACTGAAGAGCAAGTTGGTCACAGCAGCAAAACCACACCAAGGTGACTGTGACCAGGAAATTTGTGACACCAGGTTTATGGGCACAGGCCATCCCTTGTCTCATGTGGGGCAAAATCAGAGCAAAACACAGAAAGGTTCCTGTGACCAGCCAGGGTTCACACCAGCTCTGGGCCTCCAAAGGGCTGAGGATGGGACTCATGAAAGCATCCACCTCACCTGTAACTCACAGAGGTACACAGGAGAGTTTGTAAATGAGTGGGTTTGTCTGAAACTTGGTAGGAGAGGGGGGAAAAAAAACCAACATGAAAGGAATAATTTAACAGCTGCAACGAGCCTCAGTGGTTGCACAGGAAAATCCCCTGTCACCCACAAACAGTTTGCTTTTAATGAGAATGCAGGACATGCATGAGTAGGTTGCTAATTCTTTGTGTAAAGTCCTCCTGATAATTGCTACACGTGTACCTTTCCATTGTCTTCCACGGAAGTGGGATTGCAATTTTTTTTCCTTTGGAGCTGAAATTAAAACAAATTTATTAGAGAATACTGAATGTCAAAGTTGCAGGAGATCATGCCCAGTGCCATGTTTGGAGGAACAGGAGCAAGTCACCAATAAATTGGGAGCTGTACAGAGCAGGGGAAAGCAATTTGGGAAGGGATTCAAGAGATCAAGCTTTTCTGGCAGCTACTTCCTCAGTCAAATCATTAATTTTTGTTAATCCTTTGCAAAAATCTGGTGATTTGGGAACAAAATTTTACAGTATTTCAGTCTTGCCTTAAGAGGCCAAATCCAATTACTGGATAATGGGACTTTGGCCTGCCAGGAGCAGAGACACTTAGGAAGATGTGGGTTTATATGGGGGGTTTCTTCTTATTTCATTAATGGATTAAAACCTACCCCACCCTTAAGTCTGCACCAGGAACTCTGTAAGCAGGAGCTACACTGGTCTGGAAATCAAATGGAGCATGAAACCCCTGTTACCATCCCTGCAGCTGATGGTCATACTGTGCTTTTGGGCTATTCCCATGACTCTGTGCCCATGGAGCTTGGCTGTCCTGGCTCACACTGTGTCCCCAGAGCTGCTGCAGGGCCATTAGATGGGGCAGGCTGGCCCAAGGTGAAGCCTGCAGAGCCCCAGGGATCCCCCTGCTCAGAGACACCCCCAAAAACTGCACTGCAGGAGGATCAGTATTTTGGAGGTGTTTTGGCAGAAGGGAAAACCTCTTTTTTAAACCCAAGTTATGCTTGTGGAAACTAAGACTGCTTTTCACGTGTTTTTCAGACTACCTGCTCTGAGGACAGTTATAAACAAACCCAGGAAAATTATTTTGAAGAAAGAAACCAAATAGGGAAGAAGAAAGTGGAGAAGAGGTAGAGCTGCTGGCGAGAGCTTGATGCCCTGGACTGCAACTCCCTGCCACTGCCCCCCCCCCACTCCCTTTTTTAATTACAAGCAGCCAAACTGTAAAGACCTTAATGGACATCTTAATTATTGCATTAAAGTTTGAAATGGAAAATTCCTCATTACATGCCACGCAGTAGGTCACGGCTGCAATAAACGGTGATATTTTGCTTGTTACAGGACTGGGTGCCCTTTGCAGAACTGGTGTCTTTGGGGCATGTCCCGGCCCTGGGGAGCTGCCAGGTGGATGTTAGATCAGGTCTCTGCTGTGAGAGCATCTGCTTGTGTTTTCCAGGCAAAACTATCACCAAGAAGTGCTCTTTGCTATTCCTTTTCTCCTCCAAATAGGGCTATTTTTCTCCTGTGTTTTGCTTTCCATCTGCTTGAATGTGTTTATTGATTTAGTGTTATGCAAACTGCAATAAAACAGTATCCTTCTAATGATCTCCAGCCAGCTATGGAATATTTCCCAAACAATTTAAGTACAAACCCACCCCCAGCAGCAACACAATGTCCCTGTCATTGACCAGCCTTTAAGCCCAGTCACAAATTCTCAGATCCTTTTGCACTGTGCCTGTCCCTGCTTGCTCCAGGCAGGCTGGAAAGCTCAGGTCCAACCTGTGACACAGACAATTTAAGGAATGTGGCAGAAAAAAAAGCTCTATCTAACCTAAAGGACCTGAAAGGTCAAAATAGCTCATGTGTGTATGTCAGAGGTTGTTTATACCTTTATAAGAGGAGCAAAAGGACAGGAAAGGTTGAAGATAACTTGCATCCAAACCCTAAGTCATCTTCAGCATTGTTTTCATACCACCAAGTTCCATGTTGGGGTTTTTTTTCTGAGCACATTGAGGAGAGAATTAGAGGACTGCAGAACTTAGAGATATTCTCTTGATTACACGACCCTACAGATGAGGTGTTAAAATTCCTTTCAGTGGCTATTTCTCATTCTAAAATGCCCCCCAAACTTTTCCTCCGCCCCCCACCACTAACTGTACAATTGCCATGTGAGGGGTCTCAGCAAACCTGGGACAGCAGATCCTGGGACTCCCCAGGGCAGCTCTGGTGGTGAGAGCCACCAGCCAGGGCTGCTCCTCGGCAGGGCCAGGCTGTGCCAGCTGTGCCCGCCGTTCCAGCTGTGCCAGCCAAACCATCCGCATCACCACACTGCCCGTGCCAGCTGTGCCAGGGCCAGGCGCGGCAGCTCTCGCCGGCCAGGAGCTGCCACTTCCCAAATCTCACAGCTCCCTCTGTTGGCATCTGTTCGAACCTATCAGCGTGGATGTAAAAAAAACTGGCAATGCATTTTTTTTTCAGCACTGTCTCCACGTGGAAGGTGATCTGCCTGCGGGGTGTATCCCACCTAACGCAAGAATCACTTCGTTTGTATTATTACTCTCAGGTGATATTGGATCACGGATGCTGTACTGACCCCAGCTCTGCTGAAGGCAGCTTTTCAGTCATTTTTCCAAAAGCAGTGAGATGTAGCTGGCTGTGCTCAGGGCCTGATGTAGGAGCACACATGGGGCTGCTGTGAGAACCTGCCAGCCCAGATACTCTCCCAGCACAGCCTCCCCTAAGGAGTTAATCACATCAAATATACTTGCCTGTCCCTTACTGATCACACAAATTAACACCTCTGCAGTCAAAGGATAACCACAGTCTGCAAATGATTCGCTGCTTTTATTTTTTTTTCAGGTCCTTCTGTAACAAAAACTCAGACCACAAGCTTTGGCAAGGTGGCTTAAACAAATAACAGAACAGGTCTGCAAAATGGTTTCAGCACTTCACCAATGAGGTATGAGGATAATGAAACATAAGCTCAAGTCAAATACTTAACTTGTTAGCCAGTTACAGAGACAGACAACCAGGACGGCCCACTGGAGTGTTAGCTGCATTTACAGAGGAGGCACAGCCAGCCACCTGACCTTCCTTTGAAGATCTCAGTTCCAAATTTCCCAGCTGGCAGAGCCAAGGGGTGGCCAAGCCGCCTGGTTCAAATGTGAATGATTTAAACTCATCAACTCTTTCACAAGAAATGGTGCAATCAGCAAAGAGAACTGCAAAAGATCAGCAAAGATTGACTCCTTGTGCTCCTGACCTGCAACACTGAACAGCCAGGGAAGACACTAAAGAAAAAAAAAAAAAACACAAAAAACATCTTTTTTTTTTCTGTGCCACTATAGAAAAGGCCATGCAAGCAATCTGCTCAGACTGGACAAAGGACAAGCTGGCAGAGATGGCTGCACAGCCTCGGGCCTCTTTGGCAAGCCTGGTTGTGTTTGCTCTGAGTGTTACCCACTGATTTTAAGACTTCCCACCAGCCTTCCTGGTCCTGGCTCTGCAGCACTGCAACAGCCCAGACACAGGGTGGCACCTATGGTAGCAAACAGCCTTTTAGAGAAAAAAAAAGCACAGAAGGAGAAAAAAAATACTTTCTTATCTCTCTATCCCTAATCAGGCCACATTGATTTTTTATTCTCTTGAGAAGATATCAAGCAGTTGCACCTTTCTCTCTTAATATGCCCAGCTCAGTTTAGTGACACTCATTAGTGTCTCTGCAATCAAAAGGCTGTCACTATTTTCACTACAAATCCACCTATTCAGAAATTTAACATGCCTCCAACAGGTCTTCCAAGAAGAAATCTGGCCAAAACAAAAGGTGAAGTAGGAGATAATTGGGTTTTTTTTAAGGACAATGAACCTGAACCTACAGCTTTCCCCGCACTGCAAAGTCCTTGAGAAATCTGCTCCTCAGTCTGAGATGAAGTTTTCTGCTAAGCACTGGAAAAATCAAAGAGAACCTTTCAGCCTCAAGCAAGGGGCAGGAGGAAAAGCAATGAATTGCTTTAATATGAAATGTCACATTAAAACTTCACCCTACAAAACCAAATACTGGAGGCTGGTAGATACTCCCCTTTGAGAAATAGTGTGGGATTTGGTGGGAGCACCACTCAAAATAAGCATGCAGAGTCAGGCCTCAAGTACATAAAATATAGAATTTGGTGCTTATATTCTAAAATATTTATAAATAACTTAAGACATTCAGGCTCAGAGGTGTCTACAGCCAAGTATTTCCCTCTGACACGGGGAACCACAGGGATCCACATCCCTATGGATCCCCAATGCAGAAATTTGGTTTATGCTCAACATAGAAACAAAACCTGCCCGTGTGAGGCTCTTTGGAAAGTCTCCCTTGGCCCTTTGAGAGCACACGGAGGACACACCTAATCCAGCAGAACGCATTTGGGGCTGTAGATCTACAGCACAGAATGTGACCAGTTCTTCCTGTACATTCACAGCATCTGGCAAAACAGCTCCTGGGGGATTCCTCGGCTGTTCCTGCACCACGAGGTGAGCCCAGCTAAGCCTGACCCCGGGGGATGGCAGATCAGCTCTGCTTTCATGGTGGAGCTGGCCTGCCTGGGCTCAGGGCTGGGGTAAAGCCACCTGGGAGAGGAGGGACACCTTGAGCTCTGTCCTTGAGCAAAGACAAGGTTTGCCTTGGAGTGCTCTGCTCTGCAGCCTCCTGTCAGGACTGACACAGCCCCCGGATCCACTGCAGACATCCAGCCAGACATTCCCTGAAGGGAAGCCTGGAATTCATGTCACAACCCTTGGACACCTGGCTGGCTGCAAACAAAGGCACGGGAGGGGGGTTAAGGTCAGAGGTACATTCGTTGGGACAATCCCTGTCACGCAGTTCAGAGGACACGTGTGGCACAGCAGCCCAGAGATGGATGGTCAGAGGACAGCAGAGCGGGGGGGACCTGCTCCTGCACGGAGAAGCAGCTCCCCCTCAGCAGGGCATGGAACCACAGCAGCCTTGGGAGACAGGTCGGGTAACCTCCTTTGGCCACGTGGATATTTGTCCACCAGACACAAACTGGGACAAACTGGTCCCACAGACCATATCCTCACTGGAGATGTTGAGCTGGATGGCTCTGCAAACCACCAGCTATGCCCTGAGCAAAAAATGAACTCTAAAAATTTTTTCTGTCATGGGTTCCATCCAGACCCACTATGTACTTGGTTTCAGCATATTTTTTCCCGTTAAAACACCTAAAAAAAAAGTTAAAATGTTCTTTGGCACTTGTGCAACACAGACGTGACACTCTCCTGTCCTTCGGCTGCTCGCTGGGCTCATCTCTAGAGATCCACGTAAGCAGAGTCTGTGTCCACCCTCTGGGCCTCTCCAAACAGGAGGAATACACAGAGCCCAATGCTGTTAACAGCAGCCACCAGGTTGAAAACAGAAATCCAGGAGCCAGTCGTTTCAATCAGGTAACCAGCCAGGTACACACAAATGACACCTGTGACAGAAGAGAAGAGAAAGACATGCAAAGGCTCTGGGGCTGGATCCTGCCCTCTGCAGGGAGAGGGCCCTCTGGGAAAGGATGAGCTGCAGGAAGGTACTTTACCTAGGAGGGCTCCACCTGTATTTGCAACCCCTGGAAGGAAAAGAAAGAAATTGTGTGTTCAAAACCCACGGACATGAGCAGCTTCATCCCGGCTCCCACCAACCCCCAGTCTGCACATCTGGCAAAATGCCTTGTTGATCTCAGAATCACAGAATGGTTTGGGTTGGGAGGGACCTTAAAGCTCATCTCATTCCAAACCCCTGCCATGGGCAGGGACACCTTCCACTAGACCAGGTTGCTCCAAGCCCTGTCCAATCTGGCCTTGGACACTTCCAGGGATGGGGGAGCCACAGCTTCTCTGGGCAACTCACAGAGACCACTGACGTGCAGCACCATCCCAGCCCTGGGTGCAGGTCCAAAGGCACGTTGGTGCCATTTTACCTGCCCCCAGCACTGGCAGGTTTATTGCAGAAGGAAGCTGAAGCTGCACACATAGAGTAGACATTGCCCAGAGCCACCCTCACTCAAACCTTGACCGTGTCCCACCCACAGATGCCACCTCTCCAGCATGGAAAGCCCACAGAATTCTTACCAAACAGCAAACCAGCACAGGAGGGGGCCAGGTCCTGCACGTTTACTGAAATGCCACTGGTGAGAAACAGAGAGGGGGAAAAAAAAGGCTGTTTGAATGAACATGCCTGTTTCTTCATCATTTACACAGAGACTGGTTTGTGAAACACAAGGAAAGGTTCTGGACAAGAAATGGCACAAGAAAGGAGTAGAAGCTGAGAGTGAAGCAGTACAGGTGAGTATAAGAAGGAAAACAATTCAACTCAAAGCATTCAGAGGGGCCAAAATGCAATTCCCCTGCTTCATCTTTCTAATACTGGCTGGTCCAAGCCCTTTCCCACACTAGAGGTTTGCTGGATCATTTCCACCCCCCCAGGCACTAAACTCCACCGGATTCACACACGATGCTCAGGTAAGTGCCAGTTCTTTTTCTGACAGGCAGGATGGAGGTAGCCTTGCCCGAGACCCCAAAATGCCAAGTGTGGGATGAGAGCAAAGGGCCACAGCTCCTGTTCCCATCGCTCTCCTTACCTGTGGTTAAAGGTCTGGAGTCCAACAGAGGCAGAGGCAAACACTATTGCTTTGCAAAAACTGGAGGTCTGGCCCAGACACAGAGCAAAAACGCTTGAGACGCCAGAGCCAATGACCTGGAAAAAAGGCAAAATTAAACACCACAGCACATTTTCTGTAAGGAAGAAAGCAAATTCTGTCACGAACAAACCGTTCCCTTTTCCAATGCAAAAGCTCATGTGCACCAGGTGCTTCTCAAGCCTTTTTTTTCCCCCAGTGTCCTGCCCTTCTGTGTCAGACGTCTGTCCAGACGGATGTGATGCTGCAGAGCAAAGGATACACTGTGTTCTCACCCAGCATTTCTATTTTTGTTCACCCTTGTATTGCTACTTCCTCAGTATCTGAGGGCTCATTCAGAGTGCTGGTGTGACAACTGGGACAGGTTGGCCTTTGCCTGTGAAAGAAAACCCCTTCAGAACACTCACTGTGCTCAGTGTTACCATTAGTCCATTGTTAACAGAGGTCCACGCTCTGTTCCTCAGCCAGGGTTTTCCTCTGGATTTCCTTTCCCACACACACTGACCACCAATCAACTGGCAAAGCCAGAAAACCTTCCCTCTTTCCATCTATAACCCCCAACCCAGTTCCATACAAGGTCTAGTCTGACATGTAAGTAGAGCTCAGAAGGTAACTTGGGTGTCTTCTCCTGTGGCTTCAGCTCTCTTACCTGCATGAACTTACGAATGGTGATGGTTCTGTACCCTGAAAGAGGAAGGGAGAGTTGGAGTTCAGCACAGCTCACCAGGTTCTCCTTGTTCTCCAGCCAGGAGACCATAGGGTAAGTGGATTTCAGATGCCATCTCCATGTGGATATTATGACTGAGATCAAAGGGAGCCTCAAACATATGGATGGGATTTGGACACTGCAGTATTCATTCTGCTGTTGTACCAGATCCTCACATTGTCTATGTGCTGGGTCTTGTCCCTACTAACAGGCCCATCTCCTCCTACCCACGTCCTCTCTCCAAATCCCATAAAATTAGATCTGATGAAAAGTCAGAAGGGCTCTTACCTTGACTGATTAAATGATCAGACAGAAATCCACTGAACAAGCTTGTTGGAATTGCAACCAGCCAGGGGATTACATTAAACACCCAACCCTGAAACAGAGTGAAAATCAAGAGAGGTTTGTCAGAGCTGAGTTTGTTTGCAAATATTTTATTTGACAGTCCATAGTATCTGTAGAAAGGGGGAAAAATGAAGCACTTGGGACTTGTTGCAGCATCTGTACCCCATTTGCAGGGCCAGCTGTCAGCTGCATCCCACTCCAAGCTCTGTAAGGGGGCAGGTGCATCACAGGACATCACAGTAGCATTTGTAGGTTTGCTGTCTTTCCTTCTGCCCTGGTGACTCTTCATCCAGGGGAGAGGCAAAAAGCTCTGAGAAAGAGGGATTAAATGTGGCAAAGTCTACTACTCAGCACAATGATGTGGCAGAGAGCCAGAGAGCCTGGGAAGCTCACTGTGGGTTTCCTGTGGGTCACCAGCAAAGCAGAATTTCCAACAGCTCCAACCTCATTAGCAGCGTTACTGTGAGGCTGAGGGAGTGTAGCTGGATTTTCTAATGGCAGGATTAGGTAACATTATGGGTAGTAACATACTTTGGCCTATTTTCAATTAAGTGAGCTTGCTACAGCTGTAATCACAGCCGATTACTGGTCAGCTGGATTACAGCTGCTCAGGGGCACTTCGGTGCTCAGATCCCACAAGGAGCTGAAACCAGTGTGGGTTGGGCTGGGCTTCATCTCAGCTCCTTTAAACCTACTCATCCATGCATCCATCATCCATCCATCATCCCCTGCACGTCTCCCTTTGCTCAGTGTCCATCACCCCGTGGAGGCATCTCCCCTTCCTGCCTGGCTTCGGGATATGTGGGAGAGCTGAATAATCCTGGGTTTGAATAATATTGTTTCAGCTGCTCCTGGAAATCATACCAGGGTCCATTTGCATCTTTCCATGCCTTTGAAATTTGGGTCTTGGTCGCTTTTGAGAATATTACCCCATGGGGTTTGTGGGGCAATGCCTCTATAGTCTGTTAACACCAGCTGGGGTTGCTCAACACGACAATCCCAACGCACCTTGTCTGATCCCTCAGCCCATCACCCTGATCCAAACCCTCCATCACCTCCACTCAGGCAGGCTGGAGGCAGCTGCCCAGACAGAGGTGAGGCAGCTCACCTGCAGAAAGGGACTTTGGCCAGCAGGTGACACAGGTTTCCCACATTAGGGATTATTGTCCATCCTTTGAAAACCAGGCATCCTTGAACCACATTTTAAAATACATGAAGCGATTATCAGCTGCAGACACACTATGTAGAGCATCTTACATAAGGGCACCGTGATATAATGCTTAACAGATGGTAAATTACTGCTGCACAAGCACATTACTCGAGGTGCACAGATCTTGTCACAACAATATGTTTGCCGGTTTAATACACGATTTTAATATAAATATCAAGTATGCCATAAAGAGCTTTACATCTGTAATATGAAAAGGCATTTGTAAGCAGCTCTGGAAATTGTAAAAAACCTAACAGAGCCATTGTGGAAAAAGACTCTGTGAGTTTCTGAGAACAAGATGAAAATACCAGCTCTCAGATCAGATAAGTATTGCCTGGCTTTCTGAAAAATGGGAACACCATTTGTGCTAAGGAGAGGGAAGCTTTTGTAGTATTTTCAAAGCACACAGTGTTAATGGTAATTTTAATTTTAGCAGGCAGGTCTGAGCTGTACAATGTCAGTCCAGCTAAAGACCCTGTGAAAAATCAGGAGTGAATGGTGGTTATTTGCAACAGCAGAATGTCATGAGCTCTGTGCCATTTGAAAACTGCAGTTTCCTCAGAAGAAAAGCAGCCTAAACCCCAAATATAACCTGCACTTCCCAGCCTGGAAAGTGCCCCAGCTCTGCCTCCCCTGAGCATCTCTAAACAAACAACTAGAAACCAGCCTCTGCAACCTGGAGGGAAGATGCTGGCACCTCCGAATGTATGTGCAGGGGTGCCACGGCTCCTAATCCTGCATGAAAACCTCCCACCCCCTCCTGACTCCCAGCCTGCTCTCACCAAATCCCTCTGCCATCACCTTCCTCCCTAAACAACCCATTTTGGCAGGTACCCAGCACGACCCCCTTTGAACAGAGAGCAGCAATGTCTGTGCCTCAGAGCCAACCTACCTTTGACTCGGGAAAAGTTTCCTTAAAGAAAGTTGGCAACCAGGAGAGGAGAGTGAAGAACGTGCTGGCTGTGGAGAGCTGAGCAATGATGACAGCCCTGAAAATACACAGTGGAGAGGAAACAATCAGGAGTGACAGGTCACACTGGGTGGGAAACGGGCACTCGAGCAACCCAATATTTCAGTTCCTGGTCTATAAAGAAATCTCTCACAGCACTGCAATTGCTTCCTGAGGTTTTTCTCACAGATAACAACTCCTTTTGACTTTCTCTCCTTTGCAGCAGTGCTGGTTCCTTCGCTGCCCCATCCCACAGTGCCTGATGTCAGCCCCAGGCTCAGGCAAGGTTCACTGCAGTGATAATTATGCCAGTGCATTTCCCACCGGTCCCTTCCAGTGCTACTAGAGTCCTTCTGCTCCAAGAGGTGTTGTTTAGGGTTTTCTAGGGTTTTGTTATCAGCTCCATTGTTATTCAAGGCAGGAATGGGCTTATTGCCCTGCGTCTTAAAACAGCACTTGAGAACATGCTTGGAGGAGCTTCAATACCCATTGCAGTATCCCAAAGGAAAAATGGCCATTAAAAAGATGTTTGCCAGCGATGAGAACACAGCCTGTGCCACTCAGTGCCCCACTGCAGCACTTCTTAGGAGCCCATTACAAGCAGCATTTCTAACAAGATCGGTGGAGAATATCAGTCTGGAGGAGCACACGACCCATCCAGGGGGAACAGCCTGGGAAGGAGAAAGATTTGCCAGCAACATACAAGCCTGACAGTCCTCTGGACAGAACAAAAACCACCTTTTGCCAAGCTTACCTTTTTAGTTCTTTATTGATACAGAAGGCATTAGAAAACCTGGTTGTTTCCCAAATATTTAAATAAGTGGACAAAAACTACAGAGGCAGAAGAAATAAGCCCAGACAGGAGAAAAAGGAGGGTGCTCCCCAGCCCAGCTGATGCTCAAGGCCACTGCAGCTCCCTACCATATTGGTGCCTTCCTAAAGAGCTGCTTCCAGGAAACTTTGGTCTGCTTGGGTATCGAGAGGCCTCTCGTTAAATAGTCTATGGGGATGATGAGTTCTGCAGGGAAGAAAACAGGCAAACGAAAGCTCTGATCAGTAACTGTCTGTGCAGCTGGAGGCAGCCCTGGGACACTGCTATACAACTACCTTCAATCTCCTTGTTTTTTGGTCTTGTTTTTTTGGCTATGCCACCACTGAATGCTCATGAAAACACCTTGTTACGTTGACCAAAATTTTTCAGCTGCATCCACACATTTTCCCACTCAGCCACTTTCACCCACTTGCATCCCTTGTAGTAATTAAACGAAAATCCCCTGGGCAGGGACCACATTTGAATTCTGTGTAGCACCAGACACACACCCAGCTCCTGATGAGCTCGGCTTCTACACATCATGCTCACATCAATAATGTTGTAGCCAGGTGTCATGGCTTGTCCATATGCAGAATTACTCCCAGACAGTTATTTCGGAAGAGATATTCTGGATTAATGGGTTTTTAAAAGCCCTATGTGTAGATGCTCTTAGTTGTGAATAAGTATCTTGTCCTGCTTTAGCTTAATCCACTTTGAAGATCATGCTCTGTTTTGTGTTTTCACTGGTGCTTAAGAGTACTGAGGAGCCAGATCAGGGATGTAATCCAGCGTGGGACTTGAAACAGGAAATCAGCATTGAAAGAGCTCAAAACCTCATTTCTGGGTTGGGGGTCTTGGGTGAGACACAATGTGCATTACAGAAGACACCTGAGCAAAAGGTCTTTGTGCAAAACCAGGCATGATCTTGGAAACACAGAGGATTTGCAGAAAACAACAGAGAGGAATCATTCAGTTCCCAGAGCCTTGGGAGCACTGGCAACCCCAGGGATGCCTGGGATTTACCTTTCTCACTCAGGAGGTACTTGCAGGTGCAGTAAACCCAGAGCAAAGTGAGCAAACCGGAGAAGTAGAAAACGCTTTCCCAGCCATACCAGTCCAGGAGGAGGGATCCTGCACCACCAATCACCAGCGTCCTGCAAGGGAAACCACTTGGATTTACTGGTCTGGCCAAGAGTGCCTGGACTGTGCACATCAATGGGAGATGGTCCCTGGGGTCAGCGCTGCATATCACTGAGCCACAGAATGGGTTGGGTTGGGAGGGACCTTAAAGCTCATCTCATTCCACCTCCTGCCATAGGCAGGGACACTTTCCACAAGACCAGGTTGCTCCAAGCCCTATCCAGCATGGCCCTGAACACTTCCAGGGATGGGGCAGCCACAGCTTCTCTGGGCAACCTGTGCCAGGGCCTCACCACCCTCACAGGTGAGAATTTCTCACTCACTGCATGTCCAGGTGCTGCCCACCTGCCCAGTCCCCCTGTGACTCTGAAACCTGCCCTGTTCCCTGAGTGGCATCTCAGGTCATATCCTCACTGGGCAGGAGAAACCCCAAGAGGCCTCATCCTCACCTGCCCCATCCTGAAACATGGACGAGGAAAGAAAAGGAGGTTGCTGGTGTGCAGTATCTCAGAGAATGCACAACACAGCAAAAGAAATGAGCACACTGGAAAACTAAGTGATTAAACACAGTAATATTTCTATTTAGCTTTTAAGAAATCCTCCTATTTAGAAAGGAAATTCTGATGGAGACCAGCAGAGAAGGGGAAGTTCTATTTCCCCCACCTATCAGAGTGGACAGGTGACCAGTCTCAGGCTGACCCTTGCTCTTCCTACTGAATCAAACTGTTTCCCATAGTACCTAAATGTTGCGAACACTCTTCAAAGTCTGGTTTGAAAAGGAAGAGAAAACAATACATAAATCCTTGACAGGCACGACAGCAACTGCCTGAGGCTTCCTCAGCTGCAGCCGGTGTCCTTGAGGACCCGTGAATCCACATGTACTTTGGGCTGTGAGTTTTGCCTCCAACTATTTAACGGCATTTCATCACATATGATGTCCAGAGACTGTCACTCACTGCTCAAAGGCCTTTGAACTCACCCAAACTGTGAGCCAGTCCCCACTGTGCTGTAGGTGAAGGCTCGCTCGCTCTCCCGGACCCTCTGGGACAGCAGGCTGGCCAAGGATGGGAAATACACCCCTGAAAGCAACGGGAGCAAGGCAGGGAACAGTCAGGATTGTCGGCAAATCAAAAGCAAATTTAAAAGATCCAGAAGGGGAACACTGAGATAAAGCAGCAAAACCTTTGGTGGATTCAAAACAGGGACATAAAATAAACTAAGTGGACCCATCGCCATGAAAGGTTTGTTTGTGCCTCCTCTGTAATCCCCCATTTCACCATCACTGCAACTGCTACTGTAAATCCATCAGTGTCAAGGCACCTCCTCAGTGCTGTAGCTTGACAACAGGGATGGAAAATCATCCCAAATTATCCAAAAGTTTTGGCAAGAGCCGATTTTCCCCAAGTACTTTGAAGGAGTTTGAAAACGTGGAAAATCAAACAGCACCAGTGATGATTTCCAAAGCCAGCAGCCCCTGTCTGGCAGAGAGATTTCTACAGGGGAATGACTTGTCAGTGACTTTCTCTAGAAATGTCACTGTTTTTTCCCATGGAAGTTCTGGATGTGGAAGCAGCTTTGAGGCAGAGAATTGCTCAGACACACAGGGGAAGGGTTCATTCACTGCAAACCACAGGATTTGAATCTGAATGTGCTGCACATGAATCCCTGTGCAACGAAGCCCCCCGGGCACACAGAGACACAGGACAGGGGTCTCACCTTGCAGCAACCCCATGAGGAACCGGGAGGAGGTCATAAAAACAAGATGGGCAGAAGTGATGTGGGTGAACACCGGGGTGAGGACTGTGAGGAACCCCCAGGCTGATGCTGAGAGGAGGAGGACTTTCTCACCTCCTATTCTGGAAGACAGAAAACACGTTATCAAAGGTGAGAGGCCAAAAGGGCAAAGTGCTCCAGTCAAGACTCAAGTGCCCTTCCCAGTTTAGCCAGTTTTCACAAACAACTGTTGGGTCAAACCTGTTCTTCTCTTACATGTCTTTAGCCCCTGGCAAGGAGTTCTGATCTCCTCCCTTCTCACCTCCTGCTAGTGCTGCCTGTCCAACTCCAGCACACACTGATCCCAGAGACCAAACAGCACTGACATACTCGAGTCTCTGATGGTGATGGAAGAGAAACCCAAGTGCTGCCACTATTCTGCTTCTCTTAACCAGTGATGGTGTTTTACATCTGCCTTTTTGCATCATCTCTGCCTTTTAACATTCAGGTTTTTGCAAGTGTTTGCTTGGAAACTATTCAGGACCATAACTAAATAGCACAGTGCACTGCACAGGTAATGTACTCCTTCCAGGCATGTGCTCCTCACAAAACATTTCACAGGAAAGCCCCCCTCGCTGAGAATGGGGTGGTTATGGAAAGGAACCCAGCAGGCAATGATTCAGATCTTCCCTTCAGATGGGGAATGTGTTTGTTTTTTGATTCCTATGGTAAAGTGAAGACACTTGGTTTTTCCAAACATGATGGAAATTGTGTTCAGGGACTTGCTTGTGAAAAGATTGCAATACAGGATAGAAAAACTGGACAAGCTGAACTCAAAACAAAGATAGACTGTGCAGACCAAATAAAAAAAGAGCAGCATTCATAGAATGCTAGAATCAACAGATGGTTTCAGTTGGAAGGGACCTTGAAGACCATCTCATTCCAACCCCTCTGCCATGAGCAGGTACTCCTTCCACTAGACCAGGTTGCTCCAAGCCCCATCCAACCTGGCCTTGAACTCTTCCAGGGATGAGGCATCCATGGCTTCTAACTGGACAGTCTAAACTACCCATGCTCCCTCTCAATCAGTGCTGCAGACCCTGAGTGAGGCTGGCAGGGAAACCTCAACCCCTTTCACAGCAACCTGCAGTGCCCCACAAAGCTTCTCCCTGTGGACACGCTTCACTTTTCCACCCCACCACTGCCCCAGGGGGACACTTGGCACAGCCAGTGTTAAGACTGGAACTGAGGCATCAAAAAACAGAGGAAAACATGAGAATGATTTCCAGTACTGATCACTGATGTGTCCTCCGATGATCTGTGTCAAGCAGTAGCCCCAGAAGAAGCTGCTGAGCACGACCCCAGACTGCTTCTTGTCCCAGTCGAAGTAGGAGCTGAGGGCGACGGCGCAGATGGGCACGGTGACACGGGCACAGTACAGCAGGCACGTCCCCAGCAGCAGCATCACCGTCCACACACGGGACTCGGGCCTGTGAGGGTGGAGAGGAAGATGGGGAAAGGGCAGCTGGGATGCTGTGCCTGGTAGGTCCATGCACAGAGAGGACTTACGGGTTGGGCCGGTTTGCTTGCGAGCCACATCTGTCTTGATAAAATGAAGGTCCTGCAACCCCCCTGTGGCACAAGGGTTCTGACACAGAGAGTATCCCACCTGGTGGCTTTTGGGAATGATGCTAACTTCAGCCCAAACAATATTTGACACCGATAGCAAAATGACTGTCCACAGGCTGCAAGGTGGAAGGGGCTGCTTGGACATCACTGGCTGTGGATGGAGGGAAAGGTGGGGAGGAACCTGGTTTGTTTGCTTTTCTTCCCCAAACAAGAAACTGTTCTTTAAAAGATAAGGGTAACGAAGGAAAGGTCAGGGCCTGAGGTGGGACAGCATTTGCATGAGACACACCATCTTGATAGCAAATATTTGTTATTTGGCATTCCTACCCAACCCCCAAGGGAGCTGGTGTGTGTGCTACCCTTCCTAAATAGGAGAGAGATGAAGGAATTCTTTAGAGAGACAACACATGATGGGGCTGAAGAGCTCAGAGAGAGGAGCAAAATAATTCAGCCTGGCCTGATAAGAAGTTTTAGGTAACATGAGCCATAATATGTTAACAGAATATGTTATTTGGTACATGAGCACTCAGCCCCAAGAAAAGTGCTCCTGCAGGAGATATAGGCTGGAAATAAGTGGGAAGGCAATTTTCTCCTGCTCCAAGTCAGTGATGTGCTTCTGGAGCAAAGAAACACATTTTGCTGCAAACATCAGGCCCAAGTGTAGGTGAATCCCTCTGCCTTCCCTCAGCCCAGCTGGTGTCACTCTGGGTCCCCCTTTGCCCATGACTTATGGAGTCAAAAACTTAGTAAGAACACACACTATTGGTATTATTTGTATTTGGTTATTTCTATGCCCAGAGGCCAGAGCACAAAGCAGTGAGCAAATAGACTCTCTCTGCTCCAGAGATGGCTGAGGAATTCACTGTACCAGGGCAGCAACCTCTGGGCTTTCCACCCTACTAAACACACCCACCATCCGTGTGGGAAACAACCCGGGTCACCTTTTATAGCGAATGGAGCATTTATTCCTCTGTACTGGAATTATGATAAATGTAGGTTAATACCACACAGCACAAACCCATTTATAAAGGTGTCAAACGGAACAATGAAAAGTAGAACACGGTGGGCAGGTGAACCCGCTGGAGGTGGATTTATTGCTGTTTCCTGACAAGGCAGATAAGCAGCTCAGTGCCAACCTCTGGCAGGAGGGATTGCAAGGGTTTCAGTTGGTGTTTTGAAGGTTGGAACCATTGTTGCTGTGCACACACACGAGTGCACAAAATAACACAGGAACTGGAAAACCTCACGCATTTCTGCTGGAGGAATAAGTAACCAGGGGTTGACCTGCCTCTGCCACTTCAACAGGCTGGTAAATGCTCTCACAGTCCCTCTTGGGCTTACCCTGAGAGGGAGATATCTTCACTCATATCCTCATTTGCTGCAAAACCAAAGGTGATGTGGTTTTGGATAACCTGCCCCAGCCAGCTCCAGGAGCAGTGGCTCCGCCAACTCCTGCTTGCTACAGAAAAGCACAGGGAAACCAAAGGCTCCTGGACACCGTGTCCAGGTCAGACCAACCCCAGCAGGACAATACGGGCAGGAGTTTTTGGGTATAAATCCCCCATCAGAGGCAGAGGGCAGGTGTGGGATCACCAGCCATGGAAAATGTTATGGAGAGCCCTCAGGGATGAGATGCTTGCAGGTACAAGTGACAGACTCGTGCCTGCCCTGCCCAAACGGGCTGTTGCCAGTCCAGGGCCATAATCTCTCCTGTTATCTCCAGTGGCACAGCACTGATAAATTTGAGCTATTGAACCTGCAACAACCGAGGTGACAGAGCAAAGCACAGCAGCCAGTGATGTGTGTAGGTATTTTCTATTATTTGGGCACCAAGACAGTTTTCTAAACTGTGCTTTTCCCCTGCAGCAAAGAGAGACCTTTATGAGCTTTCACTGGAGTGGGGTTGAGCTCTGCCTCTCCAATCACTCTGGTGTGTTCACAATAACCCCCAGTTACCCTGGCAAGCACAGCAGCATTTTAATGGGATATGAGATTGACAGTTCTTCCTTGTCCCCAAACTCTATATGGCTGTGCAAAGCGTAAGCTTGACGCGAGCAGCTCAACTGTTCTCTACTCCACTTCTCTTTATAGTATTGCCAAGGTCTGTTCCCTCCAGAGGGTGTTTGCAACTGGGTAAAGCAAAACCCACACACAGCAAAGTCGGTGTCCTAGGAAAGTGCAGACCGGGGGAGCACAGTTTGGTCCTAAGGGATTGAACCCCAGAAGAGATGAGCAGGGCAGCTCTGGCTTCAGGGCAGAGGCACAGGAGGGCATGCTGTGAACTCACAGCTTCTATTCTTGCCTCTGTGAGGTGGAGAGTGTCACCCAAGGGGGTTTGGGGTGGGGGGAGGCAGCCAGGCCAGCACTGCTGGGGTCTCTACACAGCAAGTCTGACCTGGATGAGAGCAGGGGCACAAAGTGCCACGTGGGTCTCTGCAGAGCAGGACAACACTCAAAGCACAGCTCAGATACAGAGGGACTCCCAAGTAGAGATGTTCTCCCAAGAAGCCTCCTCTGCAGCTGATGTTTTGACAGAACTCCAGGGAATATTTTTCTCTTGACTTTTATTCTTTTTCCAAAGCACTAAATAAGTCTCTGGGTATATGACACAATCTCAATGTTCTCTTTGACTACTAATCCATCCTATATTCTTTTCCTGTATGTTATAATGCATCAGTAGAGACTTAGGCCCAAATCAAGTGGGAACTGTAACAACATCTTCAGACTACCACTTCCTCCATAGGTGGCATATCCAGCTAGGAAAATCCACGCAAATAATGAGAGTGTCAAATGTAATCAGTAGCTGCCCACACCCACCTGAAAGCATGGCAGGAATGATTTCTCTGCCAGGACAATGACATGCTTGCATCAGAGGAAAGAGCTTTGTAAATACATTTTCTCCTAATTATAGCTATCACAGAGGCTGCTGATGAGTCAATGTTCTGCTCAGTGCAAAACAACAACAGCAAAGGTTACAGGAGGAACCTGGACTAGCACAAAGGGAGGAATTAAAACCCTCCTTCAAAAACTAAGGAATAATGACAAATCAAACAAAAGTTTTTGTGGGTGACACCTGCCATCCGAGAAGCAGAGCTTCACCAGTGTTAACAAATTAAATTTGATGGGTCCCCTGATGAGGGAGGGAGGGAGGGATAAGCTGTGCTGGAAACAATCACCCTGAGTCAGAGCAAAGCACATCTGAATCTATGGAAGTCACAGCCGTTGTTGTCCTGTCTCACCAGCCACAGGGACAGACAGAGCATCTCCCCACAGCCCTGTGCCAGTCCTGGCCAAGCCCTGGCTACATGTGACAGACACCCAGTGAGAGGGGCCAGCCCTCCAGACCATCAGCAGGTGAATCACTGGAGCGTGTCTGGAGCCACCTAATTGCCTTCACTGGGTGCTGTGTGACAGCAGCAGCTCCTCACTGCCCAGTCTGTGCCCTCCTGATCCTTCATCCCCTTCTGCTCACAAGAGTCAGGCAGGTGCATCCCCTTCTCACCCAGACCCTCTTCACCAAGCAAAGCAGTCATGCAGCCAGAAAACACTTCCTATTTCACAAACCTCCAACCACCACCCAGACAGAGACAATTAGCTCAAGCCCTAATGACTCATCCTGGGTGGCTTTTTTGTATGGCAGCAGCCCTGCCTGATGTTCCTTGGTTCTCCTCCTCCAAATGCAGCCCCAGGCACTGAGTGGATATGGCTTTGCTTCGAAGCATCCACTGATTTCCCTGGGACCCAGCTCCCACCAACCTAATGGATGCCCCGCCCAGGGCATGGTGGTTAGGGTGGATTTTCAAGGATGCCTGAGATTCCCAAAGGGACAAAACCAAGCTGAGCCATCCGGCAGTGGAAGGAGAGCCAGCAGCACAGGCTATCTTTATTTGCAGTGCGTTTTCCTGCTGGAGGAATTTCTCCAGTAGATGCCACAGAGCAAATATTTACTCAACTTTATTTCTCTTGACTCGCCTCCCTCCTTTCCCCCAGCGTGCAGGGCTGTTGGCAGACACTGCAGGTCACTGTTGAGATGGACCTGCTGGAGCTCAGGCAATCAATTAGATCACAGTTTGGCCCCCTCCAAGGCACAAGTCTGGACCGCTGGGTATTTTCAGGTGGTAAGAGAGCTGTGTTAGAGAGCAAGACTACAAACAGTCTGTCCCAGCAACAGCTCTTGGCCAGAAGCCATATCCAATGTTTGTGGGTGTTTTCTATAACTGGCAGAAGAATTGGGAGCTGCAGCTCCTGATCTGCATCGGATGGGCACAGGTATTGATAGCACAGAATTAACACCCTCCTCCCAGGGAGGGCATCTCTACCTCAGCTCCCCTCTCTAAAAACAGATAAAAACAGTTCTGTGGGAGATGCGTGGCAAGTACATCACTGGAGTCACCTCCAGTGCCCGCAGCCCTCTTGCTCATCCCAGACACCACTCACCAGACCCTGCAAGAACCCCAGAGCAGGATGGGGATGAGCCCATGTGGTGGCACTGAGCTCCCAGCCACGCCACCAGCTCCAAACCCAGGACACCCAAGCATGAGGCCACCTCCAGGGGAATGTCCCCAGGACACACAGCCAGTGCCTGTGAGTTCCCCTGTGCCTGGTCACCTGTCACACCACAGTATGGGAACGTTTCCCTCCTCGTCAGCCATTCCCAGCTCCGTGGGATCTTCACCCTTCAAAAACCTTTTTTCCAGCTTACCTGCCCATGGCTTTAATTTACAGTGACCTCCAACACAACCAGGACTGACTGACATGGCACAAACACAGCAGCCGTGCACACTCCTGTGTGACGAGATAATACCCAGAAAGTTATTTTTAACCCAGTTTGACAGTCCTCTCACTTCTCACTCTTTGTTTTTCTCGACAACAATTTCTCCTTCCCTTGAAAATCTAACATGCTTGTCAGGAGAGAGGTTTCCCCCCCCCCCCTGGAGTTTATTTTGTCATGCTGCAGACTGGCTCCAAGCTAATGATCTGTCGCTGTCAAAAGTAGCTTTGGGGTTTAGAGGAGGTTTGCTTGGTTGGTTTTTTTTTTTCCCAATCCAGCTAGCAGCCAACAAGAGCAGCACAGAGGACACAGGGCTTTTTTTTCCTGGGAAAGCTGTTGGCTTCCTGTCCGCCTCCTGTGCTCAAGCTCCCTCCTCAGAGCCACAGATGGCAACAAAGTGGTGTTCAGCAAGAGAGCTCTGGGTTTATTCCCTCTCTTCATTTCTTGCTTTCGGCAAAAGCAAAGATGAAATTAGATTTCATCAGCTCATATGAGCTGGAAATAGTTATTGAGTCCAGGTGGAGGTGGTGAGAAAACATAATAATGAAGCACAGGTGTGCTTTACACACTGATGTGAGGACATACACGGATCAGCCAGGAATGAAATGCATGTCCAGCTTACATTTTCCACGTGAAAAAAGTTCTCACCAAGGTCAAGATTAAAACTAGGGTGAGGAACTTGTACAATAAAAATCCCAACCACCAAAAAAACCCCGACCAGATAAAGCTGCAACATCACGTGTACAAAAGATCAGAGCACAGAACTCCTAAAACAACATGACCGTTGTCTCCGGGCAAAGAGCAGGTCAGGCGACTGGAGACCAGCCTGTGGCCGATGGTAAGACTCCTTTTATCTCTGGAGCTTAAAGAAACTGCTATAATCACCCCTTGTCTTCAGGTGTAGCCAGAGGCTGGGAGATGGAGAGCGGTTTCAGGAGTCATTTGCTTCCCAGGACACAGCGACTTCTTCACGTTGTATTTCTCTCCTGGAGGCACCATCCAAAATGTGAGCCCCACGTCCACTGCTGGATCTGCTCGTGGCTTTGTGTGCAACCTTCAGCAATTGATTTGTCTTCTCACTGCTTCGATCCTTCCCCCAGTTAAACCAGAGATGCTTAAACACATCCACTGCCTGAGTGGTCCTGCTTTGGCATGTTAAGATCAGCATTAATAAGCACTCTCTAACTGTCCAGATGTGCTACATAAACACGCGGGCTTTTTCAAGCCCCAAGTGGAAATCCTCAAGTGCTGTTCTTAAAAGACGAGATGTGTGATAAAGGAGCCATCGGAAACCTACAGAAAAGTTGGGGAAAGGCAGGAGAAAAGACAGGGCAAGAATAGTGGAAGAGGAAGGAAAAGCCATCTGAAAAAAGGGAGGACAAAAGAAGCAGCAGCATGAACAAAGACGGAAAAAGAAACCTGCCAAGATAAGAGTTTATCTCTCCTTGCACTGATGGTGGGGACTGATCTTGGAAGGCTGCCTGGCATGCCTTTTGTTGGAGCATGAAAGGAGAACCCGTGTCACTTCCCCAATTATTAACACCTTGCCTCCATGGCAATAACTCACTACTTGGAAATCTTTGCAAAACTGTCCACCAAACCACTCAGTGAGGTACTTTAGAGAACTCGAGCAACTTGCTCAAGTGATCTGGTGCATCGCTCCCCCTTTCTGCTCCCCCTGTCCCACACTCCACCTGCCCAGTTTACTTAGGCAATAAAAACTCCATAAAACCTCCCCAAATAAGGGCTGTGACCACGTGTGTGTCTACATCAAACAACGGGGACATGAACTCAGCTTCTGTGAATTACAGCAATATAGATAATGATCTGATGGGCTTTAGGGATATCCTGCTGCTCCCTCCCATTAACAGGCTTTTCACAGCACTTAAGATGGTCAGAATCACTTAAAATACTTATGTCTTAATCAACGGGCTGTCTTCATCGCAGTCCATTTTGTTTTGGAGCAGTTATCAATGGTTTGCATTTTCTGAAGAGATTTGGAGGGCTTGTTCTGGTCAAATATATTAATTTTATTTTTTCTAGAGGAAAAACATCTAAACTAAAGTTTTGCTTCACAAAAATCTGCTGTGGGGTCCCCCCACCACCACTCCCACTTCACAAAGACTTAGGGAAAAGTTAGCAAGAGGGAGACAGAGAGAAGGAATCTCCTAAGTGCTTTAGGGGGAAAGAATCTTCAAATTTTAAGCACCCCAAGTGCCAAAGGCCTTCTTGAGAATCACCTCCTTACTCTTGAGATGAGTGTGGGTTTGATTAGACTTCCCTTGGGATGGCAATTTAAAACCGGCTATGGACCTGCTGCCACTGCAGGAAGCAATTGATGCCAATTTATCCAACGGTTAATTGCAGCTGGAAGGGGCGATTCTTCCCTTTGGCCACATGTTCCCGTGCATTGGCACCGCTGTCACCTGCCCTGTGGCTGCCCCTCTGCTCTCCTGCCAAGGCGAGTTCACCAGGAGTTCACACCAGCCCGGAGGGCAGAGGGGAGCCCCAGGGGTGGCACCGCGGTGGCAGCCACACGACAGCTCCTTTTCATGGCAGTGTTAAACTGAGCCAAATTTCAAAAGCACATGGAGTCCAGGGACTCCCAGTTTGGAAAACCCTCTGACCATCACTTCCAGCTGCCCCACTGGTACTTTGGAATCATCATCTCATCCAACCTTCGGTGGGAGAAGGGGCAGATCCTGAGGTCGAGGATGACATTCCCAGCGTGACAGAGAGGAGCAGCCCTGTCCCAAGTGTCCCAGTTTCTGCTCCAAACACTGGAGCACCCCGTGTTTGCCCGTGTCCCTGTTGTTAAAAGTGGTCAGTTTGGGCTTAATCGTATTTTTAAGTATTTTAATTACTTTACTTAAGGAGCAGTTCAAGCTGTCTAGCTGCTGCCCAGCTACTATATCAGACTTTATCTTAATGAATGAATATCGCCAGTACAAACATCCCCGCTGGAACACTTTGATAAGAACTTGACAGCGGTTTCCCGTTTGATTCACTGACAATAGGCCAGAAATAAACTCAACAGACGTTTTTCCCCCGTGTTTCACATCAATTCCCTATCTCCCCCCTTCCTTCTACCGTCTCTGTTGAAGTCCGGCGTGGTGAGACAGCGGGTGGGACCATGTCCCCCGACCCCGTCCTGCGGCACCCCCGGAGGGCAGCGCCGGGGCCGGGGAGAGGGTCTGGGCCCGACGGGGAGCACCGAAACCGCCGCGCCACCCCTTCCATTCAGGAACCGCATCCTTCCCAGGAGCTGCGGGAGGAGGGCACCGAGGATGCGGCGGGTCCCGGGGCCGGGAGGGCACCGGCCGGCGGGATGCGGGGAGAGCCCCGCGAGCAGGGGAGCGGCTTTCCCGGGAGCGGGTCCAGCCTTACCTGGACCAGTACGGGTCTCCATCGCGCCTCATGCCGTCGTGGGGGCCGCGCTCGGCGGTGCCCAGGGGCACATTCCTGCCGCCGCCCCCCGCGGCCATGCGGGCAGCGCCTTCCGCCTCCCCGGCTCACATCGCGGCGGCCGCCGGGCTCCCTCCCCCGCCGGGCCGGCCACGTGTCAGCGCCTCCCGCCGCCCCCGCCCGCCGGTCGTTCCGGGAAGTCCCGCCAGCCCCAGTCCCTATCCCGGGGCAGCCTCGGACCCGCAGGGCTCGGCCCGGGGCAGGCGACGTTCGCCCGCTCCAACCCCCACGGACGGCTGGGATCTGCTCCTTTCCTCCCCCTCCTGTAATTACGGACACCCCCGTGGAGGGCAGGGAAAGAGGGGACTGTCCAGGGTGTGTCCTGCCCCTCCGATACCTGGGAGGGGAATCCCCTCCCTGCTCTCACAGCTTTCGCAGCTTTGCCGGCTGAAAAGTCTCTGCTTTTTAAAGGATTGGAACAGAGTATGGTATTCCCATCCGAAGAATTTGAGGAAAAATTAAATAGGGGTAAGTATTCTTATAGTTTGATCTAACTTTGTTGGATAGAAGTGCTGCCTTGTTGTAAGTATCTGAAAGAGATAATCAGGCTCCTCTATGGACATAAATAATTAAAATGATGTTATCTCGGTCCAAAACAAAAGGACTCGTGACTCATTTCAAGAACATGAACGAGCAGGCGGAGGAGCCTTGTTAAGACATCGTTCAGGCGATGCTGTGGCCGATAGCAGCCTGGATGCAGGCACGGCAAAACTTCAGCTCGGCAGAGGATGGAGGAGCTCCCGCACAGCCTGAGCAAGGTCGTACATGGCCCTCGGGAAAGGTACTTGAGCTTCTGGGCTGCACCAAAACGCGCAGGTGCAGGGCAGACACCTCCTGCCTACTGCTCCTGCTGCCAGCAACCTCTAAATGCTTGTTCTTAAGCCTTTAGCAGACTATTATTTAGGTAACTTACACAACGTGAATCTTTGGCAGGTCCCTGATGAGCAGTCTGCTATTTAAGTCATGAGGGAGAACAGTATTATTGAGCTGAACCTTTGAGAGTGGAATAGCAAAAGGGTTTTACACCAGAGGCAGCTCCAGGAGAAGAACTTTGCAGAAAAAGCAAAAATCATTGTCATACTTTATCCTTTGCTTTGGTATTTCTTACTCAGAAGAGAGAGATCTATCCCAAAGGCCTGTGACAGTCACATACGGTCACAGACCTGCTACCGACAGAGAAAACAAATAAAACAAGCTTTTACTGAGGGGAACCACGTGTAGTAACCACAGGTTAGCCTTTATCTGGTTGTAGGCTTCCCTCCCTTTATTTGGGCAGGAAACAAAACTATGAAGTATTTTTATTCACTCTGCTACTGTGCCCGTTTCCAGAAGAGGGAGCCAAGTCATGGTAAATTGCATCCAAACATGTAAACCCCTGTTCAATATGTTGTTTATTTTTTTTTAAATTGTGTGTATGTTTGGAGTTCAGTTAATTCGAGGCAGGAGGGGAGATGAGCACTGATGTAACTACATGAGTGATATGCATGTAATAAGCTCAGAAAAGGATTGAAAAGGTCTTGGGCATGGTAAAGCAATGACAAATACCGAAAACTTATACCCAGGTATGAGTTATACTGTGTTCAGTCTCACAGCTGTGGGGTGCAAACATCTCCAACACTGACACTGTAACACTGAATCGTAATTTTAGTGAGTGAGTAGTCAATCTGGAAGTCAAGCACAAGTTTTCTTTCTTTGTGTACTCTTTGGTTCCTCTCCTTGTACTACTCAGTGTCACCTCTTCAATTAGGAGCTTGACTAATTTGCCTCTCTAATCAGAAGCTACTTTCACTGTCAAAACCAGCTGCAGTTGAAAGAAGTGTTTCAGTGTAACATCCATCACATGCACATAAATAAGTTTTAAAAGTAAAAACACAGACATAATTCCTTTTATGGCTGTATGATTTTCTGGAAGCAAACCTCCCACTGGGCTGATTAAATGGCAAATGGAATCAGCTCAGAAGACAGGTGCTGACTACAGAAAATAAAAATAATCTTACACAAGAACATAATCTCCTCCCGTTTTTCCTGTGTTCAGCTTAATCTGTCAAAAGATTAAACCAAACAAAAGATTATTGGGTTAATATTTGACCTGACATTTACTATCACTGTAGTTTATCCACACAATGGTTGAATTATTTGAAGATTTTAGGAAGTTAAGCACAGATCAAGAGCAAATCCTGAAGGGGTGTGAAAGGAGCAATAGGCTCACACATTCCACAAAGGACAATTGTTGTCTCCTGAAAGGACAGGCCGGCTGCAGCTTGAAAGCTCCCTGCTAACCCAGAGCAGTCTCAAGCAACTTGTCCACATAATAAAGGAAACACATGTGGGTTTCTACTGCTGAATAATCCAACTTTGCAAAATCACTAGCCAACAATACACTGAAAAATAAGAAAATTCATCCAGGGGGGTATAAGGTAGCAGGATAGTGAATCCCCATGTAACATGAAAAGCACAACACGCAGGGCTTTCTCATCCAACGTGCCTGAACGCATCAACACGCAGCCCACCAGTAGTTTGACAACCTTGTCCTTAATTTTATTGTATGAAGGCAGGAGGGGAGCTGAAAGGAATGAAAATATTTTGTAGCACCTCGAGGTGTCCATGGGGAAGTATAAATCCTTCTGAGGGTGCTGCTCGTGAGCTTTGTGTTCAGTCTGTGCTCAGCTGAGCACACAAAGCAGTGAGAGGAGAGGAACAGGGCTGGGGACACTGCTCAACACAGCGAAAAACCCTCCTGGTCCCTTTTCATTAAGGAGATTAGAGCACAAACAATTACTGACGCTGGCATGGCTTCTGAGGGTAGGGAGATCTACAGTGCAGGTCACAACCTGTAGCCTAGAGGCAGATGTAGGGCAAAACCTGACTCCATCCCCTTCCCTGTGCTGGATGTGAAGGATGCTCTCAGCCGTGGCTGACAGCAGCAGCCCCAGTATCTGCGAAGACACGACACAGGGACCGCGCTCCAACTCTGTTTAATGAGCTTCGTAACCAGCTTGGACAGAAGGAGGTTTGAAATAAGTCAAACAACACTCATCTAGTCAAGGTTGTTTTTTTTTTAAGTAATGCCTTTAAGCTTATACTCAAGCATACAAAGCATAAATTTTACAAATTAAAAACAATAAAATCACCCTAGAATAATGTAATGGCTTCCCCTGTATGTACAAGGAGTGGAAAGGAGGCAGAATTCTTTCCAGGTAATTTCACACATTTCAAATGCTACATAAATGCTCTCCACAAGCTTTTCAATTTTTCTTTCAATGTGGGTGGAAGGAGCTGAAAGTGTTTCAATGAAATCATCTTAAAGAGAGAGAGGTACTTCACCTGGCTTCAAGGTGTGTGTTTGCCTCTTCAAAAGTCTTGAGAGGAAATGCTTTACTCAAAATTCTGCTGTTAGTTTCTGTGCAGCAGCCTCTGCTTTTCCAGCTATGTAAAAATTAAGCAGTTCAGTATTTCTCAAAGTACCACCAGCACTTCATCTTCAGGGAAGCCTGTGATCCCCCACCCTTCACAAATCTCTCCATTGTACAACAGAAGCAACCACAGCTCAGCTTAGATTTGACAGGCAGAAACAAAACACGGGAACAGCAAAGACAGTTACCAGGGAGGTGATGGCTTTGGGAAAAGGAGGGAGATTTGTAGCCTAATCAAAACACACTTACTATGCAGCCTTTCTGCAGGGGCATATGACAGGATATTTTACAACCCAACTGCTTCACATACAAAGCGTTAATGAAAAAAATCTTATTTGCTTTCACCAAAGGCAAGGCTGGGGGAGGACGAGTGAGTGCACCACCCTTAATGACCAGATCTGTCTGCCACCGTTGAGTTTGGAACAAATCTTCTTTACAAAAGTGATTTTCATATTGTTCTAAATTCAGTGGAACAAAATATGTATTTTTACACTAAAGAAAACCGATCAAAGTGGCATTTAATAATATTTGTTAAAGTGGTTATCTAACAAAAATGGGTTAACAAAAGCCCATTCATTAGTAGTCACCAAATAAGACACTTCTCATGCATATGACAAAAGTTCATTCGTGTACTGAGACGTCTGTTTACTGTGTACAATATTTCCATAAATTATATGTTTCACAGCCCCTACCATTCAAGAATATTTCAAACAGATTATATATTATATTTGTATATGCAAACTATTTTATATACACTAATATAAAGATCCTTAGAAGTACCAATATCACTACCTTTATGCTTTCTCTAAAATGCATAGCTTTCGAATATCTTCTTGCAGTTACCAAAAACTTTACAGATTAAAGCTGCTTATCAATGTGGCATGTTCATAAAAACAAAGTGAAATAGTTCTAGACTAATTTTATATTAAACCCCCTTAAAAAACGTGTTTATTTTTTAATGGAAAAAACCAACAAGCTAGTGAAAATTCAAGTAAATCTACGCTCAATCGTTGCCCAAATACTCTATGGAATTAACTTAGCGTGCTAGGAGTACAGTGAACTTCTCACCCAGGGCTGTAATACTGCATTTCTCATGGAGAAAAATGCTAGTCATGCCACAAAACCGCACCACTTTCCACTTCACCTGGGAGAAGCTTGACATGAGACTCAACAACACAAGTGTCAGAACAGAGGAAAAGCTGATCAGTTCTATATGAAGAAAGTAGAGCTATTCCAGTTTTGTTTCTGCAGTTTGTTATTAAACAAAGTTACATTAACCATACAGTTTCTCACAAACTAAAAGTTATACATGGTTTTCAGACATCAACCGACTTCAAAAAGAAAAAAAAAATAATTAACAAAAACCCCCAAAACAACCAAACCCACAACTGTTAAAAGTTTGGTGTTAGAATAACCAGCCTGGGTGAAGGAAAGCCAGGCTGCTGCTGTAGCTGGGGGGCTACTGACAGCTTGTTTGTTATATATAAACTTTAAGACCTCCATACCACAAATGCCTCAAAGTGGAGAACAGAACGATCAGTAAGAAATGGGAACAAATGATTTTGTTGCATCCATCATCTCGCTTAACCTTGGTGCTCTGCATCTCTCATAGCTGCTTAACAAACAATGGCTTCCCCCCACCCCCAAAAATAGCTACACAAGTAAAGTGTTCACAGTAATGCAATCAGTAACAGGTTTTGTTAGTTCCCTTAAGCCAGGTGTATCTGCAAAGCTTTATACAGTCTAATGCGTTAAGTATTCCAGTAAAATTAGGTGAAAACTAAGTTTCATTCTACAGGGTAATATCTACCATACAAGACTAGATTATGTACAGTATGGGACTGGTGTGACAACTGCCAGTGTCTCATGATGTTAAGCTATTTGACTTATCAGCTCGCTCTCTGCTCAGCAAAACTTGATATACAGACCTAAAAATCTAGAGATAGATTTGGCAAGATTAGTGCTTCCTACCACTGGGTACAACCCAGTGTGCAGCGCTGCCATCAGTCAACCAGAACATCCCATACTCAGAAGATTACAATTTGCTGACTTGAAAGTCTGGACTTCACATGTAAAACATTAAAACTATATTTCTAACTGGAGTGAGGACAGTCAGTAAACGAATACAGATGAAGATGAACTGCATCTCTTCAGAAAGGTATGGAAGAAGTGAGAAAATGGAAATTTCTGGTATTAGACAGCCCTGCTCTGCTCAGCTCAAGGCATAAATACAGCCCAAGTAGCTCTAAAACTACAATTCAGCAAGCATGAAGGCAGATCCTGCACAAGATGATGCATCAGAGGCTTCAACAAGCATCTCTCCCCACCACTTGATTCCCCAGCACAAGTCTTTCATCCTACAGACATCCAGTGGCCTTCAAAGCTGTATCAGCCACCTGGAACCACTGCAGTGTCTACAACTGCAAATGTAACATGGGGGGGAAAGGCCCCTGTTAACAAAAACCCTCAAATGCCTCTGGGGCCATTTTGGTCATTCATGAAAATTAAGGAAAACAAACTTATTTCCATCAATACTCCTCCTGAAAAGATGGGTCACTGATCCATTATGAACATAGCTCTCACCATATAAAGCACCAAGAAGTCAGAAACAAGGAAGAAAAAAAAAAAAAACAAAACCCTAAAGTCCTTAAATTATGATTTACAGGTTTGTACACTATTTCCTAAGCAAAAGGTTGACCTTACCGCAATGTTTATAGATGAAAACTTGACCAGTTACTTTTAAGGGGAATGTATATCTGGCTATAACTTAAAGGTAGAAAATATTCACTGTTCTATATACACATTTCAAACAGGAGACAGTTAAACTGAACTGAACAGTTGCCAATATAACTCCGTATTAACTCACTGGCCACTAAACTAGGCATCAGCAGCCAATTAGAAAGCTTGAGTTCTGTACTTTTAAAAATGCTATTTTTCCTGTCCTGTTTAATTGTTTCTTTTTAAAAATGTATTATAGTGCATAGCCTAAGTCAGACTTTCAAAGAGATACAGCGCCTTTCAATGCAGTTTTTGCAGCATTTAAAAGGGACTTTTCTCCCTTCAAATTAGATGTTCATTGAAAAATCTGAATTGAGTGCTGTACTGTAGTAAAAATATTTCAGTCACAGACTGATATAAATGTATACTGTGCAGTACTAAGATTGTTTGATGTCCATCTGCACACATTTTACTTGGGCTCTTCGATCGTCCCCTTGCTGAGGTCTGTCATTTTGGGATATTTCACTTTCTTCTGGTCCAGCTCATTCTGAGCCCACAGTAGTAGTTTCAGTAATTTTGCCAACTTGGGTGTTGATTCACGATTTTCATAGTCTAGAACAGCTTGATTAACCTCACTCCACACCTGGAAAAGAAATACTGGAGTTCAGTGATAGTTTTCATAAGATTAACACTGCTAAAGTCATGCAGACATTGAGAAGATCACACCTAGGGTGCTAATTCCTCAGAAATGGTCAGGGCAAAGCTCCACAGACTATGAGCCTGGAGAAAACACAGAAGAGAGAGCCAAGCAGTTGAATACATTTTGAATACGTAACACCAGGGTTTTTTGTTGCTCAAGAAACACTTCTTTTGCAAACTGCTATATATGCCTTTCAGAAATATTTGGACATTATTTTCATAACATAGGAATAAAAGACATCAATTCCCTTTGAGAAAGCACTACCTTCTGTCGCTGCATCATGTTAAGCAAGTCTCCAAATGGTGACTCTTCGGGATTATCAAAGGCAAGCAGGGCCAGCGTGCGCTCCATTTCTGTCAGGCATTCCCTGCTCTCCTCCCCTTGTTCTGCTAATTGGGTCTGAGCAAATTCCAGAGCTGCCTCTGTCTCACGCTGCCGAATCAGTTCAATCAAGTGCTGTTGCTACACACGAAAGACAAGGGAAGCAACATTAGCCACACAAATTAACAAATCCTCACCATTTCACGAGTGCAAGATCGAGACATTAGTGTGTAATTTGAGGCAAACACTAATCCTTAACGTGACAGTTTGAGGTCAATTCTCGATGTGTGAGACAAGGAACAGCAACTTGTCTGCAAAAATCTACTGAAAGAGGGAACCTGGTGCTTTTGAGTAACAGGATTTGAAAAGATGGGTTACTACAGGAACTAGCAGCAATTCAGACTAACAGCAAGTGGAAGTTGGTAACTCACAGGCCACAGCTGCTGTTACAAGTTTTCAGGTTAATAACTGTATATGAAAGTTCCTGCACCATGCCACAAAGTTTCCTATCACTACAAAACAAGGCCAGGAACACCTGAAATTGCATCCATGTTCAGTCACACACCTCCCAACATACTCTTAAATTTAAATCTTCACTACTTTCTCCACTCTCTCTAAAACAAAGATAGTTTGCCACCTGTCCTTACCTGCAAGTGAAAGTAGAGATATCTGTTTGTATCCAGCAGTTCTGGATGGAGGCTGTTTATCAATGCAATGGCTTCCTGGATCTGTCCTTTCAATATCATCTCGCGGATCTTTATTCTTTCATCCAGAGTCTCTAAATCAACACTGGGTTCAATTCCAGACTCCATCCGGAATTTCTCGGCTGCTTCTTTAAAGCCCTCTGAAAAAGAAACAGTTTTACCCATAGAATATGTTTTATGGAACACTGTAAAAGAAAACCTATCACCTTAGATGAAAATATTTGAGTGTTGCTTGAGCACTTTGGGGGTTTAAAGATTAATCTGAAATTCTGAAAAATACTTTATTTAAGAAGGCATTTAGCCAACCTAAATGTAAATGCTTAATTCATTCTGAATTCATGTGTCCTCATTCTCCAAGGATGCAACTTGTAGTTCGATACCTCTTGACTTGGGAGCCTATTTTATACTTAAATCAAGCACTGCACTTCTTGCAATATGGGATTGTTAAAATCACATTTTCAAAACCTGGGTGGTTTTGCTTCACCTTCCAAACTCCAGATCTGTTTACAGAGATCTGGCAGTTTTACTGAGAAGAAAATAGCCAAGAAAAATGAATTTTGTTTCTCACACCCTATTTTTTTAACACTCTAACAGCTATTTTAAACCCCTAAATGCTTTTAGACACAAAACTGATTTACACCACCTACTGTGATGCTCTTCCTTCAACCCAGAGGCTTCACCTCCACCCCAACATAAACAGGGGTGTAGATGGATACAAACACCTCCGCCCTAGCACAACTTCCTGGGAATTAGGCATGCAGCCTAATTGCCAGGAACAGTTCCCAAGGGGTTTGGAGTGTTCCAAGCATGAAGTTAGGCCATGTGCTGAAGGGGTTAATATTCTGGTCTCAAACTATTTTCACAGTTCCCTTTTAGAGTTTATCTTTCTGCACAGTTAAAACTTGCTTCTGATAGTTGTTCTGTCCAGCTTTCAGACTGTTATTTAACAACAGCAACTTTTCTTGAGCTCTGTTTTAATGGCACAAAAAAAGACATCCCAGCAAAGCAAGTCATATTTATTTACAGCACTGCAGAAACCACTTTGTTTTCTCTTTCTTTTAGTCAAGAGTTCAGGTTTGTAAATGTCATTTCTGTTCCACAGAATCTGAATCTTTGTCAGCTTTCAGCTAAGAGAACACCAGAGCAGTTGGACTTTGCTAAGAGAAGCCAAGAGCAATAACTGGTTTATTAAAGCCCTTAATTCCCCTCCATCCAGTGCCATATTCTAGCCCACTGTCTGATAAAGTAGATTTATTTAAGATCCTCCAAGCATCCCCACTCATTTTTACCTGTGACAAGGTAGTTCATGATAAGGCGGTTCATGTCTGCTCTCTGGATATGCAAGTTATTAAGTTTTTCCATCCATTCATCTTTCGTGATTTCATCAGGTTTTTCTGCATAACTCATCCTGGACTCTAACTACAAGAAAAGAAAAGCATCTCATTTAACGTGATTCAAGAAGAAATGGGTTTAATGTGTGTAAGAACTGTGTTACTGCCCTTTTCAGAGCTTTCTATGAGCTCTTTTAAATTAATAATCCAAAAGGGAGTCTTTTATCTCAAACCACAGGTGTACATTTTTGTCCTCCTCGTTCCTGCACTCTTTCACATCTATTTACCAGGCTCTAAAAGCTGCTTTCAGCAACCTCAGAATAAAAAACTGAAATACCATCTCCTTGTACTTAACTCTTAAAACCATTCCATATAAATCTTGCTTAGAACTTACACAGGACCTGCAGCATCACCGTGTGAAACAAATGAATCAGAGTTTGACAGCCAGCCAGAAAGACTGTGACAAACACGTAAAGCAATGCCTATGTAAACAGTATTTGCTTTAAATTGTCACCAAAACCTGGGAAAGCTCCATACATTGTACAGGTACAAAACTGTCCACGATACCTTACCCAGTGTACAACTGAACATACGACCATCTCTGCTTCGCTGCCCCCAAAAGTTCTCCTGTCAACGCTACTGAACTGATGTCTCCCGGTGTTTTTCTCGACAATATTTTTGTTTAGATTCGCACGCAAAGCACATCACCAAAGGCCCATTTAACGATTTCTGCCTCCAACAAGTCACGACCACAGGGCAGCGACAGGGGGAGGAGAGGCGGCAACAACAACAGCAACAGGCACCGCCATCCTCTCAGACAAGATCACCCTCTCCGACGAGCGGCAGCGCGACCCCTCATCGCCTCCTCCGCCGCTTCCAACAGGTTCTCCCTTCTCCAACTCCTGGAACTCGGACAGCCGGGGCAGGACCCGCCCCGGGGGGGCCGCGATCGCTGCCGGCCCCGCGCTCCGCCGCTCCCAACCACGCTGCGGGAACGGCGCTCCCGCCGCTCCGCGCCGCCGCTGCTGCTGCTGCCGCGGCCCGACCCCCGCCCGCTGGCGACCCCGGGGCTCCCCCTCCGCTCCAGCCCAGCCCGGCCCGGCCCGGTCCGGCCGTTCGCGAGTCCGGGCCACGGGAGCGCTGGGCCACGGGAGCGCTGGGCCGCGCTCGCCACAGGCCCGGCGCCTCCGCAGGGTGAGGGACAGGGCGAGGGTGAGGGGCAGGGCCGCGCTCCCCCCGCGCCCCGGGCCCGGTGCGGCGCCCCCCCCCGCCGCCATCTTACCGCGCGCGCCCGGGGCCGCTCCGACGCACGAACGCGGGGCCTCCGCCGCCTCCGCCGGGCCGCAGGCGCGCGCGGGGTCTCGCGAGAGCCGCCGCCGCGGCTCAGCGGCCAATCAGCGCGCGGGGAGCGCAGGGCGAGGACGCGCGACCATCGAGTCGGGCCCAGGTACCACAGAGACGGCGGCGCCGCGGGGCGGAGCGGCCGCGGCGGGATGGGCGGCCTGGGGGCGGTGGGCACGGGGCAGCGCTGAGGGGCCGGGGCCGCCTCCTGCCCGAGAGCCCGCTCCGAGCGCGGCCCCGCCGCCAACAGCCGAGGCAGAGGCTGGTCCGGTCCGTGCCCGGCCGGGGGTGTGCAGGAACCGCCGGGTGAGGCGGTGGCGGCTCCTGCACGGACACGGCGCGATCCGTCTGCCGGGGAGAGGGTCTCTGTGGGCACGGCCTGCGATATCCTGTGCGGTCCCGCCAGGTTCCGCCCGTGTTGATAACGGTGGGCTGAGGGCTCGCATCGATGATCTCCGTCAAACGTGTAGCGGCTGCTGAGGAGCTGATGAACCCACTGCGGGTTTGTGAGTCACTCTGCAGAAAACGCGCTGCTGCCAAAATGGGTTGTTTCACCCGCTGTGCAAAGGCCAATCCCCACGCAGGGGCGACGTGTTTGATTTATTTACAGTTCTGCACAGAAACGGGTGCTGGGTGGCAAATCCACAAAGCCAGCACGCCAACCATCACAACTTTTTACTATTTACACATTTTAGCAAACAAAGGACTTAGTGTTCATTGGGTACAAGTTACACAGTTATTAATTAATGTTCTGTCTTCTATTGGTTAATCAGTCTCTCACTTCTCATGCTAATTACTGCAATGCTTATCCTTCTCATCTTTTGGGTCAGTAGGTTTCTAGGGTCGATGGTCACGATCTGCCCCTGCCAGAATCACCTTTTACCCACTTGGAGATGGTTCAGCACAATTGCTGAGTTGGCTTTATCAGTTTCTTCCTTATCTTGGGAATTCTGCCACGTGCCCTTGTGGCCCATAAATTCTGCATTCGTGTCCACTGTCAGTGGTACATCCTTCCCAAGCTTTCTTAACCTCCCCCAGGTCTGAGATCGCTAAAGCAGGTCATGCCCTAAACCTTAACGAGGCAATTCTATCAACAAGTAGTTTGTCTTTCTAACACCTGGACGTCACTTGGAGTTGTTGGCTGCTCTCTCTTTCACGGATTAAATCTCCTTTCTTGTTGTTTAGGCTTGAAAGCATTCAAAGATCAAACATCAAAGAACATCCTTTCTTAAGAAAACTTTACATAGTCCACATTTTGCAACAACACCTTGATTTGTAAATTTAAAGGGAGAACAGGCTTAAAATATATACTTTTATGTGTGAAATGCTGCAAATGATACCCCTGAGGAAAATGCAATTTCACTCACACAGACTAGGAATGTGGACATGATTGTGCATTTTTCACTCTTGTTTTTGTGACTGTGCAATAAAGCCCAGCTTCCAAAACCCACTTTCATTACATTTGTGCTTACACTGAAACTGAGAAAACTTACAATGTAATAGATTATTTATTTATTAATCACAGAGTATCCTGAGTTGGGAGGGACCCACAAGGATCATTGAAGTCCAACTCCTGGCCCTGCACGGGACAGCCCAACAATCCCACCCTGTCCCTGAGAGCGTTGTCCAAATGCTCCTTGAGTTCTGGCAGCCTTGGTGCTGTGACCACTGCCCTGAGGAGCCTGTTCAGTGCCCAAACACCCTCTGGGGGAAGAACCTTTTCCCAATATCCACCCTGAACCTACCCTGACACAGCTCCAGCCATTCCATTAGGTCCTGTCTATGGTCACAGAGAGCAGAGATCAGTGCTTGAATTACTATTTCATTATTTTGATCGTTATTTTAACTTGCTTCTCCAAACAAAGCTCCAAGTTTATAAACAATGCATAATTTTGGACAAAGAGCTTCAAATATTCAGTTGTAACCATGTACCAGAGAAAACTACATCCTGGCAAGTATTCCTGTCAGTTGGAGAGGGCTCTTCCTAAGTTTTCATCTAAAAACCAATCTCAATGAATTTGATTCATTGGGAAACAAAAACAGACTAATTTTGAACCTTTAGGCTTGTAAATCTTTCTCTGGCTTAGGTGTCCTGACCTGTTCGTGTCAGCTCCTCCCTAAAAGGTGGAGTTTCTTGTGACACTTCCATCAAGGGGGAGAGAGGAAGAGGATGTCCCTTCCTGGGAGGGTTTCCTGACTTGTCTATGGAGGGAAACACACCTCAAGTAGAGAGGAGGCAACAGAGGGCAATTCATAGCACAGTTGCTATTTACAGGTAAAGATTAAAGAATAGGTGTAATTGCTTTCTAATAAGTAGAATAATAAATTGAATAAGTAAGGTAAAAACATGGGAGATGCTGTTTGGCAGCAGCTTGTGTGGAGCTGACACCTGGTTTTCAAAGGTTGAGATGGTCAACCAACTGCAATAGAAGTTTGCCTTCACCCCTTCATTGTCTTTGAGCTGAAGAAAAGTAAAAATGGGCTAAAAACCAGCTCCTGAGCTGTGTCTTTGCTTGCCATGAAAAATACTATGATGGGGTTTGGGGTTTTTTTGTTTTGGTTTGGTCTTTTAAATATTTTTAGGAGTTGGCATTTTTTCTGACCACAAAGTTACCAAGAAGAAGTTTGTAATATTTCTGTGCAGAATATCATGGTCAGCTGCATTTCATCAGGAACTTTAGTGGCAGGACAAGGGGGAAATGGCTTCAAACTGACAGAGAGCAGGTTTAATGAGAGATTAGGAAGAAATTCTTGACTGTGAGGGTGGTGAGGCACTGGCAGAGGTTGCCCAGAGAAGCTGTGGCCGCCCCATCCCTGGAAATGGTCAAGGCCAGGTTGGATGGAGCTTGGAGCAACCTGATCTAGTGGAAGGTGTCTGTGCCCATGGCTGCCTTTTGCTTTCATCTCTGCTCTTTTCATGGGCTGACTCTGCCTCTGTTTTTTCCTGGCTGCTGAAACTGGCTCACCAGAATAGTCAGTGAGGAAAAAGTGAGGGAAGGGATGAGCCATAAAATAAGTGTTATATTTATATTTGAGGGCTTTGCACCCAATGGTGATGTCTTAGTGTCTGCCATAAGGTTTTATGCATCACAGGAAAAACCCCGTGTGTGAGACACTGCAAGCATAAATAAGGCCAATTTCTAGAAAACCAAAGTTTTAAAAAAACATTAATTAGGGAAGCCCAATGGATAAATAAATAAAGATGTGTCAGCTGCAGAGGAAAGTCTCAGTGTACTGACTGCCCAATAGTAGAAAATGTTTTGGGAGGCAGTGGAAAGAAGTTTTAAGCAGAGTTAGTGCTGAGGGATTTATAGGTATCTCAGCATAAGCTCCTCCGGTGCCTAAGAAGGAGAGACAGGTAAGGTGCTTATTAGACCATTTTAGAAGCTGATTGATGATCATTAATCCCTGCTAGGATTTCCCAGCAGAGTTTTCAGCTCAAGCCATTTGCAAACTACCAGCATGTTATAGGAGAGGAGGCCTAAACTGAAACAAAACTCACATTATATTGATCCCAAAAAACCCCTCCTTCTGCTTGCTGCCAGGACAGTGTAAATTCAGACCAGTAACCCAGAAGTAAATTTCCCAAGTTAAGTGAAATTAGGCTCTAGCAGGAAAATAATTAGGAAGTGAACGAGGCAGGGAAAGAACTGAGGTGCTGATGGTAAAGGTAACACAGGTGTTTAGTCAGCAAAGGAAGATCCTCTGACCTGGGCTTTAACACAAAAGTGTAGGGGTTTTGTGGTTGAAAGTGTAAAGTGCTCAGGTGTTTAGTGGGTGTGCAAAGTGCATCAGCATTACGTTAAGAGGGTGTAAGCCTCTCACTAAATGTGTGTAAGAGGAATTTAATACCTGTTTCATGGCAGGATCCCCTATGGCAGACATCCTCTTTTCACTGCTGGTGTGCAATTCCTTTTTTCGCATGTTCCATTTCCCTTGGCGTGTAATTCCTGGGTTGGAGCAGCCCCTAGATGCAAAATTTGTGCATTAACAACATGTTATTAGCTTTTTCCAGAGCATAAGTCACAGTGCAGCTTGATCTACCAAACCCTAAGGTATTTCCCCTCCATGTGATTTCATTTATTGCAGCTCTGGAACTGCAGAACAAAACCTGAACTCCTGCTTGCCTATAATCGTGGTGTCTTGTACTTTTGCACAGGAATCTGTTGGGGTTTTTTACCTCTAGGTGTTCCTGGGTGAAGTAAGTATTAAAACTGCCCAGTTTTACAGGTTGAGAAAGCAGCTGACTATGCAAATAGCAGCTTTTCCAACATCACCCTGAGCTTCTACCACCATAAGTTTTGTGAATAGAATCTAGACTTCTAAAAGATGTAATCAGATTACTTGACAGAATCCTGTAATTCTATAGAACTATTATGAAGTACGTTTTTGTTTCCTCGTGTTTTCATTCCTTAATCCATCTCAGTAAACACTGCACCTGTCTGGAATCCAATTGAAATACGTTACCAACCCATGAGGAAAAATGTGCAGGATTGGAGTCAAAACCTCACACATCAGCTGCCTAAAGGCTCTTCAGGTGCACAGTTCAGGTGTGTCCTTGTGGCCTCAGGGGTCTCCTGTTGTCCTTAGGACCCCTCAGAGACCACGAGGTGTGGGTGTTTCTGGGTGCCAATGTCCCAAAAGGTGACAGAAGGAACAAAACATATAAATGGGAGCTAACTCTCTGTAGCTATTTATAGCAGTTTGGATCCTGGAGAGTGGTTTGGGCAGTTTAATCACAGTTAATGGCGTTTCCTAGGAAGGCTCCATGCGTTGGATGGGCAGATCCAGAGAACGTTCCCCTCACAGCAATCCACAGCTTGGATCCAGAGGAAAGCGTTGCAGCGGCAATTTGCCATTTGGTTCTCTGAAACGGATGGAGTAGGATAGGAAAACCAAAGCAAACCCCAGTGGAGTGAGCACAGGTGGGGAGCACAGCTGCCCTGAGCAGGTGGGTTCTGCAGCAGCTCCGCTGCCACCTTCACCCCGTGAGGGAGTTCATTGTGAGCGGACACCGCTTGGCACTGAGAAAACCGTGTGGTTTCGCTCCGGCCCGCGCACCCTCACGTGTAATGACTTAAAGCTGCCGTTCCCGGGAGGTGAAATCAGCCCGCGTTTGCCATAAGAGAACCGGGAGCAGGTGTGAGGGGAGCGGGCCGGGCCTCTCGCTCTCGGCAGTGACGGCAGAACGGCACCGTGCGGGCGCGGGGAGCCCACGGGCAGCAGCGCTCTGAGGGGCCGGGGCTGAGGCGCCGCCGCTCTCCCGCTCAAGTCCTCCGGGAGCCTCGCGCCAGGGGCGGCGCTCTGGGCCCCGCGCCGCCATCTCGGTGTCGGTGGCGGCGGGGGCGGAGCGGCCCCGCCCGGCGCTGCCGCGGTGCGAGGAGGAAATGGCGGCGCGGCTCGGCTGAGACCCGCGGCGGCGGCGGCGGCGGCGGCGGCGAGACCCCCATCCCCTGCCCGCGGTGAGTAAGGGAGGGAGGCGAGCGGGGAAGCACCGGGACGGGAGGGGAGCGGGAGCGGGGCCGCCGCGGCGGCGGGGAGGTCGCGGGAGAGGCGGCGCGGCCGCCTTTGGGCTCGCTCTAAAATGGAGGCGGGCGGGCGGCCCGGGGTGGGGGGGGAGAGCCCTGAAGGGACGAGCGGGGCGCGGGCACGGCCCGGTCCGGAGGAATCGGCGGCTCCGCGCGGGTTCCCCGGGGAAGCCCTTGGGTCCCGCTGCGGCGGGGCCGGGGCGGAGCGGGCGCTCCCCGGGCGGAGCGGGCTGAGGGCGGCTCCTCCATCTTGGGGGGAAGGAGAGCGGAGCAGAGGCCGCGTGTGCTCGGAGCCCGTCGCCGTCACGGCCAAGCCGACGCCGAGGAGCTGCTCCGGGAGGGCCCCACCGGCTGTACCCGCCGCTCCAGGGCGGTTCTCCGGGCCGGGGGAGGCCGGGGAGGGGCAGCGCCCTTGGGGACCCAGAAATCCAACCGAGCCCGACCGAAACCGACCCGGGCCGGAGAAGGAGGGGGGGAGGCTGAACCTGACCTGCCTTGGGGAGATGTTTGTTTTCCCTGGGCGTCTCCTTATTGGTGAGTTAAACACGAGGAGTTGAACTTCATCGAGTTCTGCTGACTCTTTTGTAGGGGGGGGAAGGAGGGGGTGAATAATTAGACAGTGGGAATTGTGAGCTCGTTTAAATATTTAATAAGTTCATTCTCAATAACCATCCTCTATCTCTGGCACTAATGTACTTAAATGGCACTAAATGTACTTAAATATTGTCTCTTGGAGGTGATGGTAGTTTGGAGCTGCTTATTTGGCTTTGCAAAAGCCACTCTTTGGTGGCGACCAAATTTTGTTTTGTACAGTTAAATAGCTTTTAGAATAATTTATATCTCCAAGTGATGGCAGTGTTTTAGCTATGAAAAACTTACCATCTGAGCTTGTAATTTTTAACTTGGAAAGAATGTTAGAGTCTAGTTATGTGTTATAAAATGAACGTGTGTTACACTCTCCCTTCAGTTTTAATGTTTAGTAATTCGAAACAGTGTAACATGGTGTTTTTCTTGCGTGAGCTTTTCTTTCCAGGAACTTCAGGGAGATAAGAAGTGCTGATTCCTTTTATTTAACTCAAAAGGATGCATATAGCATTCCTAAATTCCCTGGTCTATTTTTTTTCTCCTGGGTAATGGAGTTGAGATTTTTCTTTAGAAAGAGCTCTTTTGAAAATTTAGTCATCAAAGCCTTTTTTTAAGTAAATTCTTTGGCAGCTGATACTCAACCATATTTTATAAAGACTTTTTCACTTTTTTGTCCTTCTGTTTTTCTCAGTTTTCTTGTAACTTGTAATTTGAATTAGTTTAGCTTCAGCTGTCTTGGTGCTACTTCTACAAACAAAATTTGCCAGCTCTTTAAGCAATTTAACTGCTGGTCAATGAAAAATGATGTGTAGTTACTGCACAAGTGTAGCATATACTGTGTTAATTGTAACAGATATTTTAGGTTGTGCTCCACTTTTATGTATGCCAGCTGCTTGTTATCATTCCGTGACATTTGGAACTTTCTATAGGAATAAATATAGAAGTAAGCTCAAAATAGCTGTTCAGTTAGGCCTTAAATTTTTTCCCTTGACAGTTCCAGAAACATGTCACACATAAAGGTGTTTTAATGCACTTTGGTGGAAGGATAAAGGCTCATGTAGGCCTTCAGCCTCCTTTGAGACCACAAGATTCCAGTGATTTGCAAATCAAATAACTGGTGTTTTCAAGACTAGCCTGTAAATAATTTCTTTTACAAAGTTTTTGTGTTGTTTGTTTCTTTTAGGGCTATTTTAGTTGATTTCTGTTGGTATGCAAATGAAGACTTTGCTCTGCTGCAAATATATGTATACTTCAGAAATGTCTACAGATTTAAAAACTGCTGAAATGTAAAATAATAATATAAACTATATATAAATAATATGATATAGTTGTAATATATAAATATATAAAATTTCATATATAATATATCTACATATATATTAAATATAAAAATATAATGTAGTATAGGATATAAATATCAATATAAAATAATATAATATAAACTAATATATATACGATATAAACTAATATATAATACATATATTTAACCCAGTGCTTCATAGGGTGTGTTTCATGTAACTAAGAGATGTCTTTTGAGTTAACAAAACAAACAACACCAAACCCCTGAAACTCCCCAAAGTAATGCAAATCGAATCGAGTCTAGGTTAGTAAATAAAATTGAATAAATACTTTTTCAGTGTCTAGTGGACTCACCAAAAGCCAATGTTTGTTCTACTTAATCCAGCTTCACTACTAAGATTTTTCTGGCAGTGGATTACATAATTTGTTTCTGGTTTAAGATAGTGATTGTCTTTGTGGCTGTAACTTACAGTGGTGGGATTTTATTTCTGTACAGCCTGAAACTTAGTTGGAGATATTAGTGGGGAGAGGAAGGGCAAAGGTTGTAGGGGTTGGGCTGAGAGTTACAAAATGTAACTGATAGAAGCAGAAGGAGGGCCTGGACTTGTCAGGAGCAAGATGAGATGGTTTTAGTTGACAGAAGTGGTGGAGTCTGTCTGCACTGGTTTTATTCTCTGGTGCACTTTCTCTTGTAGTGCTACAAATAGCAGGGCAGTGGTAGGAGAGTTAATATAAGTGAGATTTACCCAAGAACTGGTTCCTGTTTGTGTGTGCAGCCAAGCCTGTCTCCTCACTGGGGAATCTTCACTCAGCTGCCAGTTAACATTTGGAGGGTTGAACTGCTCTGAAGTTTTTATCTAACACAGCTTCTGAGACAAGGGGATACTTCACAGCTGTGATAATGGTGATGGTCTCAATACCACTGATAGACCTTTAGGGTAAAAAGCTTAAATTTCCAGCTCGGGAGCTAAAACACACAGATTAAATGTGCATTATGTGTGTTCTCCCAGTAAAGCCTAATCAAAACTGGAAACTCAGCTGTGCTTACTGCATCTTTATTAACATAATCAGAGTGCTGTAATTGCTGTGTTTCACCAAATTTTGAAGAACCTAATTTCTCTTTTACTTTGTTTAATGGGGTCATTTTATGAAATAAAAATAAAAATGATAGCTGGTCTAAGAGGTTATATTTTAGCTCCCGTTTTACAAATGAAATAAGAGGAAAAAGTGTAAAACCACGTGATTTTGTTTTCTTCAACAGCTGTGCTGATAGGGTCAGAAATGATAAACTATTTAAAAGTAAACAAGCTGTGGGATGGGAAAGAGTTAAACTGTAAGGTTCTTGGATTTAGCTGTTGGGATTACAGCTGAGTGTTCCTAACAGCCCTGATAAAGAACTAACGGCCTTGGTGTGGAGGATTGCCAGAGGGTGTGAATCTCCTTCCCAAAGAACAGTGTTTTCTGGGCATTTGCTGAAGAGATCAAGTTCAGTAGCAGAAATTGAACATTAGATAAATAAATAGTATGTTTTTGCTAAATATTTTCAGTCAAAGTGATGGAAAGGGAATGTTAAAGATATTTACCCCATCAGAGGTAGTTTTATTGTCTAAACTTATAACCACAGTTTGTAAGATTGGTGAGTTCTGGGGCCTTTAGGTTTCTTGTACAGAGATGGTTATGCTTGGTTTTTAAATCTAAGCTTTTGACCATGGAAAGCCACCTTCATTGCTGTTTAATCTGTATAAAAGGGAAAAAGAAACCAGCAGAGCTCTCTATGCTGCCTTGATTCTGCTCACAACTTTCCCTGATGAGCAAAATCTTTTCGTTACCTGATTTTTGCTTATACTGTTCAGACACTGAGAGCAGAAGTAAACCTGACCCAAAAAGTCAGTTTTATTTTGGTTTTGGGTAAATTTTCACTGTTAGGGCAGGTATGGGATTATCCTACTCAGAAGGATGTGAGTAAAGGCTTCAGAAGGTATTGTAGGAGTAAGTAAAACAGAGACAATCTCTTAGTAAGTCAGTGTCTGCCTGGGCTGTTAACCACCCATGGAGCCTGACTTGAAAATAAAAATTACATCTATATGATACTTTTCTTTCCTCTCAACATTGGCTAATTTTACATTTTACAAATGCAGAAAACACTACAATCAGTATGAATTTTGCTTCTCAAACAGTTAAGGGTCTCCTATATTGGAGGATGTGACAGTGTAAGTGCCTTGTGTTAAGGGTTGCTGAAGTTCTGTCAGTGCAGTTGTCAGAGTTCTCTCCCCAGCTACTGACACAGAGCTGTGCTGGCAAAACCTCTCCTGCCTACACAGACACCTTAGAATGTTTGCTAATGTAACTTTTTCTTTCAAGGCATTTGAGAGAATTTCAAAGTCTTTTTTGCCCCCCTGAGATGAGCTGCTTCCTGCTTGGAGGGGCCTGTGCCGGTGTGTGAAGGAGCTGTGGTTCTGTGTGCAGCTGCACTGGGGTGGTGCTCACCTGCCCCACCCTGCAAACTGCACACACAGGTAAAAGTACAGTTTTGCAGGTGTAATTGCACCAATACGAGGCACTTATGCCAGCAGGGCTCTGTTGATTGGGGATTGTAGCCCTTAATGTTCCTGACTTGGGCAACTGGGACAGGGAACATCTGTAGTATAGATATCACCTGTTATTAAATAACACGTTTGCCAGATTTCTGATGGGCCTGCTGCCAAAGTGCCTTGAATGCTTCTATGAAAATTGCCATTTAGCTGAATTTAACTGAGAACTTCAATGTGGTTCAAAGAAGCACTTTTTGTTACTTATCCAGAACAAAATACTGCTCTAATACCTGGTGCTGTTCTAATTCTGCAGCAGGACCTGCCCAGTGGTCCATCCCTTCTTTCCTTGATTTTTTTTTTTTCTGACTTTTCTGGTCCTTTGTGCTGCAATCTGAAATAAGAGGGTTTTTAAAAAAATATTTTGCTTGGGAAGATGATTTTCTGACCTGAAAGAAATCAAAATAAACTTCAGCGTGTGTATTTTGTTTTGCATAAACCAGGGAGCTGCTCTGTGTTTTTGCTTGGAGCATTTGTCATACTGTGGAGTATGACATTGTCTTTGCACTGTCTTTGCTCTCTAACTGCTCCTGTGCCCAGTCTGTGTGTGCTGATAATCTGACAATCTGCTGCTGTGCACACACATTAAATTCATCACTTCCAGGAGGTCCCACATTCACTGCAAACGTGCAGGATCCCTGTCCCATGCACAGGTTTCCATCCTGAGGCACTGGCCTTCTTAGGAGGCTTCCATAAGGTAAGTGAGCAGCCTGACAGAAACCATGGAAAGTGTGATGGTGTGTGTTTTAGTTTCAGACACACAGCAGAGATGGTTTATAATAATGTGTGACTAAAGACATATTCATTTGGAAAGGTTTATTTGTTTATTATTACAAGAACAGAGACCAAGTGAATGTGTCTGTTCTTTTTAAGGGAAGTTTTTTCTTGAAATTTATCCATTTTCTTATTTTAAAAAGTAAGCTGCCAAGTTGGTTTGCTGTAAAGTTTTTTTGTTAATTTAGAATATTTCTTCACTGTTTTTGACTTGAGAAAAGTATTGATCCTGGGAAATTTACAAATGTATTGAATCTCATTTTTCATGAGAGAAGAATCTGGAAGAAAATTGATAATTGTTTCTGCCTCTTTGGAAAGTTAAAAAAAGGAAGTAATTAATGTTCACATTTTAAATCTCATTAGTTGATTGGTGTCAGCACCATGTATTGGTAGTACCTGCTGTCGTGTAAATGTGCACTTACTGGGCTCTCACAGATTTCTTGAAAAAAATGTCAGTGAGATTGAGCAAGGAGATCTCAACAGATGGGTAGAAACCTCTGAATTAAATTTTTTCCCTGGCCCCATCTGGAAATCTGATCATCTTGGTGTGCTCAGGTGTCTCTGGGGAGCTTTTCCCTCTGTGGTGTGGGTACATCACACCCTTTCTTTCCACCACCTTCAAAGGGTGCAGAGTCTTTGTCCTCTGGTTCAACCACTTGTATCCTAGGGCAGCCTCATCTCCCAAGCTAATCCATTCAGTTCTTTTCCATTACTTTTGGGAGGAACTTGATGGCTGCGCCCCAACACTGAAAAATGAGTCTTTACAAGGACTAGAGCTCGTCTCTAACTGGAGATGAGGGCAGAAGCAGCAGGTCTGGGTGGATGTGAGGTGTGGGACTGTACTGTAGGTGTCTGTGGTGCCATCCCTGACAAATTAATGCCATGTTGTGTCTGTGCGTCAGTCAGACGATGAATTACTGTTCTGATGGTGAAAGCTACCTTAAAACTAGGTCTTGGTGATACTTTGTCTTAATTTGGCTGTAGCACTGTTCATATTTGCCTGGAATTATTCCTGCTTCCTGCAGTTTAAGAAGGACGCACATTTCTAAAATTAGTCTCGGTTGTTCCTGAGGAACATGGCTGGATTACTGAGTTAGATTTTGCTCAGCCTGCATCTTGCAAATTTAAAAGCTTGTTAATTTTTTTAAATGGGAATAATATATCAACTCTAGAATAGGGAAGAATGAACTGCCACTTCTACGTTGTTAGTATTGCGGGTAGATGACGTGGTAGCTTTGTTTGTAATCTTGGAATTAATTCAGTGTGTTTAATGATAGCCAGCAAAGCACTTACAGAAAAGTGTTACAGATTTTGAAGTGTTATTTCTTTTTGGTTTTATTCTTCTAGGTCTAACCATAAGCATTGAAAGACTTTGATTTTATGCAACTTTTATTTTTAATATGATCTTTCAAATGTAAACTTCTGGCATAAAATTTTTGTATTTACCAGAGATGCCTGGACTTCGACCTTGAACTGCAGCTTGTCTGCAGCAGTCAAGCAATGAGACAGTAAATTATTTGGACTGCAGGGGAGAAGTTCGGGATCACAACAATTTTCTTGTCTGACAATATCCAGAGTTAAGTGAGAGGTCATAGTCCTAAAGCTTTTCAACTCTCCTTGCCTCTTATCACAACATTCCCATTTCACAACTGTTTAGAAGGTGTTTCCCTTCTTTGATAAGATACTTAAATGGGTAAGCAGTGCATGCATTTTACATGAAAATGAAGGACCAAATGCCAGTTTTTCTGGGGTATCTGATTTCCTCTTGCTTTCCATGCAAGTAAAGTTGTCTGTTCTTGGGCCTTTCATGGCCGAGCAGATGGAGGGAGCACCCCCAGCCCTGTGTGCCCGTGGCAGTCCCCAGTGCCAGGGCAGAACCTGTTCCCTGCTGCTCTTGGGGTCAGCGCATTGCACCTTTTGTCCATGGTCTCACTGGAACTGCTTGTTCATGTACAAAGCAGGTGTTGCCCTAATGGCATCCTTTGGGCTGCTTTTGTAGTGCTTGTTGATGTAAGGGATTAATTTTATTGCTGCTTAGCAGAAAGTGCAGGTTTCCCAGCTGTCACTTTTGACAAATGGGGATGCAAAGTAATTTTTAATGGGATCAGTCTTCTGAGTGGGAATGCATCAGCTAAGCCATGCCAGCATTTCTTTGATTTGCATCAGAAATTATGTTCTTAAATGAGTTCTCAGGCAAAAATGTTTTTTTTATGTGATATTGCTATATTTTCTTATTAAGAATTTTTTAACTCTTTAAGGAGCCTGTCATAGACCAAGCCCAGTGCCTCTTCTACAGGGAGTTAAGTCAGCAGACTTAGTGATTAGAATAGCTGTTACATCATTCTGGAAAGGAAACTTTCTGCCCTGTTCATAACATCCTGGAGTTTCTTTAAGAAGCCTCTCCCGGATATTTTGGTTCTAGGCAAATACCTTGCATATCATCTTTTCTGATTCTGAAGAAATTCACTGAAAAAGTGCAATTAAAGGCCAGTTACAAGTCATGCTAATTGAAACTGGTATCCCAAATGCTGGCATAGACTGGGTTTTTGTAAGGACATAGAAATGAAATTCATCACTGATGAACAACACCTACCTTGAATACCTGGAAGTTATAAGATGGTTATGCTTTGAATTTCTTTGCAGATGCAAAGAGTCTTCTGTCTTCTCACTAACCCTCGTGTTCAGAACTTTATATTGTCTGTTGTGGCTGTTTTTTTGATGTGGCCATTGAATTTCCATAATGTATCTAAAACAGTAGCTGGAGCCTTGGTATGAAAGTATGCATGAAATATTCCAAAATCAGAAACTTCCTGTGGAGTTGTTAGTGTGAGTAGGGAATGAGAAAACTAATAGATGTCAGATATTAATCATTTAAGTTAAAGTGTTCGTGCAAGGGGCTGGTATAATCTCTAAGGAGATACCAGAGTTGGTGCAGATTACAGCAAATTGGCTGAGTATTGAAGAGTCCTGACATCCAAGATCAGGGGGTAAGGTGCAGCCTATTTTGTTACCTGGCTGTGACAATGAAGATTGACATTAATGAGGGAATAAAGATCACTAGTCTTTCATACACATTCCTCAGGAAACTAAATAAAATCCCCCCAGTAAGCTGAAACTGAAGAATTTACCCTGAATACTGACAGACTTTTTTTTTTACTTAAGTTCTCAGATAAAGTAGAAATTAAGTTAAACATTAAACATTTTATTACTGAGATGCCTTTCAAGATGGGTTTCTTTTTGCAATGAAGTCTTCCCAGTTAACTGAGGCAGGGAATTCTTAATGCAGCTAAAATACTGAGTTCTAGAAAAGACAAAACCTTTGTGTTCAGAGGACCCACTGAGCTTTTATTTCCTCTTCTGGGAAATAAGAGGAAAAAATAGAAGTGGAGATCCTGATGTGAATGTCTGTTTATAGGTGATTTATTGAATTGGCCTTTATCTAAAATACAAACATTAAAAAGGTGGGTGTTCTTTAAAGCTTTGCTCTGTCATGGTCAGATTAAGATACTGTATTGGGACATCTTAAAAAGGGTTTAGTGAAGTCACCATCAGCAGATCCAGGTGTCTCCCCTGCGGGTCCTGCCATTCACATCTCAGCTCTGTGTTACTGGCAGAGATAATCTCTCTCCTTTTTTGCCTGGGATTTGTTAAGTGTTGGGTTACAATGGGAAGCTGTAGATAACTGTGCTTTGTGTGAGGTTTTGTATGAATGGGAGAGGGAGAATATATTTACAGAAAAGTGGAGTGAGATTATGAGCAGTGGTTTTGTTCGTTTAATGAAGGTGTGTTGGTGGATAGGTTTTTAGTATGTATTGTGAGGTGTTGCAATAGCAAGATTCAAAATTTGGGAATACCTTTTCTGTCTCTTGTTAAATTGGCTGCTGACTCTGCTCTAGAAGGTTTTTACAGTAGCTGGAGAATCCACAGGGATACCGAGCATGAGTACTGCCCTCTGTGCTCCTGCAGTGTGGCAACCCTGTGTTTTCAGGTTTTTTACTGCTTGAAAACAGCTGACCAAATTGAAATTAAAAGCTTGTGACAGTTTTGTGATTTTTTTTTTCTAGGGTACAGTACTTCTGTCTTCCATTGCTTCTGGATTTTAGGTCCAGAATCAAATCAAGTGCTTGACTTGTTCAGGGAAAACTGGAACATTTTACCGGAAAACTAATGGGGGAGGAAAAAACTGAGTAAATGTTCCCTTGACTGAATGTTCTTTTTCCTGATACTGTGCATCAGCTTTATGCTCCACTTGTAGATAAGTGACTGTTCTGTTTCACTAGAATGCTCCTGCTACCACAGCAACTCTTGATTTGTGTTTTTAAATTCATTTATAGTTGATCTGAAAAACTTAGATATTTTCACATTGGAGACTTTCTCCCAGAAGCTGTTAACCTCAGGAGAAACCAGAGGGCCTTTTGAATAAGCACCAGTTATTAAATATTAGTTTTCCTTTCTGTCCCATCAGTTATAGAGATTCTTGCCTCAGTTTTTTCAGAGGTACAGAATATTCTTTCTAAAGGAGACGTGGCAAAAAGACAGGATGATGCTGATGGGAATTGTCTATTAGGGGAAATACAATCATTCTCATTTTTCAGCTAGAACTTCCAGTTTTAGAAACATGATTAATATATTGTATTAGGAGGAATAAGTAAAGTTATCATGGATGTTCAATTCCTTTAAAACAAGATGACCAGTTTGCTGCTTCAGTTGACATTTCTGACAGTATCTCAGCTGCAGTTGAATAGTGATTTAGTGAACTTGAGAACAAAATGAACAAAAAGTCCCACTGAATTTGGAAGAGAAACAAGTATTTGAAGACTTCCAAAGCTACTGTAGTACTAAATATTTTTGTAGGCAGTTAGTAGACTGTTTGCTTAGAAGTGCAAAGTGTAATTGTGAGTTAAGGCTTTCATCCTTCTATATTTTGATAATATGTGATTTTTCAGCTGCTTTTAGGCACTTAAGTTTAACCTGTATTAAGATGCAGTTCTGCAAGAACAGGTTCATGTAAAATAAGTTTGAAAGTTTGTCTATCTTTCATGAAAAATGTCGCAGAGGAAAAAATGGAGATACTAACTAATAATAAGAAAGGACCAAGCATTTTACATCAAATGCAAGGAGTCTGTAATTTTGGTGTTTTAAGTACACTGTATGTTTATATGTCTCAAATTTGAAATTATTTTAAAATTTCAGTTCTGTAAAAGTTTTTTCCTGTAGATAATGGAGATGATACAGGTAATAGCAATGAGATAACATCTGCTGAAGCAGAAAGAATTATTCTGGTATAGAATCTCTCGATTTTCAGTTATGATTGGTGCTAATGCTGCTCCATGCTCAGAGCTGCAGGTTGTGCTCTGTGCAGCCACTGGGTGGGGAGTGACTAACGCTGGAAAATGTCCATTGTGTTCAGCCAGTCCCTGGTTCTGGTTTTGGAATGTTGTGGTGACACAGCTCAATGACTCAAACGTAATTTAAGGAGTGTGTTGCACACGGGGCCTTGAAAGCCCAGGTACAGCACCATGAACACAGTGCCTTGGACAGTTCTTTCGCTTTTTGTGTGATCCAGAGGCACAGTTTGTTTCCTGGTTTAATACAGAGTTAAACAAGAAGTGATTAGCTGACTTTCCCTCTTCCTTTAGGCATATCACTTAAAAATTGCATGATGTGTGATCAGTTGGAGATTCTGAACAGGGAGATTGAAAGGTTATTGCAGAGCTACACCGTGGAAGAAGGCACTTTAAACTCAGTGACGGACTCCCTGGATGTAATCACTGATTCAGACAATGGAGCAAAATACAGATTAGAGCAGGTATTCAATGCCATGAGTTATAGCACCAGGGGCCTTATAATTTCTTCTGTTGTCTTCTTTGTTATTGTTAATTTTTTTCCTCCTAAATTAGGAGTAGGAGTAGTTGGCTGAGGGAAAGAATGTACATAATATACATAATCCCCTATAGAGAAGGTACAGGGGAAGGAACTACTGATGTGGATCTAACTTCACACTCAGTGTTGTTTTTCATAATCCTGCTTTGCCATAGTCATACAAATCTTGAGATTTATTGTTCACGAAATAATAAAGTGATCCAGTGATGAGAATTGGATTTGGAGAGGGCGTATGTCTTTTCCCCTGTTCTTATTTTTGGGACAGTGACATGGCTTTGGAGAACACTAGAGATGATCACTGCTTAGGGAGTAAAACAGTGGTTTTAAAGAGCAAACATGCTTTACGAGTTGGGGACTTGAGAGATTTGGGGGGAAAAAAGTATTCTTTAAAAAGCAAAGTCAGACTATGTCTTGGCATGGATTATCTAATATGTTTTAAGATAGAATCTCCTGACCTGGTGTGTTTATAAACAGTTTTTACTCCTTTGAAAGAATTTTTAATGTTTTAGTTGTGTCCTACACCTGCTGTGGCAGTTCCCCTGCATCTTTAATTGCAGAATGCTGACACACAGGCTCTGTGTTCAGTGTTGTTCTTTTGCCTTCACTAATTTTACAGTCCAGTTCATCCTGTCCAGCTGGTCCTCCTCTTCCTCCCAGATTCTTTTCCAGTGTTCTTGTAGCCTGGTAGACTACTTTAGGTTAATGCAGGCATTTCCTACTGCTGTTCAGGCTCATGTTCTCAAAGCTGCAGTGTCTTCTGTGATAAAATTTTGTATAAACCAGTAGATCTGCCCTATGAAACCCAGGCCAGCTGATGGAGTTTAAAAACATTTCTGTATTTTCATTGCACAGTATGTGCTTAGTAAATTCCACTCTCAGAATGCTTTTAAGTAGTGTACATGGAATAGATTCTTGATTACAGTTTGTTACTTTTCTGGAAATCTTAATGGGATCTGAACAAATTCATGGGAGTGCAATGGTATTTTGTATTTCTTTCAAAGGTCTCAGCTGTGGGTAAGTGGGGAGGTGGTATTGCTTTATTTTGATTTTTCTTTCCAGTTGAAGTGTTTTTCTGAAAGGACAAAACTGTCAAGAAGACAAAATAATGGAATTTGCTTTATAATGTAGTAGAGGCAAAACAGTTCTTAATTTAGGTAAACAGTAGTAAGATAAGTTAATAAATATATCAGTGCCTTATTTTTTCTCCTTCTTTTTTCTCCAGGAGCCAGCAGGAAAAAGAGGATTGATTGGATCAGCATTTGGACCTGCTGATAACTTGGAGATTCAGTCTGGCACTTGTGAGTCAGGAATTTCAGCATGTGCTGGATGGAGGATGCTGAATGACTCTGATCCTGTGCTGCCCTCCTCTGGCTCTGCCCTTCAAGGAGAAACCCTTCGAACCTCTAATGCTGTGTCAGGTAAAGCAGAGAGAGCACATTGAAGAGCCTTCTTACTTCTTTACATTGTATCTGGAATTTAAATCTCAGAATTTGGATTACCTCTGCTTGCAGCTTTTAACATTTCCTCATCTTCCAGGGTAAACGAAGATATAAACGTTAACTGTTCTGACTTGTTCCCTTACTTCTATTGCAACCTTTCTGGTGTGAATATAATTTTAGTGCTGTTTAAAAAAGAAAACAAACCAAACTAAAAATTTATAGTTAATGATTTTTTTTATGGAGGAATTTAGTGGAATTTCATATTGGATTGAATCAGTTTCAGCTTTTTACCTGTGTACTGCAGGCTTAAAGTTCACTTTTTATTCTGTCTGTAATTTTAAAAGTAATCATTACTATTTAAATTAATGTTCTGCTGCTTTTACAGTGACATTTATAGTATCTCACTGAAGTGAAATACTGAAGTTACAAGTGAAGTGTTAGTTTTTTTAACATATCTGCATGGATGTTTATGTTTCCATAGCATTACCTGTTACAAGTTTCTGTTGTAGCAGTAATAAATGTAATACTGAAAGCAGAGGGGTTGGACTACAGAGGGATTGTGTGAAGACAGAACAGTATATGAAATAAGGAGGCTTTTATCCCCAGCATCCCATGCAAGCCTGGGAGAAGCTTTTTGAACAATGCCTCTGCAAACGTGGAGCTGTGATCTGTACAGCTGGTAGAAATACCTGATTTTTAGAAATACCTGTTACTTAGGAATTCTGTTAATATTCACTTTTGGCTTACCTCTGCAATTCCTTAGCTGGGAATACACATATAACTACTCCAGAAATGTTCCTGGGGGGAGAATTAGGGGGTGTTCTTTGTTTTTGAATAACTTTGTATTTAGGCCATTCTTTGAGCTGTTCTCAGTACTGCACACTGCAGTTTCATGGGAGCAGTGGGATTGCAGTGACTGCAGCACTCAGTGTCTGCTGGGTTTGGGAGCAGCTCATCTGAAATACACTGACCTGAATACTTGTTCAAACCAAGTTATTCCTTAGTTAATTAAAATGCAAATCTTACATTTGTCTAACTTTCTTTTGTCTTCTCAAATAAGAGAGTCTCCTCGTGTGCTGGAAAAGACTTTTGGAAAAAAAAAGGATCCTTTTTGTCAGCACAGATTTCCTTTTTGCTATGGTTCCATCTCTAACAGTTGGAGGTTCTTTGCTGAATCTGTTTTTTTTTTTGGGGGTCATTCTGGTAGATCACATAGGCTGAAGACATTTTTGTAAGTAACCATGTCAAGGAACAGCCTTTCTTAAGTTTCAGTCCATACAGATTTTAGTTTTATTATTTCCAGGGAGATGTTTGAGAAGATTTTTATTTTGTTCTTTTCTGTGTAATTTCTTTATAAACCTTGTTAGAGAAATAGTGAAGGTGAAGTGTTGCTTTAACCTGAATACCCACCAGTGTTTATGAAACAACCTAAAAATAGCAGCTAAACTGTTTAACAGGCAAGACATAGACCTAGTTTATTTTAACAAGGAAGGGTAGGGTATTTCCATTTTGTTTAAAATCCAAGAGCTTGTTATTCTTTGGGAAAACCTGTATTATCCAAGCAGCACTACCTTTAAGTTTCCTAAAACTGGCTGTTGGTTCTACCTTGTTTCTGATCTGCTGTTGGTAATCATTCCATTCTACCAGGGAATGTTACTCATATCAAATACCATCCTCACCTTTGGAAAGGGAACTGTGTCCATACTGTCTGTTTGGATGAGTCCTCGCTCCATGCTCCTTGACACTGGGGCATGAATTGTTCTCGTGTCCATGTAAGGAGTGGAACTGCCATAGAGTTTTTCCCCAGACAAACCCCAGGGGAGTGGGTTCATACCATGAAGGTTTTTTTTTTTTTTTGAGAAATATCAGAAATCCTAAGGCTACTCAGTAAAATGTCAGTACAATATCCAAACCCACATCTGTAACTTAGTACGTTGAAAGAACATCAGTGGCTTGAAATACAAGTAGAGTGTTTGTTACAACAAATCACGAGGTTACATCAAAATATTTAATAATTACTTAGGCTTGTAAATATTTTTGAATCAGAGTTTTGAACCTTATGTTTCTCTTCAGCGTTTCAGAGGGGGAACAGTGTTGCCCATAGTATGGAACAAGCTGTAAACACAGAGCCATTAGAGTCTGAACCTAATACTGACAACATGGAAAATAGTTCTCCTGGTAAGAGTTCTTCCTTTCCAGTTGAGCAGAAAATATGCTTATTTATGCATTTTGTATGTGTGTACATGTATATACATATATTTTTAAGTAACAAAGAGTTTGTAATAGCTGGACTATGTTGGCACAGTGATCAGTGATATATTTAATTGCTACTGCTGTTGCATTGCATTCACAAGAAAACATTTTATGTTTTGAGGGTCATAATATGAGGTGGAGATAAATTACATGTTGAAAAAAAGTTTAAGGAAAAGCATCTTCCCTCACCGCTGGTTTAGTAACTCTTCCCTTGTTTTTAGCATCAGTTTTGGATGATAAAGGTGAGCAAAGCAATGAGGAGGAACAAAAGTCTATCAAGCCCACGAGTAAAGAGTTCAGGAAAACCTGGGGCTTTCGAAGGACCACAATTGCCAAGCGAGAGGGGGCAGGAGATGCTGACGTGGACTCCAGTGAGCAGCAACCACAACAGCAGCAGCAAGGCTTGAACCTCCGACGCAGCGGGCGGCAGCCAAAGCGGACGGAGAGGGTGGAAGAGTTCCTTACCACAGTGAGGCGCCGAGGGAGGAGGAGTGCTCCTACTACTCTGGAAGACTCAAGTGAAGCAGCATCTGGTCCAGCTACAGATGCTGAAACTGCTTCTGAAGATAGTGTTGAGAGCGCCCCAGATACAAAACCTGTCACTAGGAGGATCTGCACTAGGAGTTGTAAGGATCGGAAAAGCCCTAAAAGCAGACGCACAAAGGAGGAAGAGGAAGAAGAGGAGGAGGAGGAAGAGGAAGAAGAGGAAGATGCTACCTCTGATAGTGATAGTGACGGCTTAACACTAAAGGAACTCCAGAATAGACTGAGAAAGAAACGTGTTGAACAGAAACCTGCACTGAAGGATGTACAGAACCACAAAAGGAATTCAGAACAAGATCCCACCCAAACAGGTGATATCCCGGCTGAAAAGCCGACTGAGTCTGAGCTGCCTGTCAAGCAGGAGCCTGAGACTGCAGACAGCACTGAGATCGCAAGTCAAGTGGTTGTGTCTGAGGAAGACACTGAAGATGTCCAGGATCAGAAGGAGGAAAAGCCTGCCCTTGGTGCCAAGGGGACCACAGATGAAGAGCCTGAAGAACAGCCCAAAAGCAAACCCGAGTCCGAGATCTACGACCCAAACGCTCTGTACTGTATTTGTCGACAGCCTCATAACAACAGGTAGGCAAAAGGTTCAACTGGAGACACAGTGCAAGGAGTTGGAGTTGTTCTGTGATGAAAAAGGAAACCAAATATTCATGCTTACTTTATGAGTACATGTAAGTGAGCTGTTGGGTTTGCTGAAGTTTGGGGGGGAGTTGATAACAAATACTTAAACAAGGATAAAGGAATATAGAAGTGACCAGTGAGGCAGAACCATGCACTGGTGCTTTGTTGGGGTGCTTACGTTCTGCTGCTTGAAATATCTGTTGAATGTTAATTGTCTTTTCATTTCACAGTGTTTTACTGTTCCTTGGTGGGTTGTTTTTTTTTTCCAGGTTTATGATTTGTTGTGATAGATGTGAGGAATGGTTTCATGGTGACTGCGTGGGTATTTCTGAGGCTCGAGGGCGATTGTTGGAAAGGAATGGTGAGGACTATATCTGTCCAAACTGCACCATTCTCCAGGGACAGGATGAGCCTGTGTCAGAACTAGACCAGCAGGAAGCGAAAGCGGAGCAAGGAAATGTGGATGGCACAGAATTCACAAGCATAGGAACAATTGAACAAAAATCAGTTGAGGACCAAGGGATCAAGGGTAGGATTGAAAAAGCTGCAAATCCAAGTGGGAAGAAAAAGCTAAAGATATTTCAACCTGTAAGTATTTTAAGTTTTTCTTATTTTTAATGTTTCACGGAGTACATTGAGACAATGAGTTACTTGTAGAGCTATAAATCTGAACTGTTTTTTTAAAGCTAAACATGAAGCTGAACAGCTTAACTAAAGTGCTGTTAAGCAGAAGTTTATCCATAGTTCTATCAATACAGGAATTACAACTGTTAGTTTCAAGTGAGGGATTTAAAAGTTTTATGTAGGGGTAAGGAAATAGTTTGTGCTATTCAGCCCTTTCTAAATACTGTTTTTGGAAGTCAAATAATGAGGTATTCTTTTAATAAAAAATATTAGAAATCTGGACTGGGTTATACTATCTTTGAAATAATCTCAAACAATTTTGGACATTTTCACTGATAGTGAAACTTTTTACTTAACATTAACAAGGGCCTGTTGAAGTTAATTCCAGCTGTACTTCCAATTAGTCTTTGAAGTTCTGATTTTTGTCCTGATGCTGCTTTAGATTAATAGCAAGTAGAGAATTCTTTTATACTGCCTTTTTTAACCTAAATATATGTACTTTGAATTATTGCAAAATCTAAAATAAGTTTAAGTTTTTTAATAATAACTTCCATTGGGAAAGGCTTAGAAGCTTCTTCAGCTCAATGTACATGACTTAAAAAAACTTCATGCTACAGTGTCTTTGTCCTGCCTAAGCTACTGTAGTAAAGCCAACATCTTGAACAATTCCCTTTTCTTCTTACTGTGCCTGGAAAAACATGTTTAGTGAATTTGCTGTTAAAATGCTACAGCAATTTGCATTTTTTCTCTACGAATTTGTTCTTTCATGTCTAATCTTTAAGCTTTGAAATCATCCCTAGAATAAATATCAGAGCTGTCCATAGCAGCACTGTGAGATTAATGTACAGACCAAAATGGTTTGAGTTCAATGTAGAAATAGTTACAATTTTAAGATAAATGTGCAGAAAACAGTGTTCTCAAAAATATTTTCAAATATATTTGTACTTCTTTGTACACACAAAAAAGTTTTTGAGAGTCCAGTGCTGTTGGCCTTGGCTCTGCTGCTGAGTATCTCTTTGGTATTTATGTGCTGACCAGGTAGGTGAATGTGTTGGCCATCTGTCTGTTAGTGAATGAGAAACAGAATTATCATTAACTCATTGCCTCTTGTGGAAGAACTGCTTGTATTTTAGGTATTCATTTGACAGTGGAACGTAACTGCTGTACTTGTGTTTGCCAGGTGGTGCCACGTTCTGAGAGAAGTGAGCTGTAACATCTGTGTGTGTTTTAGCCCACACTGTCCTTCGTACCTGTTAAAATCACTCTAAAACTTGTATAAAGCAGCATCACTGCAGAAATTCTTTGTCCGTTACAGGCATAAAGATCATCACTATTTCCTATGAAATCAGTCTGTTACAGTCACTGAACAGTCTCAGTTTATCTGTTCTCTTACATCAGAATTCTTGAGAAAGACTCCTTTTCTTGCTACCCATAAGCACCTATAGCAGCAGGGTTTTGGTTTGTGATTAAAACTCAACAGATTTTCTAAGTACAGACATCAACACTTAAAGTTTTGTCATCATCTGAGTTAATGCCCTTAATTAGAAATGACAGCTCAGTTAGTCATAAGCTTCAGGTGTTTTTTAGGGAACATGAATTGATAATTCTTTATCAGCTAAGTGTGTACATGATTGAAAAATATTTTAAAGCATAAACAATTTCTTGGGGAAAATTCTCAATTCCAGGTTTTATCAGACTGCAGCAGATAATGCTGTCTTACTGACTTTGACTGGGGAAAACCACAATGCAAATAATGATTTAACTGGAAATATTAATGAAAAACTTACTTTTGGTAATTACAAATGGCAGTTTGTTGATGGGGAGAGGCTGCCTAGAACTACAGTAGTTCTGAATGTTGTTAGGTTCTAAATTATGTTAGGTTAGTTTGTCACTTTTATGAGTAAACTAGAAGAGAAATTTAAGCATAATATCCAGAGGTGATATCTTGGAGCCTAAAGAGCTTTGAATTATTTCTGGATTTTGGCATAATATACTCTGTTATCCAGGAACGTGCTATTTTCTGAATCTTAGTATTAGAAGAGGAAGTGTTTAATATATAACACTTCTATGTAAATGGAGAGTAATTTTGAAGTTAAGGAAAATAGAGATGGCATGTGCAAACCTCTTAATGTGTAAGAAGTAGGAGGCTATGGAAAGTTATCTGGGAGAATGGTTGTTTTTATGTAAGTTGGAGACTTCTACATTTAAAATTGGTAAATCTCTAGAGCAAGAATAATCTCTACACCTGAATAGCTGAGTGCTTCCTCTTGCACATGTGCATGGCTGAGGACAGCAGCTGATGGGGATATAGAAATAAAATGCACTTTAGAGACCTTGCTCAGGAGAAACCAGTTGTGAGTTATTAAGGAGATTTCTCACGTGATGCAGAGGATCAGGAAAAAAGCATTTGTGTGCTTATGGGATTTGAAAATTTAGGAAGCCAGTCTCCTTTATTTCAGTGCTAGACTAACAACTTAATAACGCAGCACGTTCTGAAAATAATGTGTTAAAAGAGCAAAACTCTTACCTTTGTATGGGTTGCTTCTGTTGTGTCCTGAGTGACAGCTGCTTTCACACTGGCAATTGTCAGGTCACTGACAGAGCTGCAGTCTGCACATACAGTGTGTAAGCGTTTCTCCATGTTCCAAAGGCACATTCCTGTTATTTCCTCTTTGAAGGCTGAGCTCACTCCCTTTCACTCTGTAGGTGATGGAAGCTCCTGGTGCATCCAAGTGCATCGGTCCCGGCTGTTTCAACGTGGCTCAGCCCGACTCCGTGTACTGCAGCAACGACTGCATCCTCAAACACGCTGCAGCCACCATGAAGATTCTGAGCTCTGGCAAAGATGCAAAACCAAAACCTAAAGAGAAGATCAAACCAAAATCTGAAAAACCTGGCATGCCAAAATCTCAGCAGCAGGTAAGTTCGTGTTCATGATCCAGAACAGTTGTCCTGAAGCACGGTGGCTTTTTTCTGTGCTCTCTTTTTTGAGTCAAATGAAATTGCCAAGTCCTGCATTGAAGAGGAGCTTTTTATTATGCTTTTGTTGTTCTCTTGCCTTTTTCTGTGGTACCAACATTGTTTAATTCTTCTGACAGTAAAATGTTTTCCTGTCGTTTTTAAAAAAAATGTTAAGAATTGCCTCTAGATGGGGATAGTTTCTTGCAAGTGTATTCTAGATGGCAACGCACTTTAAAAAATAGAATTAATTCTGAGTTAATTTACCTTTAAAAAAGTATAAGAAGTAGATATTTTTTATTTTAATTTAATTCAAAATAATTTTATTTTTTTAAAACTCTAAATTACTGGGTTTTGGACAGTAATTTGGAACTACTGTGAATTGTATAATAACATGACTGTATTGTATGTGTGCTTTGTGAAGAACAAAGATGAAAACAGAACCTTTTACTTTTGAAACCACTAAAAAGTGGACGGTAGTTTTTCAGAGAAACAAACACCCCCCAATCTGTTGATAAATACTGTTGTTTTGAAGTGGTCTCTTTACCATTCCCTTTTCCTGAAGTTACCCTGTATATCACCTTTGCTTTATAAATTTGAATGTGAAATTACATCATTTCAGGTTCTTTGCTGGAGTTTACTACAAAAGAAATTGTTCTACGTGTGTGTAACTATATCTCTGCTTGTTTGTAAAATACAATATATTCGATGATTATTAGTAATCAGACTTCTTTTAATTATACAGGCGAGTATCAAACCACTTCCCAACCAAAAGAGACAATTGCCTGAGAAAAGAGAGGTGAACATGAAGAAGACTGTTGTGACAGTGGCCAAGACTGAGGCAAACACTCAACCTGTTGCTAGAGAGCCACCAGCAGAACCCGTGACACCGTCCTGGGCCAGCGATCATAATTACAATGCTGTAAAGCCTGAAAGGACTGCTGCCATTTCACCTGCACTGTTGTTCAAATGTATGTATCGCATAGGGATATTCCTGAATAATCATATTTTCTTTGAATACCCATCCATTCTTGGCTCTGCAAGACCTAGGGAGTGTAGGATTTGGGGGTTTTTTTCTTACTATGGCACCAAGCTACCTTTCTCCACCTTCAAAGATTCACACACAGATACACACAAATGAGAGACACTTTTAGAAGTTTCATTTGTATCATATGACAGTTGTATGATTAAGAGCCTGTTGATCTACCCAGCTGATTTCTGGATGAAAACTACATGGTTAAGCTTGAAATTTTTCCCATAGAGACAGTATCTGTTTCTAATCTGGAGGGTAAGTATTGATACATTTGTGTTAAGTTTTACCAGAAGGCTGTGCAGTGTGCACCATGAATCAGCAATTGCCTGTACTAATTTGAATTGTATTTTTGTAATTTAGATTTGGCACCTGTCTCTCAGGTCTTGCATTTTCAGTGCCTGGTGCCGAGAATGAAAAATCTCCAACGTGATATCCAACGATACTTGACACTTCTGCAAACAGCTTTTAACTGTCAAGTATATTCCTGCTTCTTTTCTTCCTTACATGAAATAATTTAAGGACCATTCTTTACTTTTATGTTGGGGGGAGGCAGGACTCTTTTTATCTTCTTTCTTTTTTTTCCCTTTCTATGTTCATACTTCACACGTTACCCACACACACAAGAACACATCTCAAGTGGATGTTGGGCAGAGGTATTGCCTTGCATATTTTTGCAGGTTTTGAATAGCATCCTTGTAACTCATATGAAGGTAAGTAGATACTGCTTTGAAGGCTGAACAAGTCCTTCTGCTTATGACATTTTTTGATTGACTCCATCTAAGTAGTTTTATAATGCAGTTATGAAACGTCAGATGAAATCTGACATATCACAGTTACAACCACACGACCTGGTGTGTCTCATGTTTATTCACTTTAAGATTAATGAATTCAGAAATTCAGTTCTCACAGCTTTGTAACCACACCTCAGCCAATTTACATTTTATTTTCAGAAGTAAACCTAGTTATTGAACACTTATACATACAGTAACTGATAAGTTTTTAAGTCATATTTAAGGTGAGGCTTTATAGTTACAATTTTTAAACACTGAGGGAACACCAGCTGACTTAAATTTCTGTTCATTATCATAGTATATAGTAGACATACCAGGTATATTTTAATGTTGTCTGTCCCCATCAGGTTATAATTTTTCCTTAAGTATTTTATTTTTTAGGCCTTGTGCCTCTTTTATAGTGAAATCCCTGAAGGTACATACTTTAATTAACCTGCATTTTTTTTAAGATTCTTTTAAAGAAACTTTAGCTTTTTTATCAGAAAAAAAAATACTGTTTTAAACATAAGTAAAATTAGGACAGAAAGACTATTCAATACAATTACAGGTGTCCACAGAACCATCTCACTTAAAATGTCCTTATTGCTATAGGGTTTGGTTTTTTTCTCACTAGATAGGAATACAGGTCTTGAGGCACAAAGATTGAGGTTTTTTTTTTTAGGAGAGTTTGCTTTAAAGTTTTACCACACTGGAGGTTTTACAGATTTAACCAATTCCAATAGAAAACCGGATTCCTGAAGCTAAATAGTTAAATTGGTTCCAAAATATATGTATTAGTAACAAACAGAGGACAACCTAGTTTGTGTGATGAAGAACTCTCATATCAAATGCAAGGAAGAACTTGAGATTGCTTTTATTAAGGTAAGTTGCACTGATATGTGGGGACTCTGTGCTAAATGCCTGGTTAAATGGTCTTATATATTCATGAAAAAATGTGTCCTGCTTTTTAATGGATGAATTTGAACTGTAATCTTCCTGAGAAGCTGCCAGTGCATCATCTGCAAGAGTATTCTACCAGATTTTATTTATTTAAGAAATCTTTATAAGTTGTTCAAAACCTAGAAGTTACAGCATTAGGGAAATTCATGAGAGTCCTCTCAATTCTCTTCAGGTATCTAAAAGTGGGACTTTTAAGACTCAGACTCTAAGTCTGAGCTAATCTGCCAAGGAAAACACATTTTTTGGACCTAACATATAATCTGGTTTAGACACATCTTAAAGTGACTCCCTGTTTAGAAATGAGTATTTCTGTACATTGGTTATGAAGGACTTGCAGTCCAGAGGAGGCAAAGGATGGGATCCTTCCAAATGCAGTGTTTCAGGTGCTGCCTGTGTTCTCCCAGAGCTTCCAACCATGTTCAGCAAATCCTTATTTGCAACTTCAGTGCACGAGGCCTTTTAGGAATTAAGGAAACTTAACATGATTAGAGAATTACTCTCTGTAATACTCTTTCCATTAGTCACTTTATAATTTCTGACATGGATTTACTTTATACATTTACTCTGTACTTGTCAGATGGAAGGATTTTGTTATTACATGAGACAGTAGCTTTGTTAAGTAGTACCAAGAAGAAAATCAAGCTACTCCTAAAGAAGTACTGGGTGGTGGGAGCATGTAGTATATTTGTATCTAAGCCCGCCACCAGACCCACTTTTCTCTTCCCAACCTTCTCTGCATTTATTTAAAAAAAAAAGGGATATTTAGTGCTAGTGCTGTGCAGTTATTCAGAACAGCGTTGAGCTTTTTTTCTTCTGTTACTCCATTAGCTTGTGTTTCTTCTTAATTTTTCTGTGGCTTTTTAGGGGGATGAGTTAGGGCTGTATTTGGAAGTGACTTTGTACACCAAAACTCGGTCCCTGATTATTCACACTGTCTACCATCTTTATGTGCCCAGTGAAAATAATCCCTTTGATTCATTTAGTAACTAGAGTGGGAAGTACCTCGAACTTGCTTTGATAAGTGAATATTAAATACAAGTACTTTTAAAGTTGCAGGCAGTATTTGAACTGCACATATAAGAGGCAATTAGGTATGAGCCACATTTCCTTTCAGAAGAGCTGCTTTTACTTCCATTAGAAAAATTGGAATTCATTTTTAATATCCTTTTATATTGAATTTCAGAAGTCATCCTGGCTTCCAAATTGGTACAAGTGTGTGAATTGTTGAGATTTATGAACATTGTTCAGGGGTCCATGTTATGATAGAAATCCTGACTTTGTCACATGAGCTCATGTTAATGATCAGAATTTAGGTCATGTCACAGGAGATGAAAGCAAACCAGGCTCTGGTTTATCTGTGAAGATCTTTGTGGTGTTTTTGGGAAGCACCACCCAGCATGATTTCTGAAATGTGTCAGTTTTGCTTGCAGACTGACATCTTAAAATTATAGGAAGTGTTATCTTTAATTACACTAGCAGAGCACAAGCTTAAAGCAGCATAATACAAACACTTTTTTACACAAAGGAACCATAAAAGCAGTTTGTGTCCTCTGCTTATTTTGCTCTGCTGAGGGCTTTTGTGTCATATATTGCATTTAATGCAAAATTTGTGTGTTGCATTCACTGCTGCCCAGTGGAAATGGAGAAAAGGAACAGTCCAGACATGAAGTTTGCTGATGCAGGTGTTTGTCAGCAGCATCAGTGGATGTATCTGAAGCACCTGAACTCAGGTTTTTATTTGACAGAGCAGCACTTGGAAAATAGGGTTTTTTCTGTATTTTTGCTGTTAATTCTCAAATAGAAATCAGCAGCAAATGTATTTGCGGTTTTGAAATAGAAAATGTATCCAAAAGGGGAGGGGAAGAGGGTAAACATTTGTAGTATCCCAGTTTTTAAACTAACCTATCATAAGTGTATCACATACTCACTTTGAAGTTCACCTGACTTATTAGACTTTAAAAGAATACAGGAACTAATAATTTACTCAATTCAGGTGCTAAATCATCTTAACTACTTTTATTGAGAAAAGCAACTAAGCATACAGGAGACTGAGCAGGGTTTATTAGATTTAAAAAACCCTAACATTAAATGTATTTCCTATTAATTGTTCTTGTGGCAGAACTTCAGAGTAAAAAGCACTTGTCACACCAAACCTCTAAACTTCTGTTTATGTAACTGCAGACAGGGAAAGTGTGAATTTATAGAGATTTATGGTAATATCTTACTTGACACCAGTATTTCACAGAAGTTGGTGATGAGTGGGACTGTTTCCTTCAGAGAAAACCACAATGTTTGTGATCCCACTCCTGGTTTCCAGTGGGGAATTATGAAGAGACAACGCTGCCACCTCCTGGAAGTGGGAGCCCTGACTCTGGTGATAAAAATTGCCTTTTGTTATCCCTTTTCAGGTTTTTGCATTTCTTCTGCAGCTGAACTTTTCTGCACTCAAGCTGTTCACAAAGTGAATAGTGTTTGCTTGTACAGTTAAAGATCTTGGGCTCCTTGTTCCTGTACACCTCTAACAAAATATGGAGACTTTGTAAAGGGAATGCAGTGATACTGGGATACCCCACCAACAAAAAATGTGCATATTGAAATGCCAGGATTATAGCATGCATCACTTATCTATGCTTTTTCTTGTTTCTATTTCTCTTCCTCTCTGTAATAAGAGCAGGAAAGAAAGAAAACATACCACTCTAAAGAGAGCAGGGGCAAAATAGAGTGCAGTAAAGACAGGAGTTATGGCTCAGAGTATGAAAGTGGTGTAGGGAGCTGTAAGTACTGTTGTGAAGAGAGGAAAGTAAGGCTTTATCTGCACACAGGCTGGTGCCAATTTAATGCTGCTCTTTGGGCAAGGTTGTACCAGCTGAAGTTGTGACTCAGTTGAGTGCAGTGGATGTGGATATACTGCTCTTGGTTTAGCTTAACTGTTAAAATATGTTTTACTTAAACTTTGCTTCTTAAGCCATATGTATGTTTGTCTGCAGGGACTGATTGTAGTTAAACTGGATGCCTTTGGGGTTTGACTGCTACCCCATGGAAAAAACTGGGCTCTGCCAGGTTCCATACTCTTATAACTGAACTACTTCTGGCACCTGAATTAACTCCTACAAAGCCAAGGTGTCTTTGCTTAATGCTATATTCTGCACTGTAGGTCCATACTGAGAGGCACTAAGTATTGAATAGTGCCAGGGAAATGAAATGTAACATTTATTTTGTTACTGGCCATTTTCTTGGACATGTGGCTGCCCTGTGTGTAGGCCTGGCCTAACCCTTTGTAACTAGAGGAGTTTTCAGAAAGGCTGATGCAAGACCAAATAATGATGAGCATACCCAAGATAAGTCTGCCAGAACTTCTGAGAAATTCCTGTTGGAGAACTTCTGGCTTTGGAAGGGTCATAGTACAGGAGTGGCTGGTGTAACACGGCAGCTCCAGTACCGAACTCCCATTGTGGTGCTGGCAGGGCTGTGCTGGGGTGGGGTCTGCTGGCCCAGGGGCTGGCTCAGGGCCTGAACCCTGCCTGTGGAGTGAGGCAGACCATAGTGGCTGCTGAAGCCAACATCCCCTGGGACCCAGCCAGTTAAAAGGAGCAGTGGGATCCTTGGGGAGCCATTATCATCTCCTGGCTGTGAACTGCTGGAGCTCCCCGTCTCTGCTCTACAAGGTATGTTACACCTGCCCTGTGGCTCAACCGGGTGAAGATTTTTGCCCTGTCTCTTTAAGTTAGGAAGGCTGGTCCCTGCTCCTGGCATGTTCCTATTTTGCCTTTGAAGCACCCAACATCCCCAAGGCACTTGGAGACAGCAGGCCAGCACTCCTGCCATCAGGGGTGCTTGGCTTCAGTGAGGAACCATTGCTGAGGGGAAGGGTTGGGGGGCAGAAACCTGGTATCACTTACGGAGGCACTATGCATATGAGGGTGGTTATCTCTTGTCATCAACACTGAAAGTGATGAAAGTTTGATTAAAAACACTCACCACCCTCTTGCTGTTTTGCTTTCTTTTACTGATTTTACTTCAGTTCTTTGAACTTGCTCACTTGACTGCATAGCCAGTGAAAAAGTTCTTTGCTAGTCCCCAAATAAAAGGGTTTTTTTGAGGTGTTCACTTGCACTTTGAGTCAAGTCTGCTGCTGATTTGCTGTGTCCGATCTGTGCTGAACTTGGAACCTGAAGATGGCCTGTCCCTGCAAGGAGTGATGATACCAATCCATGAACAGTCTGGAAAATAAGCCCTTTTTTTGCAGCAGCACATAGTGCCTCTCTCTCACTCGGGGCACGGGGTGGTATTGAAAATGCAGTTGTCTAACATAGGTCAGATAGATCACTATAATCTCATGTAGATTAAAATAAAGCCTATATGTCAAAGGTACAGATTTGCATGAGCTTAGAGTTACAGGTTGGCTTGAATGCAGAGAAATCACCACAGAAACAGCAGGCTCTTGTCTCTGAGTCTCCTAAATCACTTTAAAGACAGGTTTAATGTCTTTGTGTGCCTGAATGTAAAGGCTTGGCACACTGGCAGCTTAATTGCAGTGCAAGTTAGAGCTGATAGAGTCTTTAGGAGAACAGCAGCAGGGCAGGCAGCACACCTCAGACACGAGTGATTTCGGTCTTGAAAGTGGAAGCAGACCTGTTCTGTGGGCAGTTTCCAGGGAAAACTAACACTGAAACTGCTTTAAGAGTAGTTCAACACTTCTGAGTTAAAACTAGCAGTAAGCTGTTTTTGAGGGAAATGACCAGAAGTCCAGCAAAAGCAGGTGTCAGAACAGTTGAACAGGCGAGGAGCTGCAGCGGTTCCAGAGCCCCTCACCTGCACAGCCGCGGGCAGCGGTGCTCGGTGCCACCAGAGGGGGCTTCAGGGGCACCCAGCAGCTGCGACGCGCGGCCCCAGCCCGGGACTGGGCACAGCTGCTCCCGGGGGACGGCTCGGAGCTGGTAAGTAGCTTCCCGTTGTGGAGTGCTTTAGGACTGACGGCTAAAGCACCAGCTCACCCGTGTCTTTCGTTCAGGTTTTTAAGTTGGGTAATGCGTCAAAAGGTTTCACGTTGGAAGAATCGTGGATTAAAGTTTGGTGCCAGCCTCTGCATCGGGGTGGAGGGGCTTGGTTAAATTCTGCTCTCTTCAGGTTATTTCTGTCACAAGTCATGGAGGAAGGGCCACACCTGCATGGACAAGTCCACTCGGGAAAAGGCTGAGTGGCAAAGGGAAGCTGTTGAACAACATCAGTTCTAAGGTTGGCAAATCCTGCCCATCCTCTGCTTCAACAGTTATACAGAGGGGAGAAATGCAGTTCTTAGGTAACTGGCAAATACAGGAGAGTTATTTCATCTTCTGTAGGCCAGGAGCCTGTGCTGCTGTGCTGTGCTCTGTGCCAGAGTGGGCTGCCCTCACCTTCCCTACACCCGCACTGGACACGGCAGCGCTGGAGCGACGGCACAGGGACGGCCACTGCAGCCACCTGCGTCTGAGCCAGAGGAGCCGCGGGACCGAGCGGGACTTCTGAGGCCAAGCTGTGTGTGACACCCAAAGTGCTGGCAGGGCAGTTCCTGAGCAGGTGACTGACTGCCTCTGCTGGGCTCTACAACCCGTGTTCCTCTCAACTGGTTGAGCTGCTGTGAAGGCCAGTGCAGGTGCCTCTCTGTGGAGATCAGCTCTTCTCACAGTACATAATTGCTCAGTGCTGTCCAGCCCTACACAGGCTGTGTCAGTGCTTTCTAACAGGTATTTTGGGGGTTTTAACACTATTAGTGTGATTTCCCCCCCCCCCTTTAAGGACATACAAATCCTTCAAAGTGTAGTAAATGATCCACTTTTGGACAGGTGGATCACAAGGAGCTGTTCTCTGTTTCTTAGGTTTCATTATTCCTACTGTGGAATTTTACAGATTTATTTTTATTGTTACAGAAAAATGTTAATTATCAGCTTTCTTACTGTTGGTGCCACACAAACTCATATACTGTGCATAAGCCTGAAAGTTAGTTGTGGGGTTTTGGTTTTGTTTTGTCCCTAAAACTCTATACTTTAATGACGGAGAAGTCTGAAAAGGAACAGTAAAACTCACACATGCTTGGGCTGCCTCTGTGTTGGGCAGTGTCTTCTCAAGGGCTGGGTTCCCGACGTCCTGCTCCCTTGGGCCTGTGCTCCCACTGTGGATGGTCCTGTGCAAGCTGGATGCGATGCAGCCGTCGGCTCCTCACACACTGCCTGGAGGAATTTCATCCTGGGGGAAGAAAAAAATAGATTAATGTAGATGGAAGAGAACAGAGGGAAACGTGAAGATGGAACTAGACACCAGAAACAGTAGGGCATGAACAACCTTATGCTAAAATCTTAATTCTGTACAGAAACTTCTCATAGTACTCTGTAACAGCTTTCATGGCTGCCAGATATATTTCACAGCAGTCTTTTTAATGTCTGCAATAGTAGCTGTGATGGTTTTTTAAAAAAGTTTTAAAAATCCACCAAAACCCAGCCTTACCAGTCCTTGTGAAATGGGCTCTTCAGGTGTAACAGCCTGTGGTTTAACTACACTGCATTTAAAAGTTTTAGCATCAGCTAGAGCCAGAAGTTAAAGTTTTTTGAAGAACTGTGATTTGAATAATTTTAAAACTCTACAGAGAAAAGGAATAGCACATTTCTGCTGGTATTTAAAAACTGGAAATACTAAATAATGTCTCCAGCAAAACAGCTCATCACAACTGAGATAATTTAAATAGAAACCAGGGGTGGTGGTGGGGTAGTTTTTGAGGTGGCTTTCAAAAGCTACTCTTTCAAAGAAATATTGGGTGGAGAGGGAAAGGGTGAAGAACCAGAATAGGCATGAATGCTATACAGGAACATTTTTTAAAGATCAGAAGAGAAGCAAAGTTTCCTTTGGATAATATGGATGCTGGTGGTGTAAAACACAGCCTCTGGTTGTTGGTTAGAGACTGTGATACGAGCCTGCAAATCCTTCATGCAAAGCTAAGCAGCCCTACACTGGAAATCCTGCTGAACTGGGCTTCCACAACTGCATGGCTCTGCTGAGACACCGTGTTGAGATGTTCACAAGTATCTGTAAGCACCGGGCTCGTCTGTACAGCGGATGATGTGGCAGTTCTGTCCTGCTGTGTGTTGTAATGTCGATAGCTTTGCTGCACGGGGAATTTCCTCAGGGGAGGGGTTCTGTGTCTGTTGACATCTGGTGGGAGAGATTCTGCTGCTGTCTGTAGTGAACATAACCACAGTAATGCTATTTCTTAAGCCTGGGAGGAATGCGCTGTTTTCTGCCCGAGGATTCATTGGGTTTCACCCTGGGAATGAGCTGGCTCAGCTCCATCTGGTCCTCGATCCCTTCTGCCCACCCCTCTCTCCAGTCAGCAAGGATCCGGTTCCTGTCCTAACAAGTGGCCCATGGGACAAAATGGGGCAAATAGGAATTAATGTTTTGTTTTAAATAGTTTAATGGTTACTTTCTAACATCAAACCAAGGAGTTTCACCTGTGTGTTAAAAGTGCTGAGTAGAAGAGCCACTAATTTTCCTATTCCGGCACTGATCTGCCTGTGGTGGAACTCCCTGTTATTCCCTTGGCCGGGGTAGGCTGATGTTCAGTGTTTTTCTCATCCTTTTATTTTAAATTTGTTGAAGAACATTTATTGTAGGTATGCTGGAACTACTGATGAAAATGACCAAACCCCCACAGTATAAAATACAATGACTGGAGTGTACATTAGCTTTGGCTGCGCCTTCTCCTCAAGCTGCCCGTGGACTTCACGGCCGAGCACTTTGAAATCGTGGTCTGAGGGAATCCCTGGTCCATGATACATCCCATCCATTTGCTGAACAACTCTGGCATCTGTTCAGAAGTAAAATTCCCCTTGTGTTGAAATACTGCTGTCTGGAAAGAGTACATATTTATGTTATTGCTTCCAAACACACTGCAGCAATGTTCCCATTCCTGTCAGGAGGTGCTGTAAGCTTTGGGCTGTGCCTGTGTTGTGGGTTGGTCAATAGGAGGGTGAGCTGCCACCTGAAGAGCCAGACCTGCTCCTTCCCCACTGTCCTCTGGGTGCTCCTGGGCATTGGATCCAAGACCTGTGTAAGGACACAGTGAGTTCCTTCAGCTGATTACGTGGCAGCACATTGATCTTGTCACTGAAAACCAAAACTTGATGGGACAAAAATTCTGGTTTCTCATAGTCAAAACAGCATAAGAGGGTTTGTTGAGATGAGGTTCATCTACAGCTGTCACAGGTTATTCGCATATGTAGGATTTAAGTAGCCTGGGTTCTTTATCAAAATGTGCACACGATTGGGCAGTGTCCATCAGATACTGCTGTGTCCTGTCCCTATGGACAGGTCTTTGGTAGTTCTGAAGCACTGAAGGAGCCATGTGTGACTTAGTACGTGCAGAACTTACCATCCACTTCTCTAGTCAACAAGCCCTGCTAGGGAGACACTTGTAATTGGGATATAGAGCTTGAAACTGGCCTGCATGACACTTATGAACTATTTGCATTTTTTCCATTGGCTAAAGAAGCACAGAATTACACACCTTTAGAATCCTTTCTAAGTAGTCGTGATGTTACCTGGCAGGCTAAAGGCAAAGGATGCCTCTGCATCTCCTTGGACCTTACAGATTCAGCTGACTTTCAACCCTGGGAACTTCAATCTACCTTTGTACTAGTTTCATTTATTTATTTATTTATTTATTTATTTATGTTTTTTGCAAGTTCATAATCTTACTGTGATATAGCTGTTTGTATCAGAAAGGTATGAGGTGTGGGTATAGTTCTCATATGCAACATCTGATGGACATAATACATCTTGGTTCTGCTATTTTTAGTTTTATCAGTGTAGGTTTTGTTAAATATGTTGAACTAATCATTAAAAAGAGAGGGGATATAGGATTAAGTACAAATTTACAGTTGTACTTCTGCTGTAAACCAAAAAGAACTGAATGTGTTAATGCTGAGAACTGACATTTGCTGTCCTTGCTTTGAAAGCCAAGCTGTGCTGTCCTGCCTTTCCGTGATAAGTCACAGAGTGCTGCTGTCCCACCTGCCTAAAAGGGTACTGTTCTGTGCAGAAGATAAAATAAACCAGGAAAAAGAGAATGGAAGTAGAGTAATTCCTGCAGAGTTACCAGTGCGCACGTTTTGGATATTTGCCTCTGCTCTGTTCAAGACTGACCTCAAAATAGGTTGGCTGGTGACCTCTCAGGTTCTGGGGACCAAATTGGAGCAAACAAAAAACATCAGCAGTAGTTCCTTATCCCCTTCCTCCCTCACAGGAGTGCCAGAGTCCTCCTGACAACTGGAATAGTGTTAGTGGGGTCAGGGAGAGGGAGGACATACGGAGAGACACAGAGGGTCGTGTGAAAGGTCTCCCTGGCTCAGACAGGAACCACAGCCAGCCTCTAAGGAAAACTGTGGGAGTAGTGTGAGGGTAATAGTTGTAATCTCCTTTATGGCAAAATCATCACACCCTGTGAAACGGTTTAATGTACTGTGGCAGCAGGTTTTGTTTTACACTTCTAATAAATAGTTAAATCTCTCCCAGAAATAATCCTCAATTGTAAAATGCTTCTAGGAAAAAAGTCAGGATAAAGATACAGTGTTTCTGGATTCCTGCTGCCTCTCCTTGTGTTCCAGCAGAAGTTCAGCACATGTTCTTGTATTTCACCTTATGAAAGGTCAAGTCCAGCATCATTTCTTGGTTTGTCTCCCACGGGTGTCTGTGGGGCCAGTTAAAGGGCCAGGGGGTGAGGAGGATCTTTGCTGGAAGCATATGCTGATGTCCAGGGGTACCTGAACTTTAGGCTGCAAGGCCTTTTCTTCCTGAAATGAGCAAGTATCACATGTCCTTTAAGCATTCCAGATCTTCCCCAATTTGAGGGATGATTCTGTTGGAAGCTTATGCTGATGTATGGGGTGTCTTGAACCAGACCCCCCAGGAGGGCTTTGTCCCCTTCAAGTCCATCTCAACAGACAGATGGGATGGTTTAGACCCTTCCTAGTGATTTCTGCTCTCAACAGATATGGAAGGTAAAGGGGGACCAATTGGTCCTTGGTGAAGTTACTGGAAGTTAAAACTCCCAGATCTTGCCCAGGAAGTATCCTGCACTTTGCACCCAGGGCTTGTGGGCTAATTCATCTATAAACCTTCAACAGGATTTGAAACAACTATTTTAGGAGTTGCTTTTTGGTGGTTTCCCTCAGAACCCATCCTTGTTTGAGCTCTCAAGATCCCTGTGCTGGTGTTTGCCCACTGTGAGTGATGTCTCGTAAATGATGTTTTGTTTGCTGGAGGGTGGGGTGTGTTTCTGGCTTTTTTTACTGTGTTGAATTGTTCCTGTCAGTGCCAGAATACGGATGGGTGGATGAAATGTGATTGAAAGACATGTTTGCTTTTAAAGTCCTGTACAAGTATATCTTCAACATGTGGGAAAACTGGAGCTTTTACTTAAGACTTCATAAATTTTCTTGTGTATGATGCATATCAATTATTCTAGTAACAAAAAAATGTTTAAATGAAAAATCTGAATACTGCGAATGCAATAGTTTGAGAATGGTGGGAATTAGATGACTACAGCCTAAGTAGCAGTGTTAATGTTTAAGTATTCTCTAAACCTGTAATTTAGCTAGGAACTGAATAGGTTTACCAAACTTCAATAATACAAAAGGTAATATTAGTGCAGTTTCAAATTCATGGACTCTGTGATCAGGTCAACCTCTGTGATAAACTGGTTCTGTAAGGTGCTATGAGAATTTTTCTGCTTAAATGTAGATAGTATTGCCTTATATTTATTTTTATTTTTTTTTCTACGTGTGAGAGTTTTTGAAGCTTAACCATGAAATCCCTCTCAGGAATCTTTGAAGGTGGTGCCTTTTCCCTACCCCCATTTTTCTTGTAAGCAAAATTTTGAACCAAAAAAACCCTATGTCGACCTTGGCATGTTTTTTAAAATTAGTTTTAAGAAAGCTAGTGAGAGTAAATAGCTTAAACTGCCTGCTTGCAGTTATTCTCTGAAGATGGCATTTGACAGATTTTTCTTTATAGATGAGTACCTGGTCTTCATTAGTAGGAAGTTATAAAGTTAAGCCTTTAATATTGGATTTCTTAATTTGTTTTAACAGCTCAAAGGGAAGAGAAAAGAAATGAAGATAGAGCAGAGTCCTCACTGGCATTGAAGAAGACTGTTGTGTCTATAGTGGAGAAACAGTCACCTTCTCTCCCCAAAAATCTGCCTTCCAAGAAGTCCTCATCCTACTCTAACACGACACTAACCAAACCACCACTGAAACCTGCTGGAAGTTTCAAAGGTGTCATTCCCAAGAAACCTTGGCCTTCATCAGGCAGTGTTCCTTCCAAACAGTCCCCTCTCTCTCATGGCTCTTCCGTTTCCAAGAAACCAGCTCCATCTTCCACTTTGGGTGGAGGACTCAAAAAGCCTTCACTGCCTTCCATGTCAGCTGCAGCTGGAAGTAGTCAAACAAAAGCATCAGCCAGCCCTGTGCAGTCCCAGCCCAACTCTCAGATTCGACAAAATATTCGACGATCCCTGAAAGAAATTTTATGGAAGAGGTGGGAATTCAAAGCACTTATTTCATGTAGGACGCTACAACTAGAATTAAATGTTTAGCCTGCAGAGGGTTTTCTTATGTGTTGATAAAGAATTTTGAGGGATTGAATTTATGCTACAAATTACTACAAGTACAATTGCCATTTCAGGTTTATACTTGAAATAAAAATTCATGATATGAAGTAAATGTGTATGTGAAAAAACCTTTAGAAAAAGAAACCTGACTATCCCATTTATGTTGAGGCAATTACTGTTGAAGATTTAAATTACAGCATAGAAGCTTTTATAATGCAAGTGCTCTTGAGTTTTAAAATCTGGTGGTGGCAGTGTTGGAGATGTAGATTTGTAGGGAACATAGTACAGGAAATATCATAGTGAAAGGTAAAAGGCTCAGTGAGGGGGAGATTCCCTCTGCTCCCAACATAAAAATCAACAAGAAATTCTGGTCAGTGGGCAACTATCACTTGGAAAAGGAAATAAAAAACCAAAGGCATATTTTCCCACGATGATTGTTAAAGGTAATGCCACCCATCAAGACTTATCATAGAGCACTGCTCTCTGAAATGGAAATGCTCCTCACAGTGGAGAATTTAGGACCAAAACTCAAGTGCTTGGGCTCCCTGTGTCACTCATGGCAGAGAAACTCCTCTCCTGACTGCAGTGCCATGAGCAGGAATAAAGGCTGACTTGGTTTCCCAAAGCCTTGTCTTCCATGGCCATCTGTGGGCAATAATTAAAGTTTGCCTGAGTTCAAGGTCCTGAGATAGACTTTGGCTCTCAGGTGTCATTTTAAGGAGTCTGGAGTCCTGCCTGGGTGAGGAGCAGCCGAGGTCAGCTCTGAAAAGTTAGTTTTTGTGGCTGTAGCTGACCATTCACACCTGACATAACTGCACGTACCTGCCCTTGTTTTTAACAGAGTCAACGACAGTGATGACCTGGTCATGACAGAGAGTGAAGTGGGGAAAGTGGCACTCAATATTGAAAAGGAGATGTTTAATTTGTTCCAAGTTACAGACAACAGATACAAGAGTAAATACCGTAGCATCATGTTCAATCTCAAGGACCCCAAAAACCAGGTTTGGAACTTTCTTAAACAGTGAACTTATCCAGAAATGTACTTTTGGGCTCAGCGGTATGTCAGACTCTACCCTCAACATTCAGAGCTTCTAGATAGAGATTTACAAATTAAACTATATTATCATAAAGCTATTCAAACCTTTTTAACAATAGCTTTATCCAAGCAGGATTTCAAAGCCTACTTTTGTTGGTCGTTGGTATTTATTCAGTTTGGGCATTTGGTGTGAAATACTTATTTACAGAATGGCTTTCTTAAAATAAATACAGACTTAATCTATTTTTCCTCTTGTGACATTCTGTAGTATATGTTGGATACCTGATATCTGTACTTTAAAAGAAGAAAACAGCTGCTGGTACAGATGAAAATATTCACTAGAGAACACTTGAAACCTTTTAATTTCTGCAATAGATTTGAAACAGGGGAGTGGCTGTTCAATTTCTGACATTCCTGTTCAGTTATACTGAGAGTTATTGGCGATAATGAGCAAAATTCTTCTGTTTTCAGGGGCTTTTTCATCGTGTCCTTCGTGAGGAAATTTCACTGTCAAAACTAGTGAGAATGAAACCAGAAGAACTTTTGTCTAAAGAACTGTCTGTGTGGAAAGAGAAACCAGCTAAGGCAGTAAGTAACATCATTTCCCCTGTGTCCTTAGATATGAGTTTGCCAACCCTTACCACATGTACTAAGTTAATAATGCTCAGTTTCAACAGTCTTTTCCTTTACCATGTGCCAAACGATAACAAAGTACATAATAAATTAAATATATGGACTTTTTACCATTGTGGTTTTGTTTCTCTCAGTTGGTGGAGTCACGAAGCAAATCTCAGGAAATCAAGAAAACGGCTGTAAAACGGGAACATGTGCCAGTTGTCAATATGGAAGATTCTCCCCCAGTGTCTGACTCTGATGTAAGTACTGGGGCTGTTGCTTCACCATGAGGACACTGAGGGGGAGAAATGGCAACTAGGGCTTCAAATTTGTCATCAGAAGTGCAGATTGTTTCATTAAACTGTAGGGATATCACAGCCTAGTAGGTGTGCTATGAGCATTTTTCTTTGAGTGTGAAGGAGTGCAACAAGCAATGATAAGCATATTTTGCAGACATTTCAAAAATGCTGCATATTTTTCAGCCCTTGCTGTCAATTTATAGAGAAGTCTTCTATTTCTGAACATTAGCTCTCTACTTCAAAACACTCTGGAATGAAATGAGGACAAATATCATTTGAGGACTCTGTCTAACATGAAATGCCTTAACCATGGCCTTTAATGTGTGTTTTTTTTAAAGAACTGGAGTTAATTAACAGATTTCAAAGTGTTTCTTTATAGTGGACATTAATGATGAACTGGAATATTTTTTGCTTTATTCACTTTTAGGAACAGCAGGAGTCAACCCGAACTGCACCCAATGTGAACAGTGCTCCTTCTCTAGATGTTTTTAGCAGCATGTTGAAGGATACAACAAGTCAACATCGAGCCCATCTTTTTGACCTGAACTGCAAAATCTGTACAGGTATTTACAATGCTGACCTCGGGCAAAGTAAAAGAACTGTTACTTTAAGAGTGTTGTTTATTTGTTTTTTTTTTAAATAGTTTCTCCAAATTATTTTATTGTTAAATAGTAATTCAAGCTTTTGAAATAAATTTATAGGTCAGATTTCAGCATCTGAAGATGAGGTACCACCTAAGAAGATGAAGCTAGGGGCTTCTGCTAAAAAGGTGGAGCCGAAATCAAAGCCAGAAGTCCAGCCCAAGTATGAAAGTCCTGCAGCAGCCCCGGCAGCAGAGCCTGACAAAGAGCCCGTTGCTGACGACGCAATGGACATCGATGTGGAACCAGCAGCAGAAACAGTTTCTCAGCCAACTGCAGAAAGAACTTACATTCCTACAAGCCAGAGCCAGAACAGCACAGACTCTGCTGTACCTGAAGAGGTCTCTGCTTTCCCTGCCTCTTGTGCTGGCCCAGTTGTCACAACCGTGACAGTTTCGGGCAGAGACCCCAGGACAGCCATGAGCAGCTCCTCCGGGACCGCGACGCCGGGACAGCGTTCTGGGCCTGCAGCTGACAAAGTCTCAGCGGGGGAAACCAAACAGGAAACTTCCAAACCAGCTCTGACTGTCCCCAAATCCATATTAACAAAACCGTCCTCCTCACCAGATCCCAGATACCTGGCGGTTCATCAGTCACCCAACATCAAGTGCGTATCCTCCACAGCCAGCCAGGCTGCCACATCCCTCCCGTGGTTCTCTTCACAGTCCCATGTCCCAGCCCCTTTCCCCCAGTTAAAAGGCATGTTCAGGTTTAAAGTTCAGGCAGCCTGATTTACATTTTTCATTTCCCATCTCTCATTTGCCTTCTCTAGCTGGTAAAATTTTCAGAGCATGAGTGTACTTTGACAGCAAAGATTCTGCACTGTTTCAGCGGGGAAATAAAACTGGAGGTATTATGCAGACTTAGAAGTTTGCATGTATATTGACACTGGGAGAGATGGTTTAAAGGCATTTCTAGATTTTCATCCTGTATTAAAATACTGTTACATCTGAACATGAACTTAAGTTAACCACTTGATCAGCTTGGAAGGAAGTGGATTTCATTCCTGTTCTGAGTACATATAATAGTAAAAACAAATACTCTTGAGTATAACCTAGTGCAATTGCAGTTAGAATAATTTTATTTATAGCAAATTCTTTTACTTGAGAATTTTTCTGATGCATATTGTTGACTTAATTAGTGGGAAGTCTATAATTCCAATTAGTTTGTTATGAAGTCAGAATCACAACATAGTAGTAACTTAATTTTATAAAAGTCGTGTCTTTATCTGTCTGCAGCTACAAGTTTATTTTCTGTTACTCGTTGCGTTTTTAAGTAATAACAAGTTAATGGAAAACATTAACAAAGCATTTAGGAAAAATTTTGTTATTTGTTTCAAAGAAAGTATTGAATCAGTAGGAGGAGGGAAGAAAATTTTAAAAAAAGGGTCCATCCTCATTTGCATTGTGTAACCTTTCTGTCTGGATTTGTTTTGCAGTGCTGCAGAGCCACGCTCACCTCAGGACAGCGACACTTCCCTCTTTCTGTCTCGTCTCAACACCATTTGGAAAGGATTTATTAACATGCAAAGTGTGGCCAAATTTGTCACTAAAGCATATCCAGTCTCCGGGTGCTTTGATTATCTTAGTGAGGTTAGCACTGATGTGTGTGTGTGTTTGCAGTGGAGCTGTGCTGCAGTTCCTGGTGCTGGAAAGGTTGGGGGCACTGTGTGTTTATAGAGTTATATTAGAACTGTAGCAGTTGTAAATGGCATCCCTTCAGTAATAGGAAAAGTATCTGAGGAAAAAAACACAGCCTTTTAAAAATTCCTCACAAATCTGTGAAGAAGTCTAACGTCTTTCAACATGTTAGGATCTAACATGGAATAATGGCTTTATTTCAGCTTCATTATTTTCGAGACAGTGCTTTGAAGTGGATGCCTTGTTCTGTTTTCACACTGATGGGATCTGTTAGAAGATTATGTTTGGCTGTTTATGACAAATATCATCCTTTTTACTAGTTTTCAAATAAAACCAGTTGGATGATATGGTTCTGGGAGGGTGTACATTCAAATAATGAGGCAGTAGAAAGGTTTACACTGAAATAAGTAAGCTTTTCTTTTTCTTTCTCTTTTTTCTCTAAAGGGCATTTTATGTGACTTATGAAGTTTCAAACAAAAATTTGTGTTTTAGGAGTTTATTAGTAGGGTTGGTGCTTTTGCTGGAATGAGTCTCAGTGTCCTCATGACAGGAAGCTCACTAGAATTCTAATCAAACACCTCTGAATTTAGGAACAGCCTGTCTGAAATCAGAAAATTATGTTCTAGAAGTTACTAAATATAATTGTGCATTATCCACTGGGCTACTGGGATGGGGCAACCTGCACTGCTTTTTTTGGATTTTCATTTGTGGTTTTTCTCATATTACCATGTAATGCTTCTTGTTTAGGATTTACCAGATACAATTCATATTGGTGGGAGGATCTCACCGAAGACAGTCTGGGATTATGTTGGCAAACTCAAATCTTCACTTTCTAAGGTATTCATTTAAAATCCTTTGCAAAACCCAGAAGAAATATACAGCAATGTAAAATGACAACTTTTTATAATATAGAGTAGTAAACAGCAAATACTGACATAGATCACACCTGGAAAACTACCAAAACCACTTCTTCTAAATTTTTGATTTACTGAAGAAATGTGTTTATTGAGCTGCAAATCTTCTTAATCTCTCTCTCCTGCATAGTAGTCAAATCTTCATACTGTTTATTATTTGAAATAGTGAAGATTGAAATTGAAATCTTAAAGGAAAGGTAGTTATCATTTAATGTACGTAATCTTAAAGGAAAGGTAGTTACCATTTATTGTATGTAATAGATTTTAATATTGAAATCACTTCAAAAGTAAAAAAGTGATGCACAGTGTACAGAGATAATCATGAAACTAAGAATTTTCCATTTTCTTTTTATTTGAACCTCAGGCTGTTTAGTTTGATGTAAGATACACAAGTAATTTGTGTTTCTTAAAATCACACCTAATTCTGTTTTAATGTTACAAATTGAACAGCAGTAGGCTCTAAAAGCCAGAGTGTTACCCTGAAGGCAAAGTTGGAGTGATAAATGTACAGTTTATTTTCACCCCTGGAATTTGCCCTTTACCATTTTATTTGCTGATATGTTACAGGTTGAGTTTTTTCTACTTTGCTTTTGTATTCCAGGAATTGTGTTTGATTCGCTTCCATCCTGCAACAGAAGAAGAAGAGGTTGCCTATATCTCTCTCTACTCCTATTTTAGCAGTCGTGGTCGTTTTGGTGTTGTAGCTAATAACAACAGACATGTCAAGGATCTCTACCTGATCCCCCTGAGTTCTAAGGACCCAATTCCTTCCAAACTCTTGCCCTTTGAGGGACCAGGTAAGCACAAAACAGGGGAGGTTAAATGCTAGGTAAAATCACAAAACAAAAGGCAATCTGAGACAAGTTGTTGAATATTTAATGTAAGCATTATTTAAATTTTTTTATATAAAACCAGTTTTAAACTACAAAAATAGGAGAAACTGGAAATCCAACAAGTTGCCCGTAGGCTGTTGGGAGAATGAGTTTACCTGTAAAATCAAGGATATGGAACAGCCACTACATTAAAAAAACCCCAAAACACTAAAAAACTCCCATCTCTTAGGATTAGTAGGTGGCAGACAGCAGTTGGTATAGGCATATATATTTTTGGATAAAATAACCTGTAGTAATGTTTGGTGAACATGGTGACAGAAGAACTGAGAATGAATTCAACCATGAAACACCCTATTCCTACAAAATTTGAAGTCATCTTCATCCAAGGATGGAGGAGGTCCATATGCTTAATTTCCAAATAAGGATCTGAGGGATTATAGAAAATGCCAGGTTGAGAAGCTGAAGAGCTGCAGGTTCCAGTGAAGGTAGAACTCCATTATCATGGCAATGGGTGGCACTAAACGGTGGGTATGAAACAACCAACATGCAGGAGCTGATCTTTCTGGAAAGCTGTGTCCTCTACTCAAATACAAGTGTAGCACTAGACTCAATAAAGCATTCTCAGAGATTATATGCTGGAGAAACAGGGGCTGGAGCAGGTTTTCATGACTTATAACAAGTGAAACATGAGTTAAGTGCTCTCCCTTCCTCCGTGAGATGGCCAAGAACACTTGCTCTGCATCCTCAAACAAGATCTTTCTCATACACTCCCAATCTGTTTTATCCATCCTTGAGCAGTGCACAGTCTGGGTGATTGTTTTTAGGCAATAGCTAAAAAGGCAGGATTATTGCTGTCTAAATTATAGCAATATAGCCAGAATTGTCGAATCTCAGCACCTCATAGTCTGCGACTCACAGAATTCTTGAAAGGTTGGCAAAAACTGTTATCCCCAATTCATAGCCAAGAAGTGAAAACACCAAGTGCAGAACAACTTGGCAAAGGTTGTAGGTAGAGTCTTAACAGGCTGTTTTTTCCAGGCAGAACAAAAGAAATACCCTCCTTTCTGGGCAGTAGTACAAGAGTGGGACTGGCCATTGAATCAGCTGTAAAGGTCAGCTGGTCTGGTAAATAACCTGCTTTAGGGAGACATTTTCCTAATTGTTGCCTCTTGCATTCCTGTGAAAATACCAGCTTTCCTTTTACACTTCTTTTACTTCTCCATTATAGTTTTGATTTCAAATGAAACTCTTTACCTTAGACTGGAGGTTGGCAAATGTAGCCAAACTTTACTCTTAGTAGAGGAACTTGTAATGTCAGCCTGGTTTTGCCAAGTTCCTTATGAGTCAGGTTTTCAAATTGACATAGGTATTTGTAGGCCAAGTGGATTAAATACTAGCAGCAGAAATAAGGTCTCAAGGGCAGGCAGGACATGAGATGGAACAGTTTCACAGAAGATCCACTTAGAGTTCTGACATCAGTTCACACTTGTTGGGAACTCCCGTGGCTGCCTTTACCTCACAGCTGGGCCAAGTTGTGTTCGTGTTTTAAAACCAGATCAAAAGAATCAGGTAAGCTGTTCATCTGGGTTTGTGTATGTATGAAAACCACAGCATGTAATCCACACTTTTTAATGACATCTGATGGAATTCACTGTTTTTTCTTTCTTTGACAATCAATAAAAATATTTTGTGGAACGTGGTCATTGTCTCCTTAAATTTAATCGTGTGCCTTCCAGTAGTAGAGTTTAGCAAGGCCTGGAAAAGCATTGCCTTTAGATGGTTTGATAAATATGAGTTAAGAGGGGAGGAGGGAGAGGACAACCAAACCCTGCCACTCCAGAAATCCTAATTAGAAGATATTCCAGCTTTATCAGCCAGTTCCAGTATGGATTAGGAATTTCTCCTGTTTTCTAATGGACTGGATTTGGAACACAACTGAGGACTTCTGAACTGCACTAGTACCTAGAAGATCTGCAGAAAACTTTGACATGGGTGGCTGAAAAACAGAGAAAAATGGAAGGTTATCCTGATTTATATTTAATTAATCTCAGATATTTATTACCAGATTTTATGTATCATGGGCTCTTCTGCACTGTCTTTTTGCAGTGGTTTACTGTATGTGAATTCACTTCTCTGTTTCACATACACATTTTATTTAGCATTTTCATTTGTAAAAAACAGTATAATCAGACTTAATTACTAATAGTGATTTACTGAGGGATTTAGTGGCAATGTTGGGAATGTAACAGCTACCTTACATAGTTAAAATAGAGGAATTTTACTACAGGAGCCATATATCAGCAAAGGATCCCACAAATGCTGATGCATCTTTCGGGCAGTTTACAATAGGAACTGTGTTTTTTCATAAAGTACGAAGGCATGAAATCTTCTCATGCTGTTTCCAATGCTCTTAAAAATTGCAGTAAAAGGACCAAAATTTTAACTGAACTGTGAATGGAGTTTGGTGTCTTCATCTCAGCAGATCTCGTTAGGAAAAGCAGCAGCAGTAGAAGAACGTGGCGTTACAAACCCGGTTTTCTGTGCCAGCCAGTTCCACTCAGCAAAGGAACATGAACGTGGAGCAGTGTCACAGTGCTGGGAGTGATCTGGAGCCCTGGGTTGAAGGGCACTAATTTGATGACAGTTGTCAGTTGCTCCCCTGATTAATTGGGACAAATATTTAAATGGCATTGATAAAATACAATGTCTTGTATGGGTCTCTTCAGTTTAAAACTCACCACGGGTGTGCTTAGTCCATTCCCGTGGGTCTGTCATGGGTGGGCAGAAGTGAGGTTGTGTCTTTAACAGTGCAGGTCACTTCTTACGAGCTGCTGGTGACAGGGAAAGATGTGGCCAATATACACATAAATATGGCAAAATTGATATATTGAAAAAAAATGCATTTAAGGCTAAGAAAACCAAATATTAATCCAGTACTAATATTTAGTATATCCTGTTTTAATGGCTTTAGTTACAGGGTGTAACTCAATAAAACCAGCATGTGGACTTCAAATGCATAATAGGATAATAACTGTTATAAATAATTTAGCACTGAAAGCTTCTAACTCTGCCAGCACAGCTTGCAGCACTTTTAGAATGTGTGTTTGTGAAAGGCAGTCATTGAGCAATAGTGTCAGACTGCAGCCAATATCTTGTTGTTCCTAAAATTAGGCACTTAACCTATTTATGGATATTGAGATAGAAGGGGGCTGACCTTTGAAAGCTGCTCTGGCTGCGTGTCTCCATTCCAAGTAGCATTTAGTATTTGATCTCTTTGAACTGAGTGAATGTAGGTGCCAGGTTAGGCAAAACTTCTATATTTGTGTAAAATTCCCGTATCAAAATGTGAAATTTTAATGCATTTATTCTATGATGACTAAATTCTAAACAGAATAATTTATAACTAATGGTATTAACTTACTCCTGGAATTTATTGCCTAGAAAGCATATTAAAATTTTACCTTGTTTTATTAGTGACGTGATCTCTGTTTGTTACAGGGATTCAAACCTGATTTCTTGGTAATTGCTGTTTATGAGATATCCTGCCTGATGGATTTTTAAAAGCTGTTTATTTCAGTTATTAGTGTTTGAGATTCATTGTAACTAATTGCATAAATCACAGGTCTCTGCATGAAAATCAATAACCAAAACATTAACAATGGCATGACAGCAAATGCCTACTGAGAGTTTTTGGGTGAATACCAGTTTGTGAGATACTCTGCACTGGTCAATACCCACCAACTGGGGACTCATTATTCATTACATGAACAGAAATTTAGCAAAACAGATGATGTGGTTTTCTCATTAGATGGTAAATTTAAGAGTCCCTGTAAAACTTCGAGTTGGTTCAGCAAAGTAACGTGTGTGATGTGTTTTGCTAAAGGAATGTATCTGCTACTGCGGGGCTTGGGGTTTTGTGTTGGTATCAAAAAGTTTTCAGTGCTAATAATTAGATATTTTAAAATTATTCCTCAGTGAGCAGTTGGTTTAATAAGAACAAGGAACATATTTATAAAAACCTCTTACTTCTGGGATCTTGAATAGAAGGGTCAGTGTAGGTCAGAGCCCTCACCTGGTAATTTAACCACAGTGAATATTATCTCTTATTTCACAGGTTATTTTGTGTTTCTGTATTACCACTTCCTTGCTGGATGCAAATAATAACTAATGGCACATATGGGGGAAAGACAGTGGCCCTCAAATGAGGACCTTCTAAAGGCCATTAAATCCAGAAGTTAAAAAGGCCTCTCTTTGTGCAGATTTTCTACATTTGCCACCACTTTATGTTAAAGGATTCACTCCCTGCCCTTCGTTCTAGGCTTGTTTATCTGCCACGAGTGCCAGTGGGAACTGTGCCTGTAAGAGGAAGAAATGCAATAGCAGGAAACAAGCCTACAGACCTTTGCATTTTTTCTCTTTATGAGAAACTTTCCTATCATTTCTTGATCTACTTCTCCAGGGCTTTGAGTCTGAAGCTCTTCACAAAGGACCAGTTCTGCTCATCATGTTTTTTTCTCAGATATTAAGGCCTAATATCACTCTGTGTTCTGCAGCGGAGGCTCCAAGGCCACCTCACCCCTACACAGCAGTACTTGCCCAACTAAACACATCTCCTGTGCTTGTTTGGTAAATCAGAGTTTCCCTGCTTCCATCTCCTTTTAAATAATGTCTAGCTGGGAAAAAAAACAACAAGCTGGGAGTAGGTTACCGGCCTTAGCTCTGTTCCCAAACACAGTTTTGTTTAATGTTGTCTTTTTAGCCATTACTGGTATTTGCTTAACCTGGAGACAGACAAAATATTTATAGACTGGTGTCAATGTGGACTTTTAGCACAGATTATAACACAAACAGCAATGTTTAACCCAAGTTTTTTCACTTTTCAATATCTCTGTGTATACAGCACATTTGCAAACTATTTAAACATAAATATTTGATTTTTAAGGGGGAGAGGTGGAGGTGGTTGAACAGCAGAAACAATGTAAAAGTACAAAAATATAACAACTTCCTTTTGTTTGAACTTTTGCGGGAATAGTTTTTAACAACGATACCTGATGCTGCAATCTTTTATTAAAGATATCAAAGAAGGAATTTAAACTTATTATATACAAACATATATAGAGAGAAATATAAATGCATATGCTTGTGGATTAATGAAAAATTGCTAATAGGTGATCTGATGGAATTTAGAAAAACTGTTACTTTTATGACTCTTCTAGCTGCCACTATATAACATAGTAAGTTTTTACTGAAAGCATCATTAAAAATCAGATTTTTACATATACAATCTTTATGTTCCCTTTCAGGTCTTGAGTCATCTCGGCCAAATTTGATTCTTGGATTGGTTATCTGTCAGAAAGGGAAGCGTCCTGCCACTGGCACTGAGGCAGAAAAGATGGAGGAGAAGCGAAGCAGAACTCAAGCCCACGAGGAGCCTGAACCGTCGCTGTTCTCCAAAGGGGCTGCAGCTTCACAAGAGAAGAAAGCTCCGAAATACACACTTTATTCAGGAGACTCCTCTGTGAGTACAACACCACCTGGATCTCCTCCTCCACCTCCACCCCCACCCATTCCAGACACCTCAGCAGTGACACCTTCAGTATTAAAAATACTGTCATCCATTAAGAGTGGACCCACAGCGACTGTGACCCCACTGGTTTCAACAACTGCTGCTCCTGCCAGTGGCACTGCCACGCACTCGGCATCCTCCAAAACTGCCACGCCCCTCGAGCACATCCTGCAGACCCTCTTTGGGAAAAAGAAAACTTTTGAGCCACTTGCCAAGGATTCTGGAACTGTTCAGTCTTCAAGTCAGGAAGGCCAAGCTGCTGCTGATAGCGGAATGTCAGCGGTTCCGCTGTTAGATCCCATTGTGCAGCAGTTTGGGCAGATGTCAAAGGACAGAGCTATAGAAGAGGAGGAGGATGACAGACCATATGATCCTGAGGAAGAGTACGGCCCGGAAAAAGCCTTTGAAATGCAGACTGGTGAAAGTGAAAAGCGATACAATGTGGAAAAGCCATCTAATGCAGCAGAACTAGAGGATGAGGCCTATGATCCAGAGGACGAAACTATCTTGGAAGAAGCAAAAGTTACAGTTGATGATTTACCCAACAAAATGTACACAGACACTAAAAACAGTTCTTCAGAAACACCTGCTTCATACGTGCCTGATTTATCTGCAGCCTCATCCTTGGTAGAACAGCAGAAAATGTTGGAAGAATTAAACAAACAAATAGAAGAACAGAAAAGACAACTAGAGGAACAAGAAGAAGCCCTCAGGCAACAAAGAGCAGCTGTTGGTGTTTCAATGGCTCATTTTTCAGTGTCTGATGCTTTAATGTCACCACCACCAGCAAAAGCTTCCCTAATAAAGACTGAATTATTCCATCAGGACCAGCAGGCTACACAAAAAGTAGATTTACCTTCATCTTTAAATCAACAAGCACAAGTTTTAAACCAGGGCTGTGACCCACGACAGAACAGAGATCCTCGCCAGGCTCGAAGGATGGTGACAGAGACTAATGACACTGTTGATTCTCGGATAAAGCCACAGGTGGTACAGAATGAGGTATCCACAAGAGAAGTTGCTCCAGCAAGTTTTCCAAATGCTTTGCAGACTTCACTTGGTAAGGAAGATAATACTTTAATTTCTGCTACTCAGCCTGGTTTTACTGCTGACAATTGGGTTTCAAGTGAACAGGCTTCTACAGTGTCCCAGAAGGAGTCTACTAACAGCAAATTTGAACACACCATTCAAGTTACTTTGGAAAACCTGAATCAAACAGCTTCTGGAGAACCTTCTGGATCTAAACCTATACGTAAAGTGCTGCTTCCAACACCTCCAGCTACATCTTTTCAGCCTAATTTTTCCACATCAAATGACAGCCCTTCCCTGCAAGATATGCATCAAGTGTCGTGGTCAAATGAGTCAAAGGAAGCAATGGGAATGGAGTCCTTTTCAAATACAATGTTTCCTCCTCAGGAAAAGGCAGCTGGTCACTTTGAACCAGAGACAGGTCTTTCATCAGTGCAATATGATGAACAAAGAAATCCTCAGTCTCATCAGTTTGGAGAACAGACTGACTCCCCACAAGTTCAGAGTGAGGGTGGACCTCCCCCACAGCACTTCGAGGAAAACATGGCGTTTTCTTTGTCTGGGCAGAAAGGAGGGCCTCCACTGATGCTCAATGCACCTGCTGGGCCTCATGGACCTAATTTTAGAGAACCAGCACCACAGTTCTCTGAAGAGCACGGTTTTCCAAATAATGACGGGCAAAGAGGACCTCAGTCTGGAAGATTTGGAGGTCAAAAGGGCCCCCTTCCTTCCTTATTTCCTCCACAGCATGGACCATCATCATTTTTTGGTGATAATAGGGGCCCTGCCCCTTATCATGGTGGTCCAAGAGGAATGTCACCATCTCATTTTGAAGATCACAGGGAACCTCACATGGAACAAAGGGAATTCTCAGATTCCCAATATGATGAAATGATGGGGCCTCCAGGACAGTTCGAAGGACCAGATTCCCCTCCATTTATGGGAAACAGAGGACCTTCACCTTTTCCTTTTGGAGGTCAAAGACGACCCCCACCAGGTCAGTTTAAAGGACAGAGAGGAGGCCCTCAGTTTGGAGGGCCAAGAGGTCCAGCCCCAGGTCATTTTGGGGGACCAAGAGGGCCTCACCCAAATCAATTTGAAGGGCAGAGGGGTCCAGCTCCAAATCATATGCCTGGTCCAAGGGGACTTTTGCCACAGCCATATGAAGAACGGAGAGGGAGCCCACCACCCAGATTTTCCAACCAGAGAGGTCCAGCACCACATCAGTTTGGGGGACCAAGAGGAGCCCCACCTGCAATGTTTCCAGAGGAAGATGAACCTCCCCCCTCTAGATTTCATTTCCAGGGTCAGTCACCACAAGGTATGAAACCACCACCAAGACCACTCCTGGACCTTCCAAGCCATCCACCAACCCACAGAAAAGAGATGTGGGAGGACGCTGGACCATCTGCATCTCTTTCCAATATGTCTGGACAAGGACCTGATTCAGAAGGACAGTGGTCCACATCTGACTTCCGAGAAGGCAAAAATCCTGAATATAGAGGCCAGACATTTGAAGGGAGACAGAGATATGAGGGAGGAAATAAAGACAAGGGTTTAGATCAGCCAGAGCCTCAGCAAGCAGATAATCGCCAAGGCAGAGCCTTCGAGGACAGACGAAGGGATCGAGAACATGGCAGACCTTGGGAAAGAGACCGTGGCAGAAACTGGAACAGAGACAGGGACTGGGAGAGACACAGAGACAAGGAATGGGATAAAAACAGAGATAGGAGCCAAAACAAAGACAGAGACAAGGATTCAGAGCGAGGTAAGGAATGGGAAAGAAGCAGAGACAGAGATAGGACAAGAACCAGAGAGAGAGACTCCTACAGAAGACGTGACAGAGAGCGATCGAGAAGCAGAGACAGGGATCGTGACAGAGAGAAAGACAGGGACCGGGATCGGAGCAGGGAGAAGGAACGAGATCGAGAGAGAGATCGAGATCGCGACAGGGAAAGAGGGAAAGACCGCAAAGATAGGAGTAAGAGTAAGGAAACTGGTAAAGAGACGAAGCCAGAAACACCGAAGGAAACTCAGAAACCGGTGGAAACTGAAGCTTCATCTTCCAGCAATCAGTCATAGAACTATGACTGATATTGTATTTCCCACAAATATCCTACTTTTGCAACACAGCAAGGACTGCACATCTTCTGTATATACTGTATATATTCTCACCTTTCCAAAAATACTGTTGTAAAACTAGCCTTACCCAATGGACCGACAAGTTAGCAATTTTTGAACAACTGTGAATGAAAATAATCAGATAGATGAGAAGCAAGAACATATTGGACTTTCACTTGCTGCATTTTGTGCATAATGTTTTTCTTATAAAAATTCACAATGTTACCTGTACTGAAATTTTGTTTTTTCTACTCGCATCTTTATCTTAAAGTTTCCATTTACAGTACAGAAATGGGAAAAGTCTAAGAAGAGCATATTGCTTTTTAAGATTATAAAGTTATGTTTTCCAGTAACTTGAATTGTAATTTTATAAGAGAATTTAATCCACACCTGAGGAGCCATACCTTTACATCCCATTTACGTGATATTTTTGGTGTCAAAATTGTTCCTACAGCACACACTTTAAAAATGTTGCTGTCGTGTTTCTTTTACAACAGAAGGGTCGTGTATTTAGGAAAGGACTGCAGAAGAACAGTGTTAATAATTACTTGTGACTGATGGAGGATTTGAAAATGGAATGTTATAAGCTTAAAGTGCACTATCTTCCTTTTATATACAGGTGTTTTGGTTTGGGAATCCATCTCTTCGGTGTACAGCAAACAGACAAGTTGTACTTAGTTTATTTTTCATGATGTTTTAAATATCCCATTTTTACAAGCCTGTCATTAAAGAACATACAAGAGTAGCACCTTTATAACCAGCTAAACTTACAAAAGCATCTGACATTTATTTGAAAAAGGTGAAGACTACAAATAAATTGGTAAACCAAAGGAAGGAAAAAATTTGGTTAAATAGGCCACTGAATCTCTTATTTCAGTTGAACTGATCTAGCAGAGCATTTTTTGGTTTTGTTTTGGTTTTGCAGACTTTTGCCACAAACTTAAGAAATGTCCCAATTTGATTGAATTTTTCATTCTAAAAGTACTCTTTCATTCTAAAAGGGCTCTTGAAAAATGAGTGTTGCTGTTCTTTTGTTAGACACTACTTAGGCTGGCAGTGTATATAAAACTCTCCACTGAAAATGATACAGCTGCATTAAACTTTAAATTATTGTGGTACATCATGTTGTGATTGAAGAGGGACATTTTTCATGGTCAAATGCTACTTTTCATGTAGTCCTCAAGTATGTAATTCTAAAGTATGAAACGAAACCTCGCTAATTTATTTGACCGTGTAAATTAACAGTCAGGTAAATATTTTCATTTTTTGATAAAATAGTTTTGGAAATGTAAAATTAGATTCCTGTAAACAGTTTTTATCTTGAGGATTACATTACAGGTAGCTTGTTTGTCACCACAGTCGCATTGGTGCATCTTTGAGGTCCTTGTCCATCCAGGGTTTGCTGGCTGAGATGATCTGTGTTCTGAACCCGAGGGAAAACGGTAACATGCAAAGAAATGATATGAAAGGCAAACATCAACTACGGTGTAAGATTTTTTTCTTAACGAGATGTTTCTAATTTAAAGACATACATAAAAGTATGCAAAAAGTAAGTGTGTTTGTTTAGGTTTCCTTGATAGAAATTTCTGTAAATTGTATTTTATATGGCAGAATATATCACTGTACATTAAAATATGGGAGTTCACAGGTTTTTGTTACTGTAAGTAGAATAAACATCTACAGAGAGCTGTTGTCCATTTCTTAAATATGTACGTGTATATTATTTTCTACATCTTGCTACATCTCAACAAACCATGAAAGACTGATGGCACATGGGTCTTGTTTCCTCATAGTTTAATGAGAGATGTTTTGGATGTTTTGCAGGACATCACTACCAACCAGTGTTGGATTGTGGGCCCTCTAAAAAACAGACCAAAATCTGTGCTTATGATTCTTCTCTCAGTTCTAAAACATCCCCTAATTTATTTTGATTTTTTTTTGAGTCAGGAAGCTTAATGATTTGAAGATTTTACATAAAAAAAAATCTAAAGAAAATAAAATAATTAATTCAGGTCAGCTTTGAGCTTAAGAAGAACTTAATTCACATATTTTATTAATTTCTTGACTTTACATTTTTATGAAATAGATGTGTGGCTTTTCACCTTCTAGAAACTCTCCTTTGGGAGTTTGGGGGCTCTCTTCATGATTTAGGAACAGTAAATCCATCCACCCAAAGATGTAGTGGCAAAAAAATCAACAGCATAGACAGGCACTAGTGACTGACTTAAATCACAGCTTTATATAGTTTACAAGGAGCTGGAGTTGGATTTTGCAGCAAGATTCCTGTCTTCTCCACTGCAGCAGTCAGTAAAAGCCAGGCTGAAACCAACACAACAATTTAACTCAATTTACAGAGACTAAAAATGGTTCTGAATGATTGTCCTGCATTGCAGGAAAGAGAAAAACAATTCTCCTTGTCCAAACTTCTGATTAACATGAAAGAACTCACTATTTTGAGCTTTTGTCTATGTTTGTACTAAGCTAAATTAACCTTCCCGAGAGTATTTTGCTAAACCTTTCTTCTATAAAAGCCTCTGGAAGGTCTAGAACAATATAAACAGAACTATTATTATGTCTGTAAAAGGCTGTAGTATTCCAACTGTGAGCATTGTAAAGGGGAATGTGCAGGAGGATTAGAGAAGGAGGAAAGTGTGTATTGAGTTCAGTGTGCCCAAAACACTTTTAAAATTTCTCAAAATTTCAAAGTCATCAGTGAGGCTGTCAGACTTTGGCTACACCTCATGGAATATGGTACACTTGGACATGGGAATGCCTTGATTGAATATGCAATAAACATTTTATTTTTTTAACCTGAAGGGGATAAAGTTTTCATAAAGTACTGAAACTGGGGGTTTATTCTGGTTATGAGCTGGAGTGGCATTTTTGTGCCTTTCATGCCCTGGGTTTTTTCTAGAATGTGTCTTCTGTAATGGGCATCTGGTTTTAATTCTTAAATTATGGGACAGGACCACTTTTTAAGTCCAGAAAAGTGAAAGGTTTTAAAGGCATTTTGGAATAACTTACTATCAAAAGACACTTTTAAACACTGAGACAGTACTTAAGCCTTTATAATTTAGTAACATAATCTTGCAGCAGGAAATTCAGGTCTGTGGACTCCGCTGTAGGAAGGAACCTGCTGCCCCTCAGTGCTTCACAGAAACGTTCTTGGGAACGGGAAGAAAACCTTTATCCAGCAACGATGCAACAAATGATTCTGAATGATTGTCCTGCATCGCAGCAGAGAGAAAACCCATTCTCTGGCTTTGTCCAAACTTTTGATTAGCATGAAAGAAGGCTGAGCAGTAAATAGCCGCGATTCGTTTAAATCCCCCGTGGGCTCAGAGCGTGTGCTCAGCCAGCCCAGCCACGAGTCAGCTCGAATAGTAAAGCGTGCGCCCGGAACCTGAAATACACATATAAACACGCCCTGCACGCTCACGTTCTCTTTCCTTATTTCCTCACAACACCGATAAATGCTGGGTTTTACCAGGCCCGGGGGTTTAATTCGAGCCTCGGACGAAGCCCCCCCCTGAGGGGCAGGAAGGGGGGGGGCTCCGCCTGAGGGGCGCGCGCGGGGCCGCGCGCGGGGCCGTGGCGGTTACGCGCGGCCGTTGGCGGCGGCGCGCGGCGCGCTCGGGGCAGCGCTCGCAGCGCTGAGGGGGCCGCGCGACCCCTCCGGCCGCCCCCGCCCGGCCCTGCCCGCCCCGGCTCCCCCCGAACGCCGGGGCCCCGCTCCCGCCGCCCGGGCCCCGCCTCAGGGGGGGTACCAGGCCGCAGAGTTTGCCCGCAGCCTCCCCGCCGAGGCCGCGGGGCGGGGACAGGTGAAGGCCGTTTGTCGTGAGCAGCTGTGCTGGAGGGGGAGGGCGGGTCTCACCTTTTCGGGGGGGGAGACATGGTCAGGGTGTCAGGTACCCCGCCAGCGGCAGCTTGGTCCCCGCCCTGTTAACCTCGCGAATCAGTGTTAAGTGCAATTTTTTGTTGTTTTGTTTTGTTTTTCTTTTTTTAATGGATAGCACAATTCTTGAAGGTGGTGTGGTTTTCTGTTGAAGGGGACATTGGTAACTGATTAGGTTTGCTGTAGCCATGTCAGGATCAGCCCCCGAGGAGCCTCAGACCATTCCTCAGAGCCCAGCTAGTGCTCCTGACCCCGCTCCCGTTGCTGTCGGACCTGGAGGCTCAAGTGACAGTTCCTTTGGTGAGCAAAACCTTGGCTTCGCCACCCCCGAGGCCAGCCTGGTGGAGATGATGGACATTGAGTACACCCAGCTGCAGCACATACTTTGCTCGCACACGGAGGCCCAGAGTAGTGAAGGTGAAGTGGAAGCCAGGCTCAGCACTTTCTCCTCGCCTGGTCCCTCTGCAGACCCCCCTCTGCAGCAGCCCTCCCCCAGCACCAGTCAGGACGGGGGCTCGTCCAGCAGCTCTGGGAACCAGTCGGTCTGCCCAGTCACCTGCCAGTCAGGGTTACCTTGTGACAGCTATTGGCCAAGTTCTAACCCACACTTGGGCTATGCTGACTTGCAGGAGCTCAGAATGATGTTGCTTAGCGAGTCCAACCTCCCTCTGAACCAAAGAGAGAAAGCGCCCAACAGTAGCTCTGTAGAAGTCTCAGGATGCAGTGTAGTAAAAGCTAAACAGGGTGAAAATTTCTTGGGGGACAATAAAGAAAACATATTTGTTGAAAATTCGGCACTGGCACCAGAGCTTAGATCTAAACCTGCAGTCAGAGCTCGGTTGGAAGACAGATTCAACAGCAGCCCGACAGAAAACCCCAGATGTCAAGAACCCCAAGAATCTGGAGTAACTCTTAACAAGTGTGTTGCAATTACTTTATGTTGTTAAACTATGTATCGTATAGTTCAAAACTGATTTTCTAAGTGAAACCTAAGAACAGTACTTTTTTTTAATACACGAGAAGGATGGGTTGGGCTTTGTTAAACTGTGCCATCAAACGTGGATGCAACTCTGCTGAGCTCAGCTTAGGCCCCTCTGTGTATTGCATAAATGGTACAGCATGTAGTTCCAAAATTAATTACTTTACAGCTTTATTCTTGATAACATGTACTGTAAATAAAGGCGAGAGAACAATGCGTAGTTTTAATATGCAGCTTGCTAAAAGCAAAGTAGATTTTTGATCATAATAATAAGAGTGATTGATTAGTGTTACAATGTGGAGGCCTGACTATGGGGAAAACTTTGAGCAAAAATGTTGTTTTACAATCTAGCCCTGTAACCGTCTTAGTGTGCTGATAAATGTTTTATTGAGGTGTGAAATGAACTGTTATTGCACAGAATAAAATATCTTCTCAGCTGATTTTCCTTTTCTTTCTTTGGTCCCTGAAGTGGGCAATATGGCAATAACAGTGATTTCTGTTTACAGTAAATGCAACTGGTTTCTTGGTGATAGTTACTAGAAAGATGTGTAGCTGTACATTTTTCTGCACTCATTTTCAAGCAGTCAGCCTGGTATGTTTTCTGTTTGTTTGTTTTTGTTTTTAAGTTTAGTGACACTGATTCGCCAGCCCTCGGAAGTGGTGAGTGTTCCTCTTCACCAGCAAGGGAACAGGTGTGCTGCACTTGGGAAAAATAAGGCTGCACCTGCCACACATTCCTTGCCATTCACATACCCGTTCTTTACCATGAATGCATGTTCTGCTGCTGGAAGTGCTAATCCTTCCCAAGCACAGGTAACTCTACTCTACCAAGTTCAAATGCTGATAATATTAACTTCTTAGGTGTAAAATAATTGTGAAGGTTTGGGGTAAAGTGTGGCTTTGAATAGGGATGATCAGAATGATCTGTAATGCAATTCATTTAATAATCTTTTAAATATACTCAAGTCAGTTGTGTGGCATTTGTAATTTTTGTAATTAGTAATTACCTGCATCCCAAAAATGAGCAGTAGGCCATTAGATTTCTTTTTTTCTGGAGTTTATCCATTTATCATCGTTTTCATCTGTGCAAGACAAGAAGCAGCCACTTAGTAGCATTTTCTACAGTTCCTTTCTTTCTAATTTATTTTGATGATAAAGATATTTCGCCCTCCACAACTTACAGTAACCTCTGAAGCAAAAGGGATAGAATGGCACTCAGAAATGTCAGAGGTATCCCCAAAATTCATCAGTCTGTCAAAATCCCATGGTTATATGTGGAAGTATTTGGGATTTATTCTGGCTAAAGAAGTAACTTAAGAAGTTAACATGAACATATCAAAATAGATGGGTTTTGTTTCTTAGTTTTGGTTGTGGTTTTATTGTTTGTTTGTTTTTTTAATGTATATAGTTCTGTATTTTCTTTTTGATTTTTCACAGACCTGTGGAACATCTTGCACTATTTTGGAAGCTGCCAAACATCAAGACCTTGGGATACCCAAGACGTTCCCTTTCCTCTATCAGGAAGTTGAATCCACAAAACAGACAGTAGGTGCTATAAATAAAGCTTTGCCTGAGGAAGTTTGGATTAAAGTTGGAGGTAAATCATTTATCTTCTTTTCACTTAGCTTTCTCTTGGCCTTCAAATCTACATTTTGGTCCTGAATTTGTGTCTTTTCTGGAATGAATATGATTTTAGTGGATGTAGGAGGTGAGGGTTTTATGGCAGAGATGTGCTGTGGGCAACATGGGACTTGGATTTCTCCAGAAAAGTTCAACACCTGTTAGTTTAGCTGTACTTTCAAAATTGCTTAGCACTTCTAGCTTGAAGTGAGGAAACTCAAGGTTACAAAGTACCTTTGAAAATCTGGTTTCTTCAGAATCATAGAATCATTAAGGTTGGAAAAGACCTCCAAGATGATCAAGTCCAACCTTTGACCAAATACCACCAAACCACATGGCAAAGGGGCACATTTTGTGACCCCAGAGCTGATACAGCAGATCCAGTCAGTACCAAACTAAAGGACATTTTAAGGATTGCCCCAAGTGCTCACCAGGCATAGTCTCAGTGGGCTCTCTGAGAAAATAGAAGCTATGTGGATTTTGGAATAGCAAGCAGTGCCTTGGGGCTTCTGAAGGACTTGTAAGAGTCAATCTAGGCTGGCAATAAAGCTTCAAGGATTATTCCACAGAAATAAAACAACAAAAAACCCCCTCCACGATCACTATTTTCAGGTTAGTGGGAGGGTTACAAAAAGGTGGTTCTTTTCCTCTTTGTTTTTCCAATAAGACACCTTATGCAAGCAAGCCATAAACAGAAGTTGCAGCCGAATAAACCCATTGGATCCAAACATGGATCGCAAACCTCTCGGTGAAATTCGAAACGCCCGTGACAACAGCCAGGGCAGTGGAGCTGCCCAGGGCCCCTGGCAGTCAGCACAGCCTGGCTCCAGTGTGCAGGTCCCGAGTGGAACCCAGGATGGGAGCGCTCAGCGCAGGGAACGACACAACCGCCTGGAGAGAGACAGAAGGTAATTCTGTGAGCTGAGGCCTTGCAAAGCCTTTTGAAACCTTAATACTGTGATCATCCAGAGTAAATGTAGATGTGACGTGTTTCATGTTAGCTCCAAGAAAAAGCAAAGCAGGTGGTGAGGGTTTGGTGTTCCTTAGAGGGAAAATACATGTATGTTTCGTTATGGTTTCTTTGTTGTGTTTTTACTCTCTAAACAAACAAAGAGAGATTTCAAAACATTTCACCCATTCTATAAAGATAAGGTAACTTGTGTGTAGCATGACTGATACACAAAGCTCTTAGAAAACAAAAAGAAGTCTGTGGCTGGTAGTCTTCCTTTTGTTTTTGTTTCTCCCTTCCCTCTGGCCCTGGTTGATAACCTCCGATGTTTGCAGGCGCAGGATCCGGGTTTGTTGTGATGAGCTGAATCTCCTGGTTCCGTTCTGCACGATTGACACTGATAAGGCAACAACTTTGCAGTGGACAACTGCATTCCTGAAGTACATTCAGGAAAGGCACGGTGACTCTCTGAAGCAGGTTTGAAATCTGATTTCATTTTTGGTCTTGTGGAAAATGTGAAATGTTTTAAAGCTGTAGTGTATAATGTATATGGAATGCTTATTCTTGATGCTGTTTGTGAAGGATCCACTATAACCTTGAACCTTCCTTTAAATTTTTGGTTTTTTACTGGTTCAGTTCACTAGTGAGAAATGATAGGCTGTCCTCAGTCAAGGTTTTCAAATCGGATTTTGAAATCAATATTTTTTTCTTTTAGCTACCCCATTCCTGAGCGTGATCCTACTTGGAAAACAATATTAGAATTAAGGTCCTCTTCAGTCATTCCTCCCTTCCTTCCTTTTCTCTATTTTTTACCACTTTTACAGTCTTTAATTGTTTTTTATGAACTATTAGTTCAGGGATGGATTTACAGCTACCTGCCTGCACTATCTCAGAGTAGGTGAGTGTAAAGGGTTACATGTCCTATAAGAAGCTCCCATGCTCCACACCAGTAGTAATTCTGGCTCTGCCAAGAATTTTAAGACAGTACATAGAGTGTGTATTGGAAAAGCTGCTTGTCTAGATCCTGATATAGCCCCTCAGCACTTCCTACTGAAGGGTTTTATTTTTCAAAAACACTGATGAGACAAAAACATCCATCTCAAGTAAATTTCTACATTAAATGTAGTTGTTATTTATTCTTTGTATTTTGATTTTTTCAGGAATTTGAGACTGTGTTCTGTGGTAAAACAGGCAGGAGACTAAAAATAGGAAGACCAGACTCATGTGTAATGTGTCCAGCGCAGGAAAACCGCACAGCTATGGAGACCAAATAGTCAGACCTGACCACCTTGAATTGTGTGACAATGGTCCAAACTGTATTTTATTCTTTCCATTTACATGCTGAATATGAATTTTGACATGTAACTTGTAAATATATATAAATAGAGCTTTAAAGAAAATGTTCTTTATTGAAAATGGAAATGAAAGTTAACTACCAGCAGTGGAAACCAGTACCCGGTTCAAGAGGCTTTGGGACCAGAAGCTACAAGAAAGTATTTTTACCCTTTAGTTTTACAAAATTGGTTTGTCATCCTGCTTTAGGGTTTTATTTAATTTTTTGGGTTTGCTTTTTTTTTTAAAGATGATCCACTACAGTTAGGCAGAGTTGTAGACCATCCATCTGTCCTGTTATTTGAATGGCTAGATGGAAACATACTCTTCCACTGCGAAGAAAAACTAAAGTTACCATATTATAATGACCATTTTCCCATCAAAAATGTAAAGGTTATATTGGTTGTTTGAGCAAATGCTTAGTTTCTAAACTGTGCATATTATGAATTTTCCATTTGCACACATATTTAACATATTTGCCCCAAAGAGTATTATTTTTAATGTCTGTCGTACAACTGTCCAACAGGTTCTTGTATTGTTACTCTAAACCAAGAGTGGCATATTGTAAACAGTAGATATTTAAATGCACAAACTATTTTTATATTTAAAGAAAAATATGACACTTTGTTCATAGGCTTTGGCATGTAGGACAGAAATAGAACAGTGTGTGAGCTGAGAGTGGCTTTATTAATTTTTTTAAAATAGATGATGCTAGCAAGTTTTAAAGTATAAAAAGGTCTACCAAAATTAATACTGGTTTAAATCACGGATAAGGACAATTTTGCAGCAATTTATATCCAAACAATCCTAGTAAAACCAGTTCTGGAAAATGGAGTTCAGCTGAGTTAACTTGATGTGTAAATGACACAACATCACAAAGAAAAGGTTTAAAAAAAAAATCTCCTTTTATTTTTACAACAGTTCATACAGGTGGTTTTGGCTGGACTTTAGAAGAGCATCCTTTCTTACATGGGGTTCCATCACAATTACTGTGCAAATAGCTTAAGTAGAGGTCATGAAAACGCTGTTACTTCATTTCCTTTATTATCATATGGAAATATACAAAAATCCTTCCCTCAAAATTAAATATATACATTACACCTTTTGCGGAATTTGATTGCAAGAGGATTATTGTTTACTAGTCTTGGCAAATATTTGAGGTGCAATCTGAAAATTGCTAAGTGACAGCATATATGTAAGTGATGGTCATTACTTCGGCCAGAAAGTTAAGATATTAAAATACAGGATATTTAAATGCATGATTTCCACTGATAGAAGAGGAAGTTTGGTGCCTGAGTACCTTAACAACGTGTGTCTTTGTGCACAAACCTACAGAACTGAAATCAGTGGCAGTAGCACCAAGGGATTCAATTGAAAAGCCTCAAACTTTCATAGCAAGAAGCCGTGATCTGTAGTATATGGGGGGGGGTGATGGTAAAAAGGAACAATGCTTCCTCTTGCAGGACTCGAGCAAAGGGAGAAAGGAAAGGTGAGGTTGTTTAGCAGTAAAAATTCTGGAAAATAATTGGGGGGAAGGAAAAATACTCAAAAGCATCTTTTAATTAAAGTTTTCACCTGATGCTTTCTTTTTCATAGAACTGTGTCAAAGTCTCCACTTAACAGAACAGAAGGAGCATCTGTCCATTTAGCACTAGGAGGATTCTGTTTTCTTACAATGCACTGTTTATTTAAATATTCAGTCACTTCTTCACTTCTTGTACTGTTGGTTTATGATTTTTTGGAAATTGATGCTGCAACAGCTCCCATGCAAGCCGACGTGTCACAGATTCCTGGAGTTCCCTGAGCCCCAATAGTACCAGGAGTACCAGGATCCCCTGGCAGGCCGGGTTCACCCTGAGCCCCATCACGGCCGTTTTTAGTAATTCCAGGCACACCAGGTGGTCCTAAACAAGAAAGGGGGAAAGATTACATGAAGTATTTCCATCTCTTCTTTTTAAATTTTTTTTTATTTTATTTTTAATATATGTATATATGTGTTGCTTTTAGAGATCTTAATATACTTTGAATGTCTGTACATCACACTTGTTATGGCCTGTTGAGTACAAGGTGTTTTCAATAAATTTACCCTGAATCTGAAGTTCTGCATTTTTTTTATGCCTGAATAGTTTGGTCAAGGGATGTCCTGTCTGCGTGAGCTCACAGCTTACTTATTGTGACAGTACGTGTGGTCACAACTGTCCCTCCTTCCTTGTCACCAGCTTGTTCCCCAGTGGGAGGCTGTGGCCTTCAGCAGCTTCAATTCACTGCACCTCTTCAATTCAAGTTGTAATTAAAATTCTGAGTAACAGAAGAGTGGTGATGATAATCTACTGTCAGCTCTATGCAGAGCTGTCCCTAAGTTGGACTTGATGATCCTTGTGGGTCCCTTCCAACTCAGAACATTCTGTGATTCTTAAGCCTCTGCTTTAGTGATGGAATGTTAAATTATTTGCACAGCCTTACCTTGAAGTCCTTGATCGCCATCAGGCCCATCGATACCTTGACCAACAGGTCCTTTATCTCCCTTTTCACCAGTGTCACCTTGAATATAAACAGAGTTTCCACAGTGAGTTGTGCACTGGAGCCAAGGACAGGAAGTGGAGAGACCAAGAGGAGCTAAAAATCCTCAGGACATTACTTGGATCTCTGCTTACAGTGCACCCCCAAAGATGCAACCCCCCCCTCTAGAACTCCATGGAGGCCTGATCTCTTTCCCCCCACTGCTGAATTTAGTACAGTTTTGCAATTTATTTCAGTGGGCATTAAAGAGAAGCAGGTTGCTTTAGTCTTAACTTACCTCTGGGACCAGGATCTCCCAGCTCTCCTGTTGGCCCTCTGTATCCAGGGGGACCACGAGGACCAGGATGCCCAACGCTTCCCATTGCTCCGGGAGGACCCGGGGGCCCGGCTGGGCCAGGCCGACCCGTCATTCCAGGGGACAAGGGCTTCCTCAGATTAGCAGCTAACTGTGCAATTTGCTCTGAAAAACACAATGAAAAACTGCATGGCCAACACTTTCACTCTTTGCTTGAGCAGATCTTCCTGTCACTGCCACACACTTACTGCTTCTGGCAGAAGGAAACATTGAGTCTCCTCTCAGCCCACCTGTAGCTTTTTGGGGTTTATTATACTACACAGAGGGATTTTCATCATAAATCTGCAGGATTTGAAGCCTGTTTCCAAAACCACTTTAAATGACATCAAGTATTCTAAGAAATGATGCTTAAATAATTAAAACAAGTTTTCTAAAGCAAACTTTCAGAGTTTAACCTCATCCCAAATGGGGAATATAACCTCCAAATGCAGAACAGTAACTCTGAAGAAAGAAGGACACTCTGGGGGGCTCTGCTCCAAGGAGATGGGGTACACTGAGGAGAGAGAGGAGGTGGGAGCTGAAGTCCAGAATGACACAGGTTAGGGCAGGCAGACACTCTCACAGCCTGTGCTGGCACAATACTTGTGTCAAAGCTGCTTTCAGTGCACTTTGTCTGTTGCCAAGATAAATCATCGAAAAATACTAATTTTAGAACAATGAAAGACATCCCAGAAACAAGGTGACCTCCTGAATGATTTCCCTGCATTAAAGGTCAATGTATTTTTTCTTATCCGGACAGAAAACTAACAAATCTCAGGAGTTATCTTACGTTCAGGGTCTACTCATCTTCAGCTAAAATGGCAATTCAGTCAGTTTTCTCTCAGTGACACTCACCATTTATCATTTCCCCGCAGAGTTCTCTGATATGTTGTTCACTGGCCTCTTTGCCCTGCAATTAACAGAAGAATTTGTCCTTGTGCAAATCATGTTATCAATAATCATCCCCAGCAGAAGCTTCAGGACACAAAATACATTTCCAGCAGCTCAGGAAGAAGCACAGGATCCCACATGGAGAGGAGTGGGTTCTTTCCCCTCTTCAAAAGATGACAGCTTCAGTTCAGAACTCTGTCATACTAACGGCAGAGATTAATTTTAATGTTAGGCCAGATATTTAATCTGGGGCTTATTTGGCCTTACTTTTGCCTGATGAAACACAGGACCTTATTTTTTGAACATACATCCAAACCCCACGATCCATTTATTCACTTCACAGGCTCCCTGGCTGTGCCCTAGAAGCAGAGGACACTTACAGGAGGCCCAGGTTTTCCCGTGATGCCAGGAACACCCTGCACCCCCTGATGGCCCATGGGCCCCGGATGTCCTGGGATTCCTGGTGCTCCAGCTGTCCCATTAGGTCCTTGGGCACCTTTTGGACCAAGTTCTCCTCTTCTTCCTGGCTGTAACAAGACAAAAAAAAGCAAAAACCACTGAAAACTGAAGATATGAACCATTGTTTTCTCCTGGTCATTAGTTAAGCCTTTTGTCAGGTTTCCCTGACTGACCTGGCTGATATGTACAATTCTTACATCCTATGGGTGGTTTTACACATAAACAGGAGTCCTTACTGCAGCAAAATTATCAGACATATTCCAGTATTTTGAATGCTACAACCCCCTGTCATTTTCACAGTTCCTATAGCATGACTGTGAGGAAAACATTTTTCTACGGAATGGAATCAGAACTTAATTTATTGACATATATCATTGACAGATGCAATAGTCATGTTTACTTCCAAACCTTCTGGGGCATGAGCCCTCAGTGTCTGACACATACCTCTCCTTTTTGGCCAGGGGGACCAAATGGACCCTGTTAGAAAGAAAAGGGAAATAAGAAAGAATGACCCATTCAGAAAATGCACCTCTGAAGCCCAACCTCCCAAGCTGCAGGAAGCTGTACAAGGCTTGGGTTGCCTTCTCCTTTTCACAGCAGGGTTGGAGATCTTGGATGATTAATTCTGACTGACCATACTGATACATGGTTTTCTAAACCCATCTGTTATCTGAGGAATCAATCCTGCTGGACTTGAGGACACCTACCAGCTCTCCTTTGTCACCTGGGAGGCCATCGGCTCCAGCAATGCCCTGAAAGGGAGAGACCAGAGTTAACACTGCACCTGCTGGTGCACAAAGACAGTGTTGCTGACAATGAGGCTCACCCTGAGACTTGGGTAACCTCAGTGCCTAAGGGAGATGGGGTCTCTTTGCAGCTTATACAGCTGCTCCAGCAATAGGAAGTTCCCTCTTCCCAAGGCTGAACTCCACAGTAGGTGGCACAAGGACTGGGTGCCCCTTGTGACAGGCTGGGACTTGGCTGAAAGGCTGAATTCATACAGATGAGATCCCTGGCGGGGTGGCCACAAAAGACATCCAGAGGCTGTCCTCGAACAGTGAATCTAAATTTCAGGTTCCCCAGCTCTGTATGTGGGTTTGCAGCCACAGCCAAATGTTCAGTGTCCATGTTCTTTAGGCTTCCTGAGCAGAGTCACCTGCAGAACATCTTCATCCCACCCTTAAACTGCAGTGATCATCACTTGGTGAGCATCCTCCCTCTCCTCTCTGCCTGGGGACTGTAAAGTGAGAGTGGTTAAAGCTCTGGTGACATCCCTTTTCCCAGACAGGACGAGGAGCATCAATTTGCTGATCACCTCCCCTCAGCAGCAGCGGTGTGTGCAATTTGGACATCACTGGGGGTGACACAAATCACTGCAATCTGCTGCCATCGGCCCCACGGGCAGCACTGCCCCTGGGGAACACAGAGCTGGCTTATTACACAGCAATTAGAGCAGACAATGAGCTTGTTATGGTGACTCGCTGACTTTCCAGAGGAAGTCATTTAAAGACAAACAGAGATTAGGTTGGTCTTTCCCTTAGCAACAAAACGGAGACCACACAGACACTGACACTGGTAAACAAAACCAGCAAGGCTTGCTAGAAAAGCCTTGTTTTCTATAAAAACACGGTCATGCATTAATGAAAGCCATATATTTAATGAAAACTGGCTCAAAAGCTCATTGCTGAGATTAAACCGACTATGGAAGCTGAGCAGCAAAAAGTAAAATATTAAATTAGTCCATTAGTGTGCTAAGCTTTGAGTTTAGGACAAAATCTTCCTCATCAGCCACATAGAGTTCAAGGAAAAGCTGCACTTCTAAACTTAACTGAGGAGGAATGTGATGTGAGGAGCTCCTACACAGATGCCTCGTGGCTACAAAACACACAGCAAGGGTCTAGTGTTTTTATCACAGCATTTTCATGAGACTCCATTAGAACAGCCTACATCTGTGCCAACAGGGAAAATGGGACCAAAGAGAGTTTTGTTGGTGCCTGCTGCAGAATATTTTCATTTGAGGGAGAAAAAGCAGTTTGTACTGTTCTAAGGCTGTGCCTGAGGTTTGGGTTAAATGCCTCTGCTGACAACAGCACCAAAGTTATCACTTACCTGGTTACCTTTGGGACCAGGAACACCAATAGGACCCTGTGAATAAGAGAAAGAAGGCAAATGAGCTCAAACTGTTATTTTCCTGTGAATTCCTGGTGTAGTCAGACACTCACTTAGCAAGGGGTTGGATTTACTCACAGTATAAAATGGACAAGACCATTTTTGTACCATAATCCAGGCAACTTGAAAAATCCTTCCAACTTTACCTACCTGGCATTCACAGAGAGGACATGAGACATTTTCAGCCCTATTTGTGACTTTTCTGCTCCACGGAGCAGAGCCAACAAGGAGTTCAGGAAAACCCCAATTTTTTTTTTCTCTACTGCAAAATCTACATGGGAAATTCCATCATTTTACCCTTGAAAGAGGATTCCTACAGGACATTCATCCATCTGGCATCTGCAAACTGATCATTTTTTATTAACTAGATCTGGAGATGGCTCAGCAGAACAGAATCTTTGAGGAGGACAAACACATAGAACAAGGACATGTCATTTTGCTCAAATCCAGCACTAAGTTGAAAAAAGGGGGGGGTTTCTATTAAAGGAAAATAACTGTCAGCAAAACAGACAATAGAACATAGAAATGCAGAAGTGGCTACAGCTATTTATAACTCCCAATTTATGTTTGCTGGTGGCAAAGGCAATATATTCTTTTCTGAACGTTATCATCTAGATTTATACCTCTGGTTTCACAGAGTCCCAAGGCTCCATGAAAGTTTATGGCAATGAAACACAGTTCAGTCACCAAAGACCGTGCCCTGCCAGGAACACTCCCTGAAAGAGAAGCTTAGCCCAAAGGATTTTCATTCAAAACTGTGATTTACTGCAGTAGCAATTCCAAGGAGCAGGAACAAGTGACAGGAGTTTAGGACTGCCAGCTCCAAGCCCTCACGTGTGTGTCAGTTAAACACAACCAATGTTTTTGGCCAAGTATCACCAGATTATCTATATTATCACTAGATAGTGATGCCAGCACAGAGCTGAGAGGGGCATTGCCCCAGGTGCCTGCTGGCATCCAGAATCCTCCGGAAATCGATCCTAACAAAAACCCTAAGGAAAAATATTTGTCTATTGCTACCTCAGTCGGCAACAACAATTAAATTCTTCCCCTCCCCATATCCCACTCCAACAAGATGGTTCATATATTTAATCTCAATGCTATCTTAGATCTTACAGTCAAATGCACTAGATCTCTTGTATTTCTTATGCCAGCAAACACACAATGACATGCAGGTTTGTATTCCTGGCCACAGGCAGTCCAAGGACTGTGAAAAAGCCTGTCAGTACCTGTTAGCTTAGGCTTGAAGGGATTTTTTAATAGAAAAGCCACAGTTGATTTCAGGAGAGAGGGATGGTGTAATTGTATCAATCTCGTGTTTGCAGTTCTCTTTATACAGGTCAGGACCAGCAGTAAAGCAAACCCAGGGCAGATTTGCTTGGCTCTTCGTGTGTGTGTCCCAGCAGTGCCATCACCCCCAGCAGCAAAGCCCATTTTTTAAGGCTAAAAAAGCACATTCTGAGGTTTTAGGGTCTTCCCAACCCAAATCTCGTGGTGATTGCTGGCACAGCCCTCGCTGCTGTCACTGACACCAGTGGGACTGGATGGGCAGAGGGAGATTACTCTGAGCACCAGTCACATGTATGAGGGTGGAAAGTCTCCAGCATTATCCAAACCTGCTACACCCACTTTCCTGAAAGCTGCTAATGTGCTGGGGTGGCAAGAAACAAAAGAAACAATCACAGTTTGGAAAAGATCTTGAAGATCATCAACCCAGCATCAATTCATTCATCAACCCAGCACCACCACCACATTCACCACTAAACCATGTCCTCAAGTGCCACATCCACACGTTGTTTGAACACTTCCAGGGATGGTGATTCCATCACTTCCCTCAGCAGCTTGTTCCAATGCTTTACAACCCTTTCTGTGAAAAATATTTTCCTGATATCCAATCTAACCCTCCCCTGGCACAACTCGAGGCCATTTCCTCTCATTCTGAACAATCAACAGTTACATCTTAGAGCAACTGCGCTTGACTTTGGAGCCAGAAAAAAAATCTAGATCATTTTTTATTGCTTTAAGCATAACATTTTCCCTCTCTTTGCTCAGAGCAGCTCCCTGGATGCTCCGTGCAGGGGCCTCTTCCCCTCTGAACACACATATTTTCACTGCAGAGAAGCCCTGAATGCAGTCAGAGCCCCACAGCTCCACAATAACCCTCCTGTTTCACACTTCCAGCTCACAGTCACTCCAAGAGGCTTTTTTAAACCTGCCTGGAGCCAGCACAGAAGGGCCATTGTGGAACCCCCGTGGTCCTGCTGTGATTGCTTACACAGAAACTTCACCTTAAGGCTGGAGAGGAGGGAGCTGGTGAACACATGGCTCCTGTTCTCCTGCAAGCCCCCAGCAAATGCTGTTCACTTTGCCCTGATGGTTTCTTTTAGATGAGAATGAATTAATTTAAATAAAAAGGTCTCATTTATTCTGAGGTGGATGGCCAGGTGTGTGGCTGATCAGAAAGATCAGTCACTGAGCAAACTGTAATTTAAAAAAAAACCACCAGAAAGTCTAATCAAGCATCTGAGTAACAAAAATGCACAAATCAACTCTCCTGTGCCCATGGGGAGTGAGGCTTTTGTGGAAGCAGCATACAGAGCAGGGAAAAATCCCAAACAACATATATTCTGGCTAGGATGGGACCTGAAAGCCCTGTCTAAAAACAGTGGGAGTTCCTAAAGTGAAACAGAAACAAGGACAGGAACGGAAGAGACAGGATGCACAAATCCTGTTACCTGCCATAGGGTCCATCCCGGGCACACAGCAGCCTCAGAGGAGGGACTGGGACACCAAATGTACAAACCTGTTTGTGTTTGCTGGGGTGACATCAGCTACACCAAGTTTTGGGCCCCCATTACGCTCTAGTTTCATATCCCAAACAGGAATTAGCTACAGATATCTTCTCCTTACCCTGTCACCTGCCTCTCCACGGATTCCAGTTGGACCAGGAAGGCCAGGTTCACCACTGGCACCTTTGGGACCCTGTCAGGAAAACAACAAAAACCAAGCTGCAGCTTACAGTGCCAGGAAACCCTCCATGCTTCAACACCCCAACAGTTCACCAGCCTCCATAACATGTTCAAAAAGGTTATTTGTCTTGGATGTTCTCTCTTCCTTTTCCCCCAGGACCTTGGGACCACTTGTGTTGGTTGGTACAGCTCACTCCAGCTTCTGTCCTGGTCCACAGGCCAGGTCAGGCACCTGCCAAGGTGCTCCAGCCTTTGGCCTGGGCCTTTCACTAATAAATCACATCTGTGATGCCACCAAGTGATGCTCTCTGAAGGCACCATCACGTGCCAGTGTCAGTGGGAAATGGAGCATGGAGGTCCCACTCCCTTGGAGAGAGGAGGGAGAAATATGGGAGTCCACAGTGAGTGCAGCAGAGAGGAGGAGGAGTTCACTGAAGAAATACAGGCTGAGAGGGGCCCAGATCAAGGAGAAACTGAGGTGTCTTTGCAGAGGTCAAACTTGAAAAATCATAAAACAGTTTGGGTTGGAAAGCTCAGCTTGTTCCAAACCCCTGCCATGGACAGGGACACCTTCCACCAGACCATGTTGCTCCAAGCCTTGTCCAACCTGGAACACTTCTAGGGATGGGGCAGCCACAGCTTCTCTGGGCAAACTGTGCCCAAGAATGGGCTCAAAACCCCAACCCTTCCTTTACAAACAAGTGCTAAACATAAATTGTTCTGGTAGGCAGCTTATCTGGGCTTGTGTTCTTTCTGAAGTTGACAGACTAGTTCTGGCAAATGGAAGGATGTTTCTTCCTACCCTTCATTGCCATCACACAATTTTCTGGCCAGAGGTTTGCAGAAAACAGTGACCTGCCCAAACATGATGCCCATTAAATTACCTCTGTCAGCACACTGACCTGGAAACCTCGGACACCACGGGCTCCTATGGGGCCTTGGAGACCAAGTGGTCCCTGAAAGGAGAAAGATCAGCTTTGGTGAGGAGCAAATTCAGGGCCAGGTAAGTCACTTGTGCAGTTACATTGGCAGAGAGACTGTGCAGTTCTGTACTGCAGCACTTTGCCCCACGGCATTGCTGATACCACTGTAAAGTGATGTCTGGTGTTCACTGAGCTTTCTCAGCATTATTATTATTATTATTATTAACTGAAATGTTTATTTGTATAATTAATGCTTAATAACATACCATACTCATGAGTAGTGAAGATCAATGACAGCAAAACGTGGCAGCAGAGACAATATCCATTAAAGAGGATGTGCTATCCCAATACTGTGCTTTTAATTGATTGCAAGAAACTACTGCAAAACATGTGCTGCAGGCCCTTGGAGATGAAAAATGGCAATTGCATCCATTTCTTTGGACATACTTTGTACCAACAACATAGAAAAAAGCAGCAGCTGATGCTGTTAGTGCAGGGGCTTTTAGGAGCTCACCAGACAGAACATCACTATAACCATTAGGAGTCTCTAGTGCTTTCTTCTGAGAAAAATCACATATCCAATAAAGATCCGGGATGAAAAAAAAAAACCCTTTAAGTAATTTAGGCACCTAAATCCCATTTTGTAAGCTGTCTTCTTGAAACAGATGCCTTCAGCAAGCTTCTGTCACGAGGAGGGACTGCAGCTTTGCCTCCTTTCACAGCCATCCCTGAGGGGTGAAGTGTTCTGGGACACAAATAAGCTTCAAACTGGCCACTGAAATAAAGCAGCACCATCGTCCAAAGGCTATAGAACTGCTCGGGTATTTTTGTGGTTACTGTTTTCACTTCTGGTTTTTGCTTTTACTCAGGAACTTTAATTTCAGTTAAGGAACTTCATTTATAAATATAGAGCTCTAGGAAAGTTAAGTTAAATTGCATCAAAAACGATTCTGCTGTGCTGGTGCCTTTAAATGTGGTGGGACCTGACTGGCTCCGAATGGGAGAAACCCTTGGTACACTGGGCTAAAAACCCCCAAATTGTTTTGAGCCAAACAGCCTTAACACTGGAAAAATCCTGCAACTCTCTTAGAATAGCATGGTCTTAACTAATAAATTATTATTCTAATAACACAAATCAGAAATTAGGAGCTCAGGCCACACATAACCATGGGTTCAGCTGCTATTGAACCCCTGTCAGAACTCTGCACCAATGCAATTAGCTCAACTACTGTTGCTTTTTTGCTATAATAATGTGGCATCTTTTGTGGAACCAGGTATTTTTATGAAAAACTGCAGTCATAAAAGCAAACATTATTACTACAGTTTATTTATAAGGCTGATTTCCCTCTCCTTGAAGGTTTCAGGAGCAGCTGCTCACAAACAATAAATCACGCCGTTCAATTCCTTTCAAGTGGTACATACCAGAAATCATATTAGACCTGCTGTAGGCTCCTGCATTTCAAAACGAGTTTAAGATGAGAAAAAAAAAAGAAAAGAAAACAAAGCCCAACAAAACCACTGGAATGCCAGGTACAACCCCAGCACCAGCACTAGCTGGGGAGGACAAGATAAAAAAGGTACTCAAGTGTTTTTAGTAGTGTGATCAAAATCAGGGATTTGCCATCCAGATATTACTGATTATCATCTCTGCTCTGGAGCAGGGACATGGCAGGGGGACACGCAGTTGTTTTCAGTTTTGCTGTGTGTATGGCTTCAGGTTTTGCAGTGAATCCCTCTTCCCTGTTCCAAGGACAGTGATAAAGAAATGGGGAGTGTTCAGTGTACACTGCAACAGCTTCACAGCAGCTTTGCTTCATTAATGGCTCACTTCAACACAAGCAGAGCCTTACTATTCCTGTTTAATGAGGGGCTTGCTGGCTGTCCAGTCTCTCCTGTCAGACTGTAGCAGCTCCTCAAACCTCTTGGACAACTGCACCTTCCTTTGCCAAGGGAAATGGGAGGGATCACTTGGCATTTGCACGGAGCTGTCAGTGAGAACAGGATCTGACTCACTTATGGGGGACATATTCCTCTGCTGCCAAAACTCCCCAGAGAGAACATGACCTTTTGCTGTAGCCAGAGAGTAACCCCATACACAAACTCTATTTTGGTGATTTACAGGCAGTGCTGTACTTACAGTTGCTCCCCTGGGTCCCGGCAGCCCTCTCTCACCAGGAACACCGACATCGCCCTGGCAAGAACACTGAAGTCAGCCGTGATATTGAGGAGCCATGAATCCACCCTTCCCTCCCCGCTGCAGAGCCAGAAGGCATTCCTGGATCCCTCAGTCCCAAACTCCCTGCCCCGTTGGCCCATCTTCTCCTCCACACCTGCTGGGCTTTGCCCTCTGCTGCAGCACAGTATCTGTGCACGGAGGTGCCTGCCCGTCCAGCTCCCTGGGGAGCTCCACACCCCTGTGGACTGCCTGCAGTGCTCAGTCCCATGGGATTGCACGTGTTGCAGGCAGCACAGCACCTCTTGCATCGTTATTTGTGCAGGGAAGCAGCACATGAGCTCCAGTTTCACAGTTTGGTTCAAAACTCACTCAGCAGAGCTCATGCCACGTGCAAATGCTGGGATACTTACAGGGATGCCTGGCTCTCCTGAGGGACCTGCCTCTCCCATCTCTCCAGGACTGCCCTGCAGAGGAGAAAGCAAACACTCAGTTAGGGCATCACTTCAGAGAGTCATTTCTGTTCTACCTGAACAAAAGGAGGAGGGAGTTAAAGCCTGGGTCAGGAAATAAACACAGCTTTTAACTTTTACAGTTTTAAGACAGAACTCCCAACCCCAGACATGCAAAGAGCAGCTGAGCTGCACATCCTGTCCTGGGACCAGTGACCAGGGAGGGCTCTGCCAGCCCCCAGGGCAGCGTCACCACGTTCCTCATGGGACTGAAGGGGACCAGTGAGACAGGGATGCTCTTCTGGAGGTGTGCTCAGGACATCCCATCACATTCACTCCTGCATCACCCTCATGTCAGGAGAAATGCCTTCCTGCATGCTCTCCTGCATGAGGATTAGCAGGAATAATGATGCAGGCGCAGAGGGAGAAATTCAGAAAGAAGGGGAGGGACGGAAAAAAAAGATGCTTTTCAGAATAGCTTTGTCTGTCTGAGGTTTTCTTTTATCTCACAGGTAGGTGCCAGTCTAAAGCTCCATGGAAGGTTTTATCCTGAGGTGGGGGGGAAAGTCTCCAGAAGGCAAGATGAGAGAATCCTGTTCCTGCTTGCAGGTGCTCAGGCTTTTGATTCCCAGAGATGGAGCCTGCTCCTGGGACTTTGACCAAAGGGTGAGGTTTACTGAACCACTGATGACCCTCCTGTGCACCTGCTATGTCTTCACTGAATGAGAGTCAAGAGCAAGGCCAGCCCACTTGTTTTACCCAATTCCTGCTCCTCGCTGCCAGGGGGGCTCAGCCCCAGCAGAAATGCTGACACCCCCACTTTGGGGTAAGTCCTCCCAATACCCTAAAGCTAAAAAGCCTTGTTGTGACCAGCTTCCCCACCAAAACCCGTCATTAGAGGCATCCACTTACTGGTTCACCCTTTGAGCCTTTAATACCTGCTCTTCCAGGCAGTCCCTGGAAAAAAAAATTATATTAAAGCAATGTTAGAAGAAGTGAAGTTATTAAATTTGTTATTGTGGTCTGATTTGACACACAAGGAGCAACCTTTGCTTGAAGCAGTGGAGGATTTAGATTTCTGCAGCTTTCACTGTGCAAATTACGACTTCAATCTCTCTCCTGCCCACTGCCCTTGCTGCTCTGCAAACACTAATCCTTGGCATTAGAGCAAAGAGGAAGAATATGCAAATAGACCAACAGCAGCAACATTTTGCACAGCAGAAACATCTCTCCAGGGCTGTTCAAAATATTGTGTGATACAGGAAGAAAGGAATACTTTACCTCTTTTAAATAGTTGAAACATTTTGTCACTAAACAGTAGTAAACCAAGGACAGAGCTCAGGATATTATATCCCAGATCTTACCTCCCTGCATAGGGAATGCACATCACTGGGACATGAAAGAGAAAATCTCTCTCAAATTTAGATTTTAAACAGAGACAGAGAGGCCAACAGCCATGGAGTTAGAATATGGGGCTACTCCAGATGTCCTCCATTCTGTCTTGGACACTGCTTCCCTGACTGCATGGTGGGAAAAGGGCATTTCCTCTTGGCTTAACTGCGGCCCCTTGTGAAACAACACACAAAATGAGCCTCCCCTGTCCCCAGGAGGGATCTCTGCAGGCAGACTGAGCTGCTGGAACCCCAGAGGTGGCAGGTCCTGCTCCATACTCACAGGAAGTCCGTTTGGCCCCTTCTCTCCAGGAGCACCCATTGGAGCTGCATCACCCTGTGGATAGTGAGAGGTTAGGAGGGATCCTCCAGCACTGGGAAATGGTCTGACACAGGGAGGGGACACATTCCCAAACAGGCATTTGTACTCTTCTCCCTCCCCAGGACCAAGAGCTGTTGTGCCTACAGGAGGTGAGCACCCACTGGACATGAGCTCCCAGGTGTTTCCCTACCCCCTGCAGCTCCCAGCCTTCCCTGGCAGCACACACTCCATGTTCCTGAGGGATCACCATTCACAAACCAGGCAATTGAAATAAACAGATGACTGTCAACAGCTCTGAAAAGGCATCTTTGAAGGCCTTGTGTCAGCCAGCAGGAACCACTAAATACAGGGACACAGCTGAGCTTACATCATATGTGCATCTTCTTCTCTTAGGGAATTTCCTTGGGATCAATTAATAGAAGCAACTTCACTCTCCTTCACTATTGACGTTATTAGGAAACTTTTTAGAACCAAAAGCTTTCCAGCCACGCTCTTCTTGATCAGAGGCTTTGCAGCACTCAGGGGACAGTGACAGGAATCTTTCCTGCAGTGTTTAAGTAGGACTTTACAAACCTTCTCACCATCGAGTCCAGGAGCTCCATCCCGCCCATCCTTGCCAGGAATGCCCTGCAACCATGCACAGCACATGTTAAGGTCAGGAGGAGACTCTGTGGTTTGCAAAACACAATCACATCAAAGAACCTCTGGGCATTGGGTTGTGCTGGGAGGATTGTCATTAACAGCAGTACAACTGGAGTTTAGTCCAACTGGGATTGCACTGGAGGTTACAGAGACCCAGAGCACAAGTTTGGCAGCAAAGATGGCAAGAAACAGTTTTTTTCCAATTATATTTTATCTCCTGATCCACAAGCAAGATACCAGTGAGATCTGTATCCTATTTAATTGACTTACAGGTTCTCCAATGAGTCCACGAGCCCCTGGGTTTCCTTTTGGTCCAGGTTTACCCTAGAAATCAACAATAGATCCTGAATTAGCCAGGACACAACTCTTAAGAACCATCTGTCAACAAAGATAATACTCAAACTCTCTGGGGACATTTGATTCAGTTTGGGCTGGCTCCTCTCCTGTTCACATAGGTTTGGAGGTTCTTTTGGGACACACCAGGAAACTGGCCCAATGCTGGCTGCAACATTTGGGAAAATTCTTGATTGTTTCAAGGAATGGGAATGTAAGATCTGATCCCTGTGCTCCAGGTTGTAGCAGCACTTTGACACCTTATTAATCAGGCATCTTTATAAGAGTTAAACATCTCATTTTTGAGAGGATACTTTCATCTCTTTCACCTCCCTCTCAAGCAAACCAAGGGGGCACAAGCCACAATAAACCTGTGAAACGGATTCCTTGGAATGTCACATCCCATATTGGAGCAGATGGGTGTTTGACTGCACTTACAGTATCTCCTTTGGGCCCCCGGAATCCCTGAGGTCCTTTGCTTCCTTGTTCTCCCTGTGACACAGGAGGAAAAGCCATTAAGCATCTTCATCACACAGTGACAAATTGAGGTTTTGAGGGTGGAATGAGGAGGGTTCTGTGCTGTTTGTTGGTGTTAACAGAGGTGTGAGCACACACATTCCCCCAGGAGCTCAGCTGTACTTTCTCAGTTACACTCTGTGATTCCTGACACACTTTTTGCAGCAGGGACTTTGCCAACAATCCCTCAGGGCAGGGACCTTCTTCCCCATCATTTAATGAAGCAATTTCCTTAAGCAGAAATAGAGTGGGCGAAAAACTTTAATATTTGCTGTCTAGATACTGTTTGGCATAATGAAAAGTTTGGTGAGAAAATGCCTGATTTTATTTTAGTTTGGATGAATTTAATCTATAATTGCAAGGACTAGTGAGGGGTCCCCAGAGGGTAGGACTGCCTCAGGGTCAGTGTGGTCTGTTGGCTGCTGTGGGCAGGTGGAGGTACCTGCTGTAAAGCAGATGCCATATTATCAGAGAATCCCACGGTGGTTTGGGTTGGAAGAGACCTTAAAGACCATCTTGTTCCACCCTCCCTGCCATGGGCAGGGACACCTTCCTCTATCCCAAGTTGCTCCAAGCCCTGTCCAACCTGGCCTTGAACACTTCCAGGGATGGGCAGCCACAGCTTCTCTGGGCAACCTCTGCCAGGGCCTCCCCACCCTCACAGGGGAGAATTTCTTCCTAATATCTAAGCTAAGTCTACCCTCATTCAGCTTAAAGCCATTATTATCCACAATACAATAGGCAGGGTGAAAATAATATCCACAATAAGATAGACAGGCCAGTGGAAAATGCTCTTAGAGAGGCTACAATGCTGCAGGTGCAGCTCAGGTCCTGCTTGGCTACACTAAGGAGGGTACAGGAGTCTGCCCAGTGTGCAGGTTTGGTGTTCTCCTACACCTCAGCCCAGAGCTCGGCAAAAGGATGAGGATTCCATCTTCAATTTACAACTATTCCTGCTTGTAGCAAAAACCCTTGTGAGCTGTGAGCACTTGGGAACAGACCAGGCTCAAAGAATGAAAGCTCAGGATGATGCTGATTCTTCCTCCAAAAGTAACCCATATTCCCCTCTCCAGGGCTTGCCCACAGCTGCTGATGCTCAGGGAAGGGCAATGAAGCACAGAGAGCAATGGAAACGAGGGGAACTTATTCTGGCATGGGGCACAACTGGAGGAAAGGCATCACGAGGTCTGGGCCAGGTGAAACAACATTGCTGTCACTGGAGGGAAAAGGGCAAAGGGAATAATCTGCTGGAGGTGGTCAGCACACCCTCCTGTTCACTGGCAGCAGGGCTTAGAGCAGGAGGAATAAACTTCAGGCTGTGCTTGTGGAAGTCAGAGCCGTGGAGAGCCTGGGAAGTGGATACATACAGCTTTCCCTGGAGGTCCTGGGATTCCAGGTGGGCCTCTGAAACCGATGTCACCCTGCAAAGAACAGACATCACTGTAATGCTGTGGTTGGCAGAGGATGAAGTAACAGTATCCCCACCTTGTACCTCAGCCTGACAAAGCACAAAGACACCCCGTATTTCCTCCTCATTTGCAGAACAGACTTGCAAAAGATCCCCCTCTGAACAACAGGTTTTAACTCAGGATCTCCCCACCTTTATCTCTCTGATACACTGATACCATTCATGGTCTTGCTCTCTTGGTAACACATTTATTCCTAAATAAATGCATGACTTCATCAAATTCAAAACTATTCAGGCTGCTGGTCAAGGGACCATGACAAGAAGCCATGAAGAGCTGGAGATTAACCCTGTTCTCACTGAGGAGACTTCTCATGTCCTGAAAGTCTTTGTCCATCAGTGTTTCTTTGGCTTTTTCTTGTAAAGAGACAGAACAAAAAGTGAAATGAAACCTTCCTCTTTTTTTTTTTCTTTATTCTGCAAGATTCTTCAGCATTGTCAGCCTTGCAGGGACAGCACTTTGTTCTTCTGGTTGGAATATTTCAATGTGGCTGGCTCTGACCCTGCCAGTGCCCTGAAAATGTGGATTCTCCTGACATTGGAAGGTTGTTCTGGTAGGGGGGTGCACAGCCCACACTTTATACCTGCACAAGTTTCCCAGTGGAATTCAGTAAGGATAAGTGCAAATGGCACCTCTTACAAGACAAACTGGTGCTGGAGGGGAAAAAAACAGAAGGTTTTTCTTACTCTGTCACCAGCTGGACCCATTGGACCAGGGAGGCCTCTTAGTCCCCTCGGGCCCTAATTAAGAAAGCAAATCAGTTAAAAATCAGCCACTGTTCAACACGAAAGGGCAGAACAGCATGAGGTAAAAACTCATCAACACAGAAAACATTCAGAAATAGTGAGGAACAGCAGAAAGCTCAACTTTCTGATGCACAAACAGGATACCCTTTTGGTGACAACCCCTTAGCAGTGACACTGTGCTGACAGCCCACATCAGACATTCAGCATCCCTGTGCTCTCCAGCCCACCATCCAGGCTCTCAAGCCAGCCCAGAGCTCAGGTCCACCAAAAAGGTGTCCAGGGCTCTGCCAGGAACTCATCCAAGGTGAGGTACCCAAAGCAGGACCTAAATTAAAGCTCAGTGAAACAGCACGATTTGTTTTTTCACCAGCATCAGTTTTCACATCTGTAATTCGGCAGAGGCAAGAGCTGTTTGTGTAACCAAGGTGATTGATGGCTCGATTGAGTTCCACAGTGAAAAGGTCATGGGAATTGGTCAGAAGAGGAGGTGTTACCTGCAGGCCAACACTGCCAGGAATGCCTGGAGGACCGGGAGGGCCAGGGTTACCCTGGGAGAGAAAAATCAATTAGAAAAGAGGAGAGAGAGGCTCAACACACAGCCAGGGACCTCCCTCCCAGATTTCTCTTCAGAATTATAGGCAATTTCTTCTACATGCAAGAACATTTGGATCAGTCAGGAATTTATCCAAGTGATTAATGCAGGGCTTTTCCTGAGCTGACATCCCTGCATGGGAAACCACAGGTGTTAACTCAAAGTGATCCTGACATGATGATCATTGGGAAGATGAATTTTCCTGGAGAGGTAGCACATGGTCCTACAGGCACAGCAATGGAAGTCAACACACTTCAGTCATAGTAACTTCTCCTTATTCAGCCAGTTGCCTTATTTCTCCCTGTCTTCTTGAAAAATCACTTATTATGGAGCTTTTAAAGAGAAAAATCCTCCCCCGTCCCTTTTAAACCAAAGCTTACCTTCTCTCCTTGTTTTCCTATTTCACCAGGTTCCCCTTTGTGACCAGTGTGTCCCTAGAAATAAGAGTTATGATTATTCACATCTTGTTTCAAAATTTAAATTTTGTGAGACTGTTGTAAGACCTAAATCCCCATAACATGAAGAAGTCATGGGGAAAATAATCTATAGGTGTGTACAGAGATCTCTTCTGGGGGTGGCTATCCATGTACCATTCCTGTGTTAGGTACCAGTACCAGAATTGATGTAGGTTCAGGAAATGCTCAGATTTGGTTTTCCAAAGTGACTTGCAGGCCATAGGTCTCCGGATACAATTCTCAAATACAGACCAGGAAGCAGAACTCAGTTCCCGTCACCTTTGAAAATGGGGCTGAGTCACTTCTGAAAACCCCATTCTGCATTTTTGACCTCCTTTTTTAAGTCATCTTTAATATCTCCATCATCAAGCCTGCAAAGAAATACAAGTCTCACTGAAATCTTTTATATAAAACTCAGATTCAATTTGCATCTTGGCTCCCTTCCTATCATTGTGGGAGAGACCCAGACTAACTTCAGCCATGGCAGATGTTATTCCTCACCACAAAAAAGGTCCTGTGCATCATTTGCATCATAACTGGAGAGCTTCTCAGGCTTTTCCATTTCATGAGCTACGAATTTTGAGTAATTATGCCCTAAATATTGTGTAGTTGTAATGATATTTATGATTCAGTGCAGAGACCAAACAGACCCAAGAAAGATCAGTTCAAGAGGAATTGAGAAGATTTCCCAGGAGTTGTCCCACTCCTTGCCAACTTCTAAATCCTGCTGAAAGAACTAGAGTCACTTATTACTTTGTCTCACTGCAGGAGTGTAACACACTGCACAGACTTCAAGTGAAGAGAGGACAGAGGAGATGTTTGACTGCTGAGGGAGATTTCCTGAGGGTTGAAACCTTGAATTTATGTACCAGAGCCCAACAACATAAACACAAAGCTGCCTCATGGTACACTGGCTATAAAAACAACAATCAAATTGTATTTAATTATATAAGTTATGTTTTGCTCCAGTAAGATCTGCTCCCCTGTGAGCACAATTTCAGAACTGGTGACATTTTTACAGCTCTCAGGTCTTGGAAAGGCAGCCCTGAACTCCTGCCTCTGCTTGCTCCTGTCCATCAGCTGTGCCCCACAGGGCTTGCAGAGTGTTTTAATCCATGCTCACCCCATGCCAAGGGTTAAATTTCATTTGTAGGAATAAATTAGGCAAATGCAGGGTTGGTTTGGGAGGTGTGGAGTCTACAGGAGACAGGGACTGTGTACACAACAGTTTAACCCCAGGGGTTCATAGTGGGGTTTATTTTGGGAGACAGATCCTTGTGCAGGTGGTGTTTCCTTACCTTGAACCCTGGCATTCCTGGGGGACCTGGGGGACCCTGTGGGCACAGAGCTGGGCACTGCAAGGAACAGAAACAATGTGGTTCAGCAAACACACACAGCACATCCAGGGAGGCTGCTTTCATCACCAGGGAGAGGTGAAAAGGTCACGTGGGTTTGGGCTCTACGTCCACCAAATCTGATGGAAGCACAGCATCATGTATTGACCAGCATTTCCCCATGGAAAGGGGTCCTAGAGGTCTCAGGCCCCCAGTAACCCATAAAATAACAATTTATGAATGGACTGCTTCACTTTGAGCATGGGCTGTGAGACACTCTAAAAGTTCACAGTGTCCACAGTCAAAAATGCTGAAGAATCTGAGTTCCCCAGTGAATCTGGATTGGTGCCTTGTAAATCATTAGGAACATATTTAATCCTCTGCATCGATTGACCCCTATTGATTTCCTTCAGCCAACTCCCTAAGTGAAACAACGACAAGCATTAGAGTTTATTGGAAGGGGACCAATAGAAAAATAACTCCAATACCTATAAGCTGGTATCTGCAGATGTTTAGGGGTGAGTGAGCCCCTGGTGGGAACTCTGACTGGGAACAAATCAGAACATACATGGAAATTTAATGGAGAAAAGGGCCATACTCTAAAAACTTCATAAATAGGGAATGAGATTTTCTTCCACAGCTTTTCTTTTATTTGTTTGTTGGGGTTTTTTTCCTTTTAATAAAACCTCAGGCAACACCTCAGTAGCAGAAATTTAATTTTCTAGTATATTCCACAGAGTAACTTAAATTAAACTTGCAGAAATAGCATCATTTTCTATTAACTTCCACGTGATGTGCCATAAGGCAGCCTGAACTGACTCTGAGCTTTTTTTGGGGCACATCAATTAGAAAACCAAAGAAGCTGTCACAACAACAGCTGTGAAATCTGCAAATGTCACTCCCATCGCTCATGGGCTCAACACTCCTTTCATTCCCCTGAAAGAAAGGAATCAAGGCTTTCTCCTAAGGAAAGAAGCCTGACCAAAGCATATGCCCACAGGAACCCGGTGCTACCATCCATGGAAATAAACAGTGCTCCACACACAACCTTTTCTGTGGCAAAGCAGGACTGGAAACGTGCATGAAAAGCTGTTGTCATTTACCAAATGCTGAAGTTGTTCTGTAAATGAAGGATGTATGCAAAATGTGCATTTTGGAAGGCAAAGATCAAGGAAAAAAATCAGCACTAGAATCAGAATGGTTTGGGTTGAAAGGGACCTTAAAGTTCATCTCCTTCTACCCCTCCCTGCCATGGGCAGGGACACCTTCCACTAGCCCAGGTTGCTCCAAGCCCCGTCCAACCTGGCCTTGAACAATTCCAGGGAGGGGGCAGCCATTTAAATCTTGTAAATACACACACCGCTCTTGTGCATTCTGTGGTGAGGTAATTTAGACCCATATCTGCAGGTCTAAATCTGTGTTAAATGGTCTGAAACTCATCCAAGTATGACAACCAAAAGTCACATCAAGGATTGAAACAAAACATATTTTCATGCTACACAAAATAAACCTACCTGAAGGTCCCCACCGCCGTCGGGAAGGGTGCCTGGAAGACCCTGCAATTCAGGAAATGTGGGATTTTAAATACAACAAGACAAACAACAGGTAGAAACACAAGTCCTCTGGATCAGCATGAGGCATGTACCCAGACCCACCCACAGCCTAAAGTGCAGCCCCTGAACCTGGAGCATTATGAGCTGCACCAGTCCCCCAAAACAGACACATCAGGGGTGTAACCATCCTCTGGAGATGCACAGCTGGGCTTGGTTAAAAGCCTTCAGCCTTAGGTGATGAAGGCAACAATTAAAGAGCAGCAGCTGTACCTGGCTTCCTCCTGGCCTGGGGAAAGCTCCTTGGGAAAGACCTCCTGATCCCACTGTTCAACCCCCCAGAGAGGACACAGCAAACCCAAACCAGAGACTTGCTGGCTGCAAGCCTCACTTGCTGGCCCTACACGAACAGGTCATGATCCAAGCAACCACATAAACCTTCCTCGAGAGAACAGCAAGCCCACCCTGTGCTCGGTGTGGGGCAAAGCCGGGGTGTCACCGGGTTCCTCCACTCACAGAGCACAAATAACAAACAGGAGATCAACACATCCAAGTGCAACCAAGGAAAAGTCACTGCTCTCCTCGGGGCAGGGTGTTTATGGGCTGCTGAATGCTCATGGCAATGGCAGCAAATAAAAAGGGCACGTTATGGAAGCAAGGAGAAAATTCTAGACTCCCCCCGGGAATTTTCTCACATTTATTTGCGAGTCTCAACTTACGGGGGGTCCAGGTGGTCCAGGAGGCCCTGGGAATCCTGGCAGACCAAAAGGTCCCTAAAAAGAGAGAAAAATAATAAGAATTCCCCTTCAATGGAAATGTAAAGGGATGTGAACAGTGGTTACCAAATACCAGTGTGTATTTTGAATGTGGGACAACACATCTCAAATGGGGCTAAACTGCACCTTTCCTTCTGCAGAGGCTTCTGTGATTGCACAGAGAGCACCAGATGCACATGGAAGAATAGGGATTAGGACAGAAGGGCATATCCCTGCTTCCACTGGCTCTGCACCTCTCTGGTGGAGCTGTGGGCACCCAAAAATGTGCTGTGCTTCTGCAGAATGGGGTCACCCAGACCAGTCCTGTTCTGTGCAGTGGCTTCCTTGGGGATGCTGAAAGTACACACCAGCTGGTATCTAATCCCTGTTCTGGTGACACTGGCTGCTCTTCTGTCCTTACTCCCAGCTGGTGAAGGAAGATACGGCTGCACATCCTTGTCATTGCAGTGGTTGACTGGGGTGACCCTGCATAAGCTGATACGGGCGTTTGTGGGGCTCGTAGTGTCTTGTGTGGGGTAAGAGACTTCAGAGTGGGGTAAGAGACCAAAAGTGAACCTAACTCTTCTGTGGTTGTGATACAGTCAGAAAATGAGGAGTAAGTGGTAGGAGAAACTCACAGAAGGACCCCGAAATCCATGTCCACCCGGGAGCCCACTGGGTCCTGGAGGCCCCTGTTGAAGAGAGAGAAGAGATTTCACACCCATGCTGACCTTGACACCCCAAAGCCCAGGGCTCAGCAAACAGTCTGGCTGCACCCACTTGCCCAGTCCCCCCGAGGAGCTCCCTCCTGCACCCAGACCATCAGCTTACCCGTGAACATCAGTGGAACACACTCCTGGCACCACTGTGCACTGCCAGTCTGCATCCCTCAGACACAGGGCAGCCCTGGAACGCCCCAGAAACCCACCAGACAAAAGCTACCCCAGAACTGGACACTTCCAGTGATTACAAGGCTGCTGTGCCTTGTATTTGCCAATTTTCCCAGAGTAAGGGCAAGGATAGAAAACACACAAGGCCAGTGACCTGCAGGACTCCACATTCCTCTGCCTGGCACAGGAGAGGGACCCAAGGCCTGGGGTGGGTTTGTAACACTCAGGGTATCCAATAAAGCCAAAACAATAATTTAAAACTCTTTTAAAAAAATATTCCTGTTACTTACTGGAGGTCCTGGTAGTCCTTTGCCCTGGAAACAACATTTAAAACAGTAAAAGAACACTTAGAAACTGAACATACAGGAAGAAAATAAAACCTCCAAAAAAGCTGCTTGATTTTTTTTTCTCTTTTAAGTTTTTCTTAGCACTCCCCTGTTCCTAATTATTATAATTTGCAATCAGAGCAGAGCTCGTGTCTTGATGAATCCTTTTGTTGCCTCTAATAATTTGTATTCCCCTTACACTGCTGTTACCTACGAGACATCTCTAAGAAAAGCAACGTACAGGGACACGATAGTGGGACACAGAGAGTTAGGAGGACAACATTCTAGTTTATCTGCTTCTCCTTTTTTTCCTTTTAATTTTTGTTAGACATTAGGTAATGTCTCATAATTTCAATAGCATTTGGTATGTTAGTCTGCATCCCAAGTTGGTTTGCTTTATAGCATCTCAGAGACCAAAAATAGGCCCTGTGTTACCAGAACAGGTCATACATGCATATTTAAACACTTGAAATAATATATTCACTCATTCAGGCTTTGATCCCTTTGTCTGGGATATGAAGCTTCCCATCTTCTCTTGGTGATGGTTTTGGCTTAATATTACACACTTCTATTACTTGTGCTGTTCCTGGAGGTACTTACAGCTGGTCCAGGTGGCCCAGCAGGTCCTAATGCACCCTATGGGAATAAAACAGGATACAAATTAGCAGGAATAAAAGAGACACCTCCATATGGGTAGTGAACAATGCCTGCTCTCCTTGACACCAATCTTTGATTGGAGACTCCAGGGTTGTCTTGCAGAATCAGGACACAACTGGAGATGCTCAGCTGAATTCACAAGTATAAGGACAGAGACTTACGAATAATAATGATTCTGCCATTCCTGATTAATTGCTTGATTAAAGAACATTTTAAGATAGTGGTGACGGATGTTCAGAACTGGCCCCAGCAACTTTCTTCATCATTTGCTCCTAAAAGACTAAACAGACACTTTTGGAACTCCCAGTTGGCCTCTGATTAGTCTCCACGAACATCTAAACATTCATAAATTGAATTATATTTATTTGAAATATTCTCATTCATAACACATTCATATTGTTGGTCCAATGACTAAATTATCTGAAACTATTCACAAAATTTGGACTCATCCTAGTGAATTTTATTAGTTCATACATTTTCCCTTCAAGCAAAGGCAAAGATTTGGCAGCTTCTGCCTCTTCATGAGCTTCCTTGGCAAACCCCCCATCTCCTTTTCTGAATTTGCATTCCTACTCTTAGGCCTGACTAGAGCTTGGTGATCTTATGTCTTAGACTAGAATTAAGTCACTCTTGAAGTTGTTAAGTTCCTGCTTGGCTAAAGATAAGAAGACAGAGAGACCTCCTTAACCCCTTTGTTGTATTGCAGAGTTGCCAACTGGCTGCCAGACTGTAAAATTAATTCTGGGTAGTAATTCTGAAACAGAATCACAGAATGGTTTAGGTTGGAAGGGACCTTAAAGATCATTTTGTTTCGCTCCCCTTGCCATGGGCAGGGATACCTTCCATGAGACCAGGCTGCCCCAAGCCCTGTCCAACCTGTCCCTTTTTTTAATCCCGACCCATAAGCTCTCAGTCACCTCCTTGTCCATCCCCAGTGAATGGAAATGTAAAAATGAACAAAATTAACAAAACAAAAAAAAAAAAAAAAAAAAAAAAAAAAAAAACTAAACCCCCACCAAAACCCAAAAAACAAAATCCCAAAATTCCAGTGTGGTGGGTTGAGCCGGCCAAGAGACACTGGGTGTCTGACTGATGCTCTCAGATCTGAGACCCTTCTTGAAAAAGCCATGGCAGGCAGCTGGTGAGGGCAGAGTGATTTGGTCACTCCTTTAAAAAACTTAAAAAAGGGAAAGAAAAAAAAAAAAGAAAGAAGCAGTGGAGGGATGCAGGGACAAAGCAGGGACGTCTCCTTGCCCAGGGACAAAGCAATTACAGCACGAGGCTCCCTCAGCCTCTCACCAGCCCAAACCTGTTTTCCAAACATCCCCAAAATGCTGCACAGAAACATCTCAAGAAGGATGTCCTGAACCAGAATTAAATGGTGTCTGCCCCTAGGATGAGGAGAACAAGGTGGATGGGCAGACCTGGCAAATATCCCAACACACTCTGCTGCTTGTTGTGATCCCAGGGATGACATCTGCCCTCTCCCAGCGCCCTGCGTACCGAAGGAGATTAGAAATATTTTCCCTTGTTAAGCTTAAGGAGAAAGAGGACCCAAGGCCTCATTAGGAGTGGTCTTGTGAGCAGGGGACTGTAATCCAATAAAAATCAACCCAGGGCAAATGTCAGCTCATTCATTTCTCTTGCTGCAGGTTACTCTGCTTTTCCTCCAGCCACTTTCATCTTTAGGCCAAAAGTTTCTGCAACTACTGATGGTTGTAAGAGACAACCTGGGATCTCTTCTTGCAAAGAAAACATTGAATTCCTGGCACCTCCTGGCTCACACCCTAATTCTGAAACCAGCTGCATTGCCCCTTTCTGCTTTGGCCAATGTGCCAAAAGGTTGGCAGAGCACTCAAAATGCCAAATGTTGGCACTTTACACTCCCTAATTTTGATATCTTGGAGGGTAGAAAGTGCAACATCCAGCAGTGAACACTCCTGGTACAATTAGAGATCATCAAGTCCCTGAGTTGATGCAACTGCATCAAGTTCAGAGGAGAGACTCTAATTTACATCTCAATTTTAATAATATTGTCTGACTCAAATCGTTCTCCTGGTAACAATGTTCTTTCTCTTTTGATTAGAAAACAATATCATCATAATTTTCACTTTATAAAAATAAACTTTTTGAGTACACAACTATGGAGCATAGAAAATACTTGATTATTATGACATTCATAAATAAGAATTAACAATTATGTTTTTCTTATTGCTTACAGTGCAAAGCAACAAATTTCAAAATGGCCTTCGAAAACTTTCCAATGAAAGACACCAGTATCTGGCACAGAGGTAAGAACCCAGCTCATTCCTAGCTGAGAATAAAGGATTTTTAAAATTGGAAAAACAAGTAGGCTTGATTTGATCAGTCTGTAAGCAGAACCATGAGAAAAGCTAATGGATGCTGAGAGCAACAGGAGATATTTAAGATAAAAACCCTTTTTGGTGTGCTGCCTGCACTGCTCTGTGTCCCTGGTCTGATGTGAATCACTGTTGGACTGATGGCATGTGACACAGAGAGGAAAGGAAATGTTGGGCAATAATGTGTTACTGAAAACTGGCTTCCACGAGCCCACTTCCCTAAACAGCTTCACTCTCAGACACTCCAGTCCAGAAAAATAAGCTTATTTAGAAAAAAAATCACTGTGCTAAGCATGAATTCAAGCCCCCAACAGTAAGTAGGCACCTTATTTCAGTGAGTTGTGTGAGACTGAAATATGTTCTAAAAGACAGGGAGAAAAAAGGCAGTCGGGTAACAACGCTGTCCATTCAGAGTGCCAAAGCTTTCAGAGGTTTTTTCTTCTTCCAGGTTTTTATTAGACCAATTAAAACAATTTTCCAGATGGACCACTGACCCTGAAAAGCTCCCATGAATGATGGCAGGTCCCAGGTTTGCCCCATGCCGACAGATTGAGTTACAGGACATGGGAAAGCACATCAAACCAGAGCATGGAGCGAGGGCAGCTCTGTCTGGGTGCTCCCACCAAACAGCTGAAGAGGAAGTTCTGGTGCCCAGAAATTATCTGCTCAATTACCCTGCGAGCCAGGAGCTGTGTGCTAACGTGGGCATGGGCAAACAAGGCCACCCAGCACAGAACAGGGGCACAGAACTGCCCACTGTGTGTGGTCCTGAGCTTTTCTATTTTAGAAATCAGGGATCAGTTCCCAGAAGGCGCTGGACTCCTGCCACAGACTGTCTGAGAGTGGCCAGGATTGTGCAGCTCTGGATCTCTGGGGACAAAGATGGACACAAGGGACAGCAAAGGAGTGGGATTTAGTGTGGTGGTGACGGACAGAGGCTTGGAGCTGTGACCAAGATATTTGGAGCTGTGACCAAGATGTTTGGGTCCTGCCACTCGACATTCCCGGTGACCACGCAAACTTCGCCTTGCACATGGGAGAGGAAGAAAAACATTCCAAAGATACATGCCTGCATCACTCATCCCTTTGACTGAATGAGACAGCCCATAGATTTCTGTGCTTTGAGCAACTCCTTGGGGCAACAAACAGATTATTGAGATATACATGTTACCAAAATCCACCTTTTTTAACCTCCCATCACTGCAGCCCCGACTTCAAGAGGCCAGTAAGCCAGCTGTGGATACAAGCCTCATCTTCCCAGCTGGGAGACAGGAGAATAGCCATGCTGGATCACAATCTGTGCTGAGTGGCTCATTAATGTTTAGTCCTTAATGTCACAAGGAAGCCTAAGAACCTTTCTGGCCCCACTGTGGGTGATCTGAAGGACATCTGTAGCATCCCTGGCAGTCATTTCTCTATCCCTGTGGTGCCCTTTAGCAGAGCTGTAATATGCAGGAAGCAGAAAAAACTCTTATTTCTTGCTAAGCTGGTTGGGGAACACTATGGCCAAGCAACTAATAATGCAACCATATGGACAGCCCCAGAAATAACAAAAGGCAAAAGTTTAAATAATCAATCCACAGTAACAGTAATTATAAACATAACAGAGCTGCCTACTCAGACTGCAAATAAAGGCCAAATTAGCTTCACTTTGATAAACTTCATAATTAAGTCTGTTAACTGCTTCAAGAAACTTTTTGGATACTTGAAATATCACTGGAGTTGTTCTGCACTGGTACTCCCAACACCGAGGCAACCCAAGCCTGTTCAAGACCATGTGAAAGAAAGATGGGTCTCATGGCCTGTCCAATGAAAAGCCACCTGGGGCTTCATTTCAAGGGTCCAAGTGTTCTGTAAGGGTTTACATCAGAATCAACACTTGAATGTCCCCGGTTTACATAGGAATGAGAAAACCATCAGTACAAACAGGAAAAATGTTCATTTAAAGGGATTTAGGATCTAATGTGGTACTCACACGGTCTCCTGGAGGCCCATTTGGGCCAGGTGGGCCATCAGTTCCTGTTAAACCCTGTAAAATTAAAAAAACAATCAAAACAGTGTCAATTATGTGTCTCGAAATTTTTCTCATACTCCTTAATTCAATCAAGAGATGCCTTCAACTCTTAAAATTGCTCCTGATATGCAACATATATGCGTAGATCCAGGACCAATTTTACTTCTCCAGTAGAAACAGAAAAGTTCATGAGACACTTCAGGAAAACACTTGTGCCTGTGTGAAATATTTAAAGGACCTAAGAGAAGATGATGAAATACTCACATCCACTCCAGGAAGTCCAGGCAATCCAGCTTCACCAGCTGCTCCAGGCTTCCCTGGTGCACCTTTTGGCCCCTACATCAGATAAACAGGCAATTATTTTCCACATAATAGCAAGAGAAATGTGGCATGTGTTGATACAGGCTACAAGAGGGAAGCTCATTTGTAGATGTGTTAATCTTACACCGTGCAACATGGAAGAATTCCATGACAGGAGATGAATCTTGCTATGAATCCATATCCAAATCCTAAATTCACTTCAGTGCTTTGGCTCAGTTCCACATACTCATAAGCTGTTCTTAGCAGGGGTTAGAAAGGGATGTAGCAAGTGGCCAAAGCTGTGCCACCAGGTACAATTTTGAGCACCCCTTGGCAGAGTGAGGGGCTGAAGCAGACTCAGACCAAAGCCAAAAATAACCATGTATACCTGGCTTGGTGCCAGTTTCATTATACTGGTGCTGCACCAGATGCTTTATTTCATTTATTTATTTCATTAATTTGTTTAATTTGCATTTTATTTCATTTATATCCTCAGTTAGCCATGAAGTGGTAGAATGTGTTCGACCCTTGGACCACTGCTGAGCATCCCCAGTCCTGCATACTCCTTCTGGTAATTCTGCAGCAGGTGAAGAGGAAAGTGAGGCAGGAAGTGTCAGCTCATGCCCTGTGTCCCTCTCAAAAGCATGAACAAGTCAATATCTACCAGAAAATACTTACTGGTGGGCCTGGCAAACCAGGAGGGCCTGGTTCCCCCTAAATGAAAGAGAAAAGATGTCAGTGTTAGTGCAGAAACTCTCTTTGCTGGCTTTTTCCTACAGTGTGCTTCCCAACTGTCACAGAGCTCAAATCTTCCTTTGTGCCCACTCCAAGATTTACCACTCTCAGCCTTATGGAGCTGATGCTTTAAATCCTGCTACCCCCTAGGCAGGATGAGTCTGGATATGCTTTTCCACACCCACGACAGCAAATTTAGTGAAATCCACATCCTCAGCCTTCCAGGGAGAACCAGTGCTCTGGAATGGTGTCAGCACCTCCAACTTTTTTCAGACACAGAAGTTATTTGCTCTTGGGGTTGTCTGCAAGCGGGGCAGCGAGGAAGCTGGAGGCTATCAAAGCTTCCTGACGAAACAGAGGGATACAGGGATAAGCACCAGGTGTCCCAGGCACAGTATGAAACTGTGGTACTGCCAGGAGCTGGGGACTACCAGAAAGTGAAGAATGAACGAACTGTCTACAATGATTTTCTTCATGTGACTAAACCCGGACAGGAAAAGCAAATGAACAAAGCCCCCAACTGATTTCCACCTAATCCAATTGCACAGTCTTGATTAAATACAATTTTTGTAAAATATTTCAAAAGCACTCATTTTTTTTCCTATTCTAATGGAAAGCTACTTTTAAGAACAGCATTAAAGGCGTTTGGGAGACGGTATTTTAAAAGTCTTTAATCACTTCTAGCTCAATCAGCTGCAACGTCGTTCGGACCTCAGATAATGAAATATCTGTATTTTATTGTTAGCCCCCAAAAGAAGCAAACATTTTTAAACAGCAGGAGCTTCACTGGAGCTTGGTTTCCCAGCTCATCCCACAGAAAATCACTTTGTGTCCCAGTCTAGATGGTACCCTGCCCTCCTGGCTTTAGGATAAGTGCACTGAGCATTGTGAGAGGCTCAGGGATTGTGGGCGAGTAGAGGGGAAGGGGCATGTTGATACCCTGGAAGAAGAAAATCTATATGGAAAATGGGTGGTTATTAACAGAGCAAGGCTGGAAATAACACCAGCCCACCGTGGCCCTGGTAATTAGGAGCCAGGAGGCAGGATGCAAAGCTGTGGAATTTATAGCATGTTTCTATATTTACTGTGAAGTCTGTGGGCAAATCTTTCCAGACTGGCTGCCTTGAGTTGCTCAGGCAAGGATTTATGTACTGCAGAGGGGGACTGACCAGAGGGTCCCTGAACAGAAGGATCTTTATGCTCTGTCTTGCTGAAGCAACTCCTTCACTACTCTTTGCCTACAGCTTTTCCATAAATAGTTATCAGTATCATAGGTGGGGAAGGTCCTTTGGTGAGGAGATGAAAGGAGCACTTCTTTTGAAATGAAAGGGCATCTGGAAATGGCAGCAGAGGTGGTTTACTCCCTTCTCCATCACCTGAGGTTGCCAGCCCCTTGCAAATTTTTCTTGCCTGCGTGATGGCAAATCTGCACAGCGAGGTCACAGCATCAGCAAAGGCTGTTGGGGACCATCTTAAACCTTGATTCTGCCATCGTGGACCCCTGTGGGGACTCTGCAGGAGCACCAGAACTTCAGAGAGCTGAATCAAAAGCCTACTCAGTGTTTATACCCCTAATGCCAGATCACTGGGAATTAGAGGCAAGGGTTGTCAGCAAAAGGAAATGCTCTCCTGGTGCTGTGTGAGAGAGAAGGAAGTTTACTGTTTCTCAGCAAGTCTAGCCAAGAGAAAGAAAGCAGGGGAAGAAAAAAAAACCCTTGATTTTTGAAAAGTGACAATTGCTTATTAGCAATTTAGGGAATTACATCCCCAGAAATAATTCACAGGAACTTGCCACTAATTCCTTTGATCACAACATGCTGTTTCTACTCTTGGGAGAGAGACATTTTTCTTGTTACTGAGTCTGAAATGCGAAGCGTGTTAAAGGCTTCAATTATGAAATATTTCGGAGGGACTTAATGTTGCAGCTCCCACTGAAAGGCAGGAATGAAAGCAGGACCTTTGAGAAATTGTGCTGATGGGGTTCATCCAAGGAAACATCCTGAATAATTCAGCTGCATGTTCTGCATCTCTCACTGCTCACAGCTGATGGTAAGGGGTGGCTGAACACCTCAGCAGCACTCTTCCAGCTCAAAGACACCCGGCAACACTTCCTACACTGCATTCATCCGAAGCCATCTGTGAAGTTGGCCTGGCTGGAATGGCTTACAGAGTTCAGGAAAGCTGCACAGATACAGTCCAGAAAATTTCTGATTGCAATTTCAAAAGAGTCTTATCACCAAAAGAAAAGAAATAAAATAATGGTTTCATTCTGCAGTGGCACATTTGATGCTGCCACTCGGGATCCACATGATCCTCTCCATGCAGCACTAGGAAAATGCAGAGCAGTGCTGGATTCTATATACCATCATTTTTTTGGAGGGTACGGACCAAAAAAAGGGCAACCCTTAAATGGGGAGGCTGTGTGACTGTGCTCAACATCAGCCACAGCCCTGTATCTCTTCTCCTATGCAGTTCCTGAAAGGACTCAGTGTCCTGTTGAATAACAGGAACCATCCTGGTGTCTGACCCTGGGAAGCCAGACCATCTCACATGAACAGGACACCTGACATCCTATACCCATAGGAGGGATGGGGTTCAAGTCTGTTCAAATGTGAGAGTATTCCTGCACAGCCAAAACCCCAGGCTGAAGTTGGGACTGCAGGACTTTGCACCTTAAGTACTTTACTCAGCTGTTTGATTTATTAGGACAACATTCTTCATATTAATTAGATATTATGTGGTTCTGTCCCACAGGGAGCCTTCCAAAGCTTTTAGTTGTGGATAAAAGGGTGTAGGTTCACATGATCAGCATTTCCCAGGGCTCCCGTTTCCAAGAGCTATTGGAAGTGATGCTGGTGCTGTTCCAGAGTTGAAATGCAAAATATTCTGTAGAAAGTAGGAACTGAAAAACTACAGGTTTCTTTCCAATTGCCTCTCTGCAAAAGTTGAAACTTGAAGTCTGAAGGGCTTCATCCTTCCCAAACTCTTGTTTTTCCCTCTGTACAGAATCACAGCCAGCCTTTCCCAAAACCCACCGGCCACATGGATGCCCAGCTGCAGGGACTCCACAGGCTCACTGCTGTGAATGGCAACACGTGGCCTTTACCCTCTTCCAGGGCATCCCCTTAAGCTTTTTGTCACATCATGAAAAAGAGTGGAAGCTGTCAAGGTACCAGCTCTGAACTTCTCATGCTGCAACACCAGAGCGAGATTCCCAGTAAAACAGCCTCTGTTAACTGAAGGGACACTTGGAGGGACCGGCTGGAAATCAATGAGGTTCTCTCTTCAGACCAGCCTGGCTCATGGAGCCACTGGGAAAGCTCACCACTGCAGACACAAACACTCCTTGTTCACCAGATTCCAGGGAACTCAAACATCTTTTTTTTTTTAACCTCCTTATCCAAAAGAAAATGACCTGCATGGAATGAATAGATTTTTTTCAAGATTGCTTACAGGCCTAATTTCCATAAATGTACTTCAGACTAGCTTTAAAAAACCCTGAACTAATCCATAAGCAGCTCAGACAAGCACTACTCAAATTGGAAATCGAAGCAGAAACCCAGACTTTTGCATTTGATGTGGTCTTGTTGAAGGTCCTCCTGATGCTCATTTTGTCCACTTCCAACTACAGGGCACAATTCAGTCCTTATCCAACAGATATATGGAAACAGTATTTTTCATTTCTATGGAAACATCAATGAAAAGTAACAGATCAAGCTTTTCTTCTCCATTAAGTCCTGGGGTACGTGGTCTTCTACCTCCACAGGAGGTACTGTAAGGAGCTGCCTGCTGAGACAAAGGTTGTCCATTTCAGTTGCCTTTTGGGCCACTATAAACTCATGTCTGGCAACACACGAGCCAAATCCTGACATCTCTTGTGCCAAAATTAGGGATAACCATGCTGAAAAAGTTGATATAAAATAAAAGAGCAGTGTCCAGTGCTGCATATTTGATTTTCTTGTAACCTCTCTAGAACTGTGGATGCTCTGAGGCATCACATAATCCTCTCTCTGAACTACTGAACATGCAGTAACCCCAGAACACACTGTACCCCTGCACTCAACCCTACACAGATGCTAACACCAAAAGAGAAATATTCTACTTTGCAGGCAGGGTCATGAACCCCTGAGCTCTCCCTTGAGAAGGGGATTTATCCTGAAAAGAACCTGAGGCCACTCAGCACCTCCACTCGCTGTTCTGGCTCTTGCAAAATGAGGTCTCTTATGAGGAGGCTGATTCTCCAGGTCTGCCCACCCCTGAAGGATGTCCAAAGAAGAACAAGAGCAGCTTCTCTGCTCCGTTGGCTCTGCCTGTGCCCCACCCCTCACCCTGAGCCTGCCCCTGCCGCGCATCACTCACATCAATGCCGTCCTTGCCAGACGGTCCAGGGGGTCCTCGTGGTCCAGGAGGGCCTTGTGGTCCTACTCTCTGAAGGGACTAGGGGAAAAGGAGAGACAAGAGTTTATTTTTGCATCAGAAGAAACATATGGGCTGGATCAGAAAGCAACGGCCAAGTCCTACAGCTTAACCCTAAATCTGCACTGGCCCTCCCTCCCTCAGGGCCCCCTGCCAGCTGAGGTGGGCTCAGAATTGCTCTGCAAGGCTTTTTGGAAAACCTCTTTTGACTGGGCACATCCTCAGGGCTCCCCAGCTCGTTTAACTGGTGGCTTATCCTGGGAATCAGAGCTGGTCGCTGGGCAGCAAATGGGTTTGGTTGTATAGGAAAGGGTTCTCCCTGCCCACAGGCACGTTCTGGTTTGGGCAGAGGGGCAAATGCAAAGCCCACAGAACATAGGTGCCAAGTGCTTGGCAGTAATAAATAATGTATAGTCCCAGGCTGATAGGGTGATGGAAAAGCCAGGTAGACACCAACAAAGACAGGAGGAGAAAGGGAAAGTCTCCTCTCTGAGCAGGATGCTGTTTGAAAATCTGGGATTTTGGAAAGGTGGAGAAAGGCAAAAAAGGTCCAATAAATGACTTCTGTATGGAGAGGGCTCCAGAGAATAACTTGCTGTAGCTTTAGGGAACAAAGGTTTCATTGTAGAAGTAGCTCTGCTCGCAGCAGATGAGGGCAGCTCTGAATTCCCAAGCCAGGCTGCAAAAATTCCTCACTAACAATGAAAAACCTCACTGAGGAGTCACTTCCCCACACAACAATATTAACACCAGACAGGGAAGTTTAATACAGCTCCACGTCCGAAACGAACAGGGTTAAATATGCTGCTTTATAAGTGGAAAACTTGAAAATTGATTGAAGGAATAAATAAGAAATTCTGATTCAAATAAAGACCCAGGTCAGATCAGTCTCACTGACTAGCTGTTACTTCAGTGTAAAAGAAAACTGTTTCTCTTACATCCACAGGTCTCCCCCTCTCCCGAGGCTTTCTCTCTCATAACTGCAGTCCTGAATGGGAAGACAACACTTCCATGGAAATATGAAGCAGTGGTTTTTACACCGACCCACACAGGTACAAACCCAGATGCACACTTTTAATAAACTTTAGGCTAATAATCTCCCTATTGCCACATTTCACCCCACAGGCACAACATACACAGATCACTCTCTTTTACCCTTGCAGGTTTTTTCTCCAGCATAAGACACAAATTAAGTTTCTCACCTGAGCTGATGCTGTGACTAAAAACTGACACAGGGAGAGGAGCCCAAGAGTGGAGAATCCGGCCATGGTGCCCAGGCTCTGCCTCTCTCTGTTCCTCCTGGGCAGCTAAACCCTTTCTCCTCCAGGGTCCAGCAGATCCCTCCTCCTCCTCCTGGGTCTCAGCTTACAGAGCAGAGTCTCCTTGCCTCCAGATAAACCTGTGGCTCCAGCTGGAGGGGCAGAGCTCGGGAGCAAGGCAAGAGGGGCTGAGCCTGGAGGAGAGGAGGTTTCAGGAGGAGGTGGGAGAGGGAGGGGGAGCAGCAGGCAGCCAGAGCAGCTCTCATTCATGCCCTGCTGGGCAGCCACAGGCTCCAGCAAGCGGAGAGGAGCCTATGGAAGAGCTGGATTGGGAGACATGACACAGGAGTAAAACTGGGCTGCTCCAGCTGGAGATGTAAAGCTGTTCCTCGGGTCTCACCCAGGGCATTTCTCAAAGCCCATCAACACCTCTGGGCTGGACGGGTAAAAAGCAACACAGAGTGAGTTATTCAGTGCCTGAGGCCACCGAACTTCAGTAGAGACATTAATATACCTGGAATAAGTGCAAGATCACCACAGAGAAATGCCCTTACTGCTTGACAAGGTGCTTTGTTAGCTCTGGAGGTTACTCACATCTCCTTTGGGTCTTTTTAGGGTGATCTGAAGAACAACAAATGTTTCCTTGGAAAAGTGATGAATCCTGATCAGAAAACAGATGATCACAGACACATACAAGGAGGAAGGGAAAAAAGAGAAACATTCTCAAAGTCAGAGAAAATATCTGAACTATTGGAAGGAAGGAACAGGAGGACCGTTCCCAGACAGGTCATCCCAAATGCCAATATATTCACAGAGATGTATCTTCTGTAAATAGCTTCATGCTTCCCTTTATCGATTAAAGACAATTCCATCCAAAGCAGGGCTTGGAAGTGGAGAAGAACAGAGCAAGATTCATCAGAACTGAAAAGACACAGCTCACTTGGTTAAGAAGACGAGAGCAGAAGTGGAAAAGCAAAGTTTAAGAAATGAAATACCAGGTTTCAGTTTGGCATCCCTTGCCAGGAGGTTTGTGCAAGCACACAGTGCGTGTCTGTCCAGCTCCCCAGCAGTCAATATTCCACTAACCTTGACAGGGGGATAAGGGGCTCCAAGATTTACAAAATTCCTACAAGATTTTGTGGAACAGGCAGCTGGGGACAGAAAGGGACCGTGTGTCTGTATGGCTTCTGATGGCTTCAAAGTAACTGGAATGCTTTATTGGACACCACAAACCCCAAAGAGGGAGAGCAGTGCAGTCCCACAAAGTGCTTTGCACAGCTTGTGCCTTCTCCTCTACCTGAGGACAACTGATGGCAGGAGAGAAGGCAAAGGAGATCTAAATTCCTCGGCCACACCTCACTCAGAGCAAGCCTGGGCTTGGAGGGCTGCTGCACATGGAGTTTGCTGAGCAGCATGGGAAGAGTATTCACCTTCAAGCCCAGCCCGTGGAACAAGAGGACACCCAGTTTTCCTCTCATTCCACATCCCCAGGCAGAGGCAGCACAGCTGAAGGGACACAGCGACTCACAGAAATCATTTTACCACACAGACCTGTGTCCTGAAAAGACCCACTGGACTGAACCCCCATGGCCAGGCTGGGCAGGTGCCCTCCTGCCTGGAGCCCCACGGGATGATTGAAGTGAAGCCCTTGTTTGCCCCACAAAGCATCAGGACACCTGTGGGAGGGTGGCAGCACAAAGGCAAGTCAGGACCTACCAAAACATACTGAAACAGGGGGACACCTCATCCCTGGGAGCATCCAAGGCCAGGCTGGATGGGGCTCTGATCAGCCTGGTCTAGTGGAAGGTGTCCCTGCCCATGGCAGGGGGGTTGTGCTGGTTTAAAGGTAAACCAGCAGGGGAAAATGAACTCAACGCAAAAGAGAGATTGTAAGTCAGAAGAACAATTTAATAAAATAATAAAATAAGTACGATTATACAGACAAACAATTGGTTTTAACCCACAAAACCCAAATGTATAACCCAGCACCCTGGGGCATGAACAGAGTGGTGTTAGATAGGCCCCCTGAGTCCAGAGCAAAGGGAGAGGGGGAAAACCTGTTGGTGAGAGCACTGCTGCAGTCCGGTCAGAAGTGGTGTGCTGCTGCAGTCCAGTCGAGGGGGGTGGCTGCTTTAGAAAAACATAATCAACCAGTTTTCAATAATATAAAGTCCAGCAATGTTCCAAGACCCTGTGGCCAACCTGGCAGGAGGTACAGCAATGTACAGATAGGATCACCTCTTCTTGAAGCCATATTTTTTCCTTTCATAGAAAAGATCTGTCTTGGAACTGCCCAGGTTGACGATCTTAGGGCAACCGTCTCTGTCCTTTTCCTGGATGCTGCACTCCTTGCAGTAGTAGGAATCAGACACTCCCAGGCCCCCGCAGATCACACAGCGCCCTGTAGTTACACTCGTCACAGATGCGCACCAGGGTGCAGGGCCGCACGTAGGAGTCACAGATCACGCACTTGCCATCACATTTTTCACAGAGCCTTCCAATTGCGACGCCGGCCTGCTTGCGGCAGAAGATGAGGTCCGGGTGGTGCTTGGCCATGGTGAGGCTGCTGCTGCCCTCGGTCAAAAGTGGTGATTGCAGTCCGGTGGAGGGGGGTGGCTGCAGTCCAGCCGAGAGTGGTGGCTGCAGTTAAGTTGAGAGCAGTGATCTGCAGTCTTCCTCTGGATCCCACGAGTGGTTAAAAAAGTCCCAAGACTCCAAGATTATATATCCTTCAGTTCAGGCAGGGATGCTCAGTACCTCCCTCAGGGTGGGGGGTTCCTTAATGGGTGTGAGGACAAAAACAACATCCTATCTCGCAGGCCTCTTAGCACCTAGTTTATAGCCTGAGGAGTCAGGCTCTAGGTGCAGATGGTAGAAATGGTTCCTTGATAACAGTTTCTGGGAAATGGCTTAGCATTTCTGGGAAATGCTATAGAATACACAGTTTCAGGTTACACCCATCCAGTGATGAACTGACCCCAGCTGTTCTAGCTAGGACAGGGGTGCACTGAGATGAGCTTTTAAGGCCTCTTCCAACCCAAACCATTCCAGGATTCTATGATTTCCAAGCCCATCATTAAACAAGAACCATTGCAGAGGGTTTGGGCAGTATCTTTATCCCACAGACATTCACTGGGCATATTTTAGAGCTGGAGGAAGACTGGGCATCACCTGCCCATGGAACAAGCAGCAGGTGTGTCTCATGGTGAGCCCAGCAGAGCTCTGCTTGGGAATGCTGGGCAGCCCCCTGCACCCACTCACTGTAGGGGACCACGACACAGGAGGGGTGGGTGGTTGGGGGTAAATACGTTGTCACATCCTGCCCTCCAAGATGAAAAAAAAGTAAGTGGAAACTGGTATGCAATAAAGTCATGCTTTAATAGGGGAATCAACATAACAAACTCTGTGATACAACTCTGAGTGCTGGGAAACATCTTGTGAACTCACCACACACACCTACAGCCAAAACTCTGAACCAGGTATGAGAGGGAAGGGTTTGGTTTGAGCACTCACTCCAGGCTGGGGCTCACAGTGAAATCCCATTAAACACAAAACCAAACCTCACCGTAACAAGATGTATGATCTACACCCCAACTGAGCACACATTCACAATGGAATTTTCATTAAATAAGAAAATTACTATAAATCTGTACAAAAGCCACAATTAACAATTCTTAGGAATCTCTTAGGAAAGAATTTTCACTCAACATCTTCAAGTATTTGTATCTGTAGTTAAGTGTATTCTTACTGGCTATTTAACTCCACTTGTTCATAAGAAGGAAAAAAAAAGTAATTTCAAAACATTAAAGCCTTTTTCCAGCACGTGTGTGACCACAAACATGAGATGCTGAGCTTGCAGACTTTTATTCCCACACACACGTATGTGGCATGCTGGCTCAGGACCTACAGTCTGGGAAGGCAAGTCACCCATCAAATTCCTTGAAAGATGAAGCTTCTTAAGAACTGTAGCAGAGAGAGGAAACACATTAACAGTGCACAGGCTGCTGCATCAACCAAACAGCACCAAAGAACCCCAAAACCAAACCAAACCATCGGAGCAAACAGCAAGTCCAGACCTTCTGGCTGTTGGGAATGGTTTTCCCTCCTTCATAAAACAGGTCCCTGTTGTCAACCTTTAGGAGCTAAGCTGTTTAATGCTCTTTCAGACTCGGTGCAATATGGTGGAAGTCAGGCAGAACAGCTGACAGGGAGGTCAGGAACACTAATGCAGGCAAATAGCTGGCAAGGTCTGAAAGTGAATTCTTGAGGGCTGTAAATAAACGAACCAGACAAGCGTACCCCCTCCAATTAAAGCTTCAATTAACTGCCCCACGAAGCCCAGTGGTTTCCAGACATGCTGCACTCGGACGTGCTCTCACTGTCTGACACGCTGACCATTAATGGCAAACCAACCCTGCCCTAACTGGGAAATGGGTTGGATCTGACGCATCCCACCTCACGCAACGGGCCTGCAGAAAGGAGCCCCACAGGCCACGGCAAATTACCAGCAAAGGCTGAAAAAAAATGCAGTGGGAAAAATTTGTGCTGTTTTGGCAACTGAGAAAGGAAGGCCTTTGAACCAGTCATGGACACTGATAGCTGTGGAAGACAATAAAGGGTCTAAAAGTGGTGGGAAAACCTGGGGAAGAGCAGCTCTAGAGTTTTATGCAAAATCTGAAGGTTTTCCTCTTAGAAACTAGGAGACAACTCATATTCTTAACAGCTCCAAGAACTACAAAACAACCTCTGTGGGGATGAAGAGAACAAATTACTCAGCACTTTGCACCTCAGAACAGTATCTACACAAAGGCTCATACTGCTCAGAGGTATGTTTGGTTATGCATTTTATCCCAGTCTAAAGCCAAACCTACTTTCTTTATAGAGGCAGCTACACTCTGACATCATGTGAAATCCATATACTCATCTATTTTAGGGAAACAGCACTTTTTCCAGGAAAAAACTCCTGGGAAGGTACAGCCTTTCAAAATAACAAACAGAAGTTACATGGTAATAGAAAGGCCTGGTAAACTAGGTCATGCTGTCTTACATTAAAAATCATGTATTCAATAAATACTTAACCATTTCAAACAAGGAAAGAGATCATTTTTCCTCTTCTCTTTCAGAAGGGACATACCAGAATCAAAGCAAAGTGCAAAAATCCCCGTTGCTCCAAGATAGCCCTGAACATCAGATAAAAACCACAAACAGGACAAGGCCTGTCCATGAAGATGACTAAATTAAAGTTTTCCTCTTTAGGGTAACCAAGAGCTGGATCTCGGTGCAATTACTACAGATGATTAAAAAAGCATGACAGAGTGAAAGTGAGACAGGGGTCAGCCTGGATCATCCCAAAGGAAGTTTATTTTTCCACGTACTTCTCTTATCCAAGCTGGCTCCCTGCAGCTGGGGCAGTGTCATCTCTGCTTGCTCGAGGACTCGCTGGGCTGCTCTCACTCTGCTGCTCCCTGCTCTCCACCAGGCTCTGCTGCATGCTCAGAGCTCTCAGTTTTCTGTGTTGCAACCTCTGCACTGTCTTCTTCAGGACAAGTGGGTGTCGTGCTCTGCTCAAGACTCTCTGGAGCTTGTTTCTTGTCTGTGGGTTCTGCTTGCCCTTTTTCGTCTGCATTTTCTGCCTTTTTCTGCTGTTCTACCCCATCTACCTCACTATTATCCCCCAGGAGTGTGCTGTTGCAGTTGTGCTGATCACTCCTCACTGTGCCTTGATCTCCACTCAACTTACAGCCATCACTTCTTGGAGAAGCAGAGCCAGTCCTGGGGAGCCTGGAACCAGCCAGGGGACTTACAGCCTCACCATCTGCATCACCACCACCCCCCTTCTCACTTCTCACTTCCACAGTTGCATTTTTCTCACTGACATTTTCTTTTTCAGCCTCAGACTTTGCAGCAGATGGATTTACCTTGGCACTACAGGCTGAGGGCCCCATGTTCAGGTTTATGGCCAAGTTGACTGTTTTGTTTTTCGATGTTCTTTTATCGACTTTCCTCCGTTTCACAGCTGCATCAGTGCTCTCTGGTGCTGCTGAGCCTTTGGTGCTCGCATCATCTTCTTTCAGTGCTTCCTGGTCCTCTTCTGCTTGTGAGGGTGGGCCTGAGGAGGGAATTTCTGCATTAATTGCACATTCTCCCAGATTATGGGAAATGTTTTCAATATCAGTAGAGTTTTTCAGTGGTCCAACCTTTTCAGCATCTGCCATATGTGCATCCAGTTTTCTCTTCTTGCTCTCCTTTGTGCAGTCGTTCTCTGCTGTACCCTGCACTTCTTCAGCCTCACTGTTTAAATCCTTCTCCTCCAGCTGGGCAGATGAAGCTTCTTTCTCCTCTTCATCGTCTCCTCCCTTCAAAACACATTTGCTTATCTTCTCTTTTACATCTTCATCACTCACTTCAGGCTGCAAGTTCACAGCATCTCCAGCTTTCTGTTCCGCCTCTGGAGACTGGTTCTGATCCTTTCCCACAGAATCACCACATTTTTTACGGGGAGTTTCCTGTCTATCTTCAGCCTTTTGGTGCAGCTGTGGCTTGGCAGAGCGGGCTCTGTACTTCTGGAGTTTCTCCTTTGGCCCCCACACAAAGTCTTCCTGAGGTCTGAAGTGTTGCCAAGCGTAGTGGACCAGTTCTCTCCTCCTCCGTTTGCTTCTGACGGTGAACAGGAAGTAATCCAAGGCACTTCTCTTGACATTTGGTAGAGTCCCCTTAACAAGAGTTTCTGTTAGGAAGAACTTCACCAAGTGCACCTGATGGCGTTCAAATCCCATCTCCCCCAGGCACTTCAGGATGCGAGTGATCCGCAGGTTGTTGTGGCTGAACCTGAACAGAACAGACAAGCAAAGCTGTTAAGGGAAAGTCTCACAAGCCACTGTGAACCTCTGGGGTATCTGCAAAATGTTTTGTCATTGACTGACTGTGATCTGTTAAAGACTATATTTGACAACGCAAATGGGAGCACAGGTGGGCTTTAAGCAGCTGCTGTGTGCCCTCAGCAGTACCTTCCTAAGCCCTTCCTGAGCTGCTAGAATTCCATCATCTCAACTGCTTGGAAAGGTTTTGGCTTTCTGAATCACCCACCAGTAGATAACAGCCACCATAGTGAGTCAGACACACAAGTCCATGCAGCCTAACATCCTGTCCCTGACAGAGACCCTTCAGGGGAAGCCTGTAGTGTCAGGAATATGTTAGGAATACAGGCATGCAGGGCTGCTGCCAAAAATTCGTGTCTTAGGCTAGACATAGCTTTTATTTTGCCTTTTTTATTTTAATACTCGACAATCTTCAAGGTATTTTCTCTTTTGTGACTATGCCCAGCCCTTTTAAGAGCCCTTCTTAATATCATCAGAGGTACGAGAATCAGAAGGAACATTATTATCTCTGCAAGACCTGCAATAATATGAAAACATCGCATTTGCAGAGCACTTTTCAAACAAGGACTCAAAGCACTTTACACACACATTGAGGCAGTTTTATAAACAATCACGGATGGAAATATTCCCATTTTGTAGTTTAACAGAATAAAAGCTGAAAGTACTCTCACTAGATAACATGTTTAACAACAAAAGTCTTCATTCCTCAAGGACCAAGGATTTCCTTGACTTGGACTTTTTTTTTCCCCTCAAAGAAGTGCCTGGGTGCAGTATATGATCAATGGCATAAACTGAGACTTACCTGTTCAAGTTTTCAAATCTGTCAGCCCAGTTCTCTGCTCTCTTAAGTTCTCCAGTTTCTTTGTTGACCAGAATGATTCCGTAAAATCTCAGCATGAGCTCATAAGCACGTACAAACCTTTCCATAACTTCCTTGGATCTCTTAAAGGCCTGAAAACAAGACAGAGCAATTAGTAAAAGGTGCAATTCCCTAATTACCTGCACCAGTTTAAGTGGCACCTGAGCTATAAACACGGTTTGACTGTGTCACTAAAGCATTTCATTTGCTGGTGGAGCTACTGGCAGACACAAGACAGACAACTGCCTCACAGGGAGCTCCATGCACACCAGGGACCTCAGGAAGCTAAAAACCCCACTCAGCTTCAAATATGAGGCATTTAGGGAAAATCCTAACATACTTCAGAGCTCAAAAAAAAACCCCAAACAATAAAAAAGAGACAAAAGCTTTCAATAAATACCTGGATTTCTTGAGAGGTGAGTGGCTTGGCGCGCCAGTTCATCCCGTGTTCACGTAAAGGGAACAGCCTGAAACAAAAGAAATTTTTATCCCAGATGAGCAAAGATGACATCCAACCACACAGGCACCTCCTGGAGACCTCACATCCCTACGGGCATAGAAGTAGTTTTACTATGTGAGAAATAAATCCCTCCCATAAAAGCATTGTCTACATCAATAACAGCAATGCATTTTGCTTATCTGGATCTCTCTCCTTGCCCTAACTTTGTTCTGCAGGTGCTCGAAGGCCAAGCATAACTGAGCTCTGTTGCCACAGCTGCACTGGAAACCTGTGCCTTCAGGTCTTCCATTGCACTGCTTCCAGAAGAACACAACTCAATGAAGCTAAAGTGGATGAAGGTTTCATCAAAAGTGATGCTGGGCCTTTTGTGAAGCTGTTTTCAGGAACACAGACACACCTGACGCTTAAAAGAGGCACAACTAAAGAGGGGCACAACTAAAGAGGGGCACAACTAAAGAGGGGCACAACTAAAGAGGGGCACAACTAAAGAGGGGCACAACTAAAGAGAGGCACTCTGTTCCTGCAGACAGTTTACCACTGTATGTAAGAATGGTTTTCTTCCAGAATTTCATAGTCATCCCACCAACGTGAAAGCAGATCTTCAATATGCACACCTGCAAGGAAAAGGAAAAGGTCAGGCAAGAAACCACAACAAATTAAAATTAAAGCTAGCCAATCACCCCAGGTGGCTCATTACCCAGATGGAGGTGTTTGCACACAGGTATTAGCTTCTCTAATTAGACAGAGAAGTAAAATACCAGTAAGTAAGCCAGAAAAATACCTTAGTTTTCTACCACCAAGCAGAAAATTAATAAAATACAGCAGGAACAAGGATGTTTTAAAATGGAAATTTGGATGGGTTTTTTGTTTGTTTTGCTTTGGGTGGTGTTTTTGTTTTGGTTGAGCGTTTTGTTTGGTTGGTTTGGTTTTTATTAACTGTCCCACATGGATGAAGCTGCTCTTTCACCAATCCAAGCAGCTACAGCAGATTGCATCAAACAGCCACCACACAACATACTCACCCTGGGGCATAAAAGAAATCTCATTTTTATAAAAGCTTAAGTTCCACATCTCTTCTTCATCCTCATTTTCTGATTCTTTCAAACCCTGGAGGTGAGAACACGAAATCAACAAGCAGCAATCTTTTCAAAGGCAATACTCACTTCAACATTTCTCCTTGCTTTTCCCTCACATTTCCTAAACATTCTCAAGCTAAATCCTTGAAATGTGTTTTGGGAAGTAACAGCTTGTTTCTGACACACCCACACCATTCCTTCCCCCTCACAAATGAATCCTTCAAAGGTTCTGAAAATGTAAAGGCAAAAGGGTGTTCCCAAATCTAGAAAGTGTTCCTAAAGGTAGGAAGGGACGAGGAGGAAGCCCAGGAGCTGGTTCCCCATCCCTGAGCACGTACTGGGTAGTGGTGTCTGTATCTCTGCAGGTCTCTGGCCGCAGTCCAGTTGCGCCTCCAGTTGAACTGCGGAAAAGAGACACATCAGAGATTCACAATAAAGCCATTTTCTGCAAAAAAGAATCACCCACTGACTGAATTCAGCATCTCTCACACGTGTGGCCTGCACTCTGCACTCCCAGCACCCCCAAAACCAGCCAGACTGTTACTGTTGTCATTTCTCTGCATTCCTGCTTTGGACTAAAAGAAGTTCATGCCTTATCCTTTAACCAAAACACTTCTTTTCCCTTCTAGTCTTATCAATCAAGGTTTTCATTTTTATGCCTATCTTGTATCCCAGTTGGGTTTGCTTATGGAAATGGTCAGAACTAGCTGGAAATCCCAAATAGTAAAATGTCATTTTCCCCCCTTAACCAAAAGATTTTAAAAGAAGATATATCTCTGAGTTGCTATAAACCCTAGTGAAGAGAGAGGCCAGACTTTAAAATTGGAGAATTTAAGATGTAGAAATATCCCTGGAATTCAAGATTCTCATTCCTGTAGACATTACTGAAATAAAAAGTTTTATTCATCTTTGCTTTATGCTCGAGATCAGCCTTGGTGATTAAGCATCACATTGCTCCAGACAGCAAACAATAACAGAGCTACATGTTCACATTAGACATTTATTTTATTGGACTTCTGTTCCAATCATCATCTTTATTACTCATTTTTCCATGTAATCAAACTTACCTGAGACGGCCGTGATGAATTTGAGCTTTGCTCCTACAAATAAAAAGCATTTAGTTGGAACATTTTGAAATCAAACTTCACTAATAAAATAAAAAATAGATACAAAATGAGAATACCCACAGTGGTGACTCACATGATCCCTATTAGTTGCCAAGTGACAGATTTACCTAGTTACAGCTGAATTCACTTAATATTATTCATAATTTAAATTGCTACAGAGAAAAAACCTGTGGTGCCATACAATCAGGTGCCAGGTTCTCCTCACTACACAGATGTGCTAGATTCATTCCAAGTGTCACATTTAGACAGAAATCACAAAAGAACAGCTTCATTTGTTCCTCTGAAATTTGTGGAAATAGAAGTTGCAATTAGTTTAAAATGCATTTTAACTGAATTATATACATATAGATTTTTACTTATCTATTTTTTGCAGTGGATTACTTCAATGATAAGAGAATTTTTTACACTTCAAAGCAACACAGACAGGTTTAATCTTGCCGAGTGCTGAATCATCTTGTCCCAAACCATGAAAGCACTTAACAGTGTTGTGTCAATTTAGAACCACCAAAATGAACAAGAATGCTCATGGAAAAAGGGGCCCCCAAAGCAAAGCACAGCACAGTCAGTTTGTCCAATGCCAGCTCACAGCAAGAACAAGAATACTGGGAAATGGGGATGAGATGTGCAAACTCTTGCAAAATAAGCACTGTAAGAAACTTGGAAGAAAGAAGCAGCAAAACCTCTCCCTAGTTATAACCTCATTTGGTATTTTATAACCTCACTTGCACAGAGAAAAATAAAACCACTTCCTAATGAACAATGATCCTTGGTTCATTAATAAGTAAGGCTGGAACTGGACTACATTTTTTTAACATCTTGTTGTAATGAAGTCACCCATTCACTTGTCCTGTTGACTGTTACATGGAATTAACTAAAACATTGTTTTAATATAATCAATTATTGATATTCTATTTCCAGATATTCTTTACACTTAAGGTTCTAAAATAACATCCTTGGATGCAGTCAGGTGGGCCAGGAGAGAAGCAGACTGGCTCCCACTTTGGAAAATAACTGGTTTGCTGAAGAGCCAGTGCAGCCCCAGAGCCAGATGCAATGCCATGGTGCAAGGGGCTGTAAGGCTTGTCCAGAAAGAAGCTAGATCCAGGAAAAGGCATTCTGGAGCCCAGCAATAAAGAGAACAAGATGAGGAAGCAAAGAGAGCAAAACTCAGCTTTGGTTCTCCAAGTAGGTGTTGCTCCTGGGTCTCCATAAACTTCTATTTAAGCCACACAGGAAGAGAACCCTCCCTTTCTTTCCAGGTAAGAAACACAAACTAAACAGCAAGGGTGAAACCTGCAGGTATAAATCAATCCCCTTTATGTCTCACAGCACTGCCAGGAGACCTAAGTGGGTTTCACCCTCCAAACCTGGAGGCAGAACATGCATCACTGTGCAAAGAGTGAGGGAAGCAGAGAACACAGCCAGGAGAGGGGAACACAGACAGGATTGGGCTGAGAAATCAGCTGGAAACCAGCTGTAACCAAAAGGGATGAAAGAAGGCATGGATTGTGAACCAGGCACTGCAATGAGAAAGATGACAACCCCAGAAGAGGAATTGAAACCTTTTGTTGACTGAGATTTAGGAGAAAGCAGAACTATGGGATTTGTTATTAAAACATGAACTTCAGGCGTTAGAGCAGCCTCTTTATACTTAAAATAAACATAAACCATAAAGTTTTCAAAGCTCACTCATAGAAGCTGAAGGCACTGCAAGGCAAAAGAGCTGGAAAGACACACCTGCAGGAACCTCAGACTGTGAATATGGAGCAGTTACAGAGACAAGTGAAACGCAAAGAAAAAACTAGAATTTTAAGTTGATTTTGAAAGCGCATAGTGCAAATAATAATAAAAAACTCTAACCTCAGTACTGAATAAAAACACTAGCAGCTTCAGCCAGAAAGAATACCATCTAGACTGAGGGGAGAAGAATGAGAATTAGTGCAAAATAAGCAAAAGTAGGAACTAGTTTTGGAAACTGATTCATGCCTTTAACAGGCTGTAAAGGTATAAATGGATAGCAGAAGATTTACTGTTTCTTTGAACATTCATTCTCACTGCCCTTATAATTTTTCAAGGCACTGTCAGACAGAGGTGACTACACATTCATCACTGAAGGAAGAGCTCCTCTTGAAAAATGCAGAACAGTATTCCAGGGGCCATAAGTCTCAGGGACAACATCCTCCTTTGTAAGGCAAAGCTGGAAAAGTCCACCCACTGGAGTGAAAAAATGGTCCTTGCCTTTACAGTTGTCACAGTCCAGAGCTGCTCTAAGAAAAAAAAAAACACCTGAAGAACAAACACACGCAAACAGAATAATTCGAATGTTTTGGAGTTATTAAAACTTGTGAACTCCAGCCATGCACAAAAAAAAGTTGATAGCATGCTCTCCAACAATATAAAACACTTCAAAGGAAAACCCTGCCTCCTCCATTCAGTATTACAACTACTCCACCCAAAACACCTTTCCATGTGCACAGAGAATTTTTTTTAAAGTGGTATTTTAATATCTTAATGCTTATTAAAAAAATAAAGTTTAATATTAAACTCCTTTAAAAGTGTATTCATTGGATAGCTTTATCTGCCTATTTATATTCTAAGAGAAGGGAAGAGTTGCTTAAAATGAAACTCAAGTGAAGAATTAGTTTCCTTTTCCCCAAAAGGGGAGGAGTTAAAGGACTGTAGTTTGGACTGACAGGAAATACTGAAAATTCAGAAACAGGTTTGCATTTACCAAAGCAATGCTGGAGAAGAAACTACTGACACTCAATGTCAAACTGAAAAACACTGATGCTAAAAACAGGGACCTCGGATAAGACTAACAAGTTCCTTTTATTTCAACTAAACATTATTTTAAGGGACCAGGCACAGGTGTTCATGTTTTGCAGCACCTCACTCATAACTGCACATATACTTCTAGTTTTTAAAACAGTGTGTATTTTGTTGTTTTCAGAGTTGCTCTAAACACGTTCCTTAGAAAATAAAGCATGTCTAAAAGAAATCCAAAATTACAGCTCATTTTTAAAACTGAGCAGATTTTATGTGATGGCATTTTATTAATGGCATCAAAGAGCAGAAGGAAGGCCACCGTACAAAGCTGAAGACACCAACCAAAAACTTAAAAGCAAGGAGAACAGTAATGCCATAATGTCACATCCATGCGGTGAACAGGCAGGTGACATACAGAAAAGAGAACCTCTATTTATGGGATGAAGTACCCAGACCACAGGGAATGGTGGGGGAAAACATTAAAACCCAGCTCATGGCAGCCTAACTAATCTTAAGGGGCCGTGAAGTCACAGCATCCCTCTGCCATCCCCATCCCTGTCCCCTCTCCCGGAGGATTTGCTTCATCAGGATGGGGACAAATTACGTGCCCAGGCATCGCTGTCATTTGCCAGGGCAAACCCCCTTTGACTTTTAGTAAGTAGATCAAGCTGCCCAGTTCTTCTTAGTAAATCAGGTACCTGACAGGGGAGCCCAAACGCGCTGAGAGCACAGAGGGCAGGAACAACATCACTCACACAGGTGAGCGCACCTGGGACAGCCCCGAGGGATGCGGCAACTCCCGAGGGATGCGGCAGCTCCGCACGGGGGGAACAGGGGAAGGTGCTCCGGGAGAGAACAGGGGAAGGGGGTCCCTCAGCCCATCCCGCGCCCCGGGGACCCCCGCACCCACCCGGCAGTCTCGCTCCTTGCCCGACCCCGGCTGCTCCCCCGCATCCTGCGGCTCCTCCCCGGCTGCCGCCTCCGCTCCCTCCGCTTCGCCTCCGCCGCCATCCTCCTCCTCCTCCTCCTCCTCCTCGTCCTCCTCCTCCTCTCCCTCCCAGGTGGAGTCGTAGTCCTCCGGCTTGCCCTCCTCCTCCGTCCAGAACCGGTACGAGTACAAGGAATCCATGGAGCGCGGCGGGGAACGGAAAGGGAAAGCGAAAGGGATCGGGAAGGGGCGGCGGGGCCGCCGCCCGCCCGCGCGCACAAAGCACGGCCACGTGGGGGGGGGGAACGGAAGCGCGCGCAGGCCCCGCCCCCTTCCTGCGCCCGCCCGCACCGCTCCCCGTGGCACCGGGAGCTTCCCTCCTTCCTCCGCCGGGATCCGGGAGCGCCGGCACCTCGGGATAGGGAGGCGGTCATCCTGCTGGAAAATGTGCGGAAGAGCAGTATTCCCAAGGAGCCAGGACGCGGTGCATGGGGAGCGAGGCAAAGCGCCGCGGCGCTGGGGTCAGTTAAAGCATTTACATTTGTCAATACCCAACTTGACGTCCAAAATATTCCTAAAGAATCTGCGTTTCGGGACTGATCGTGAAATCCCAAGTGGGCTTTCCCTGCTGCGAGGCTGGCGCTGAGAGGTTGCATCAGTACACGTTGTTGTCGACACATTTCTCTTTGCGCTATAAAAACGTCATTGGTAGAGCAAACATTTTGGAATGGCATCATCGGGATGAGTTGGATTTACACCCATAGGGCCGTGAGACTTGAGAGTTACAGAATCTGCACTTCACGGCCAAAATCTGTGTAGATCATGACAAAGTTTCTTAAGGGAATAGCAATACTTAACAGAGGCATTCATTCACCTTTGGGCACTCATTGGGTGACAGATCTGTAAGTGCCGTGTGATTACAACCTCTAGGAACTTGATCAGACAGAATAAGTTGTTTTTCAACATTAAAATCAGGAGCTTCCTCACATAAGGTTATAAAAGCTCATTTTCCACCTGCCCAGAAAAACTCTGAGGCTCCTACAGCACCTCTCCCACAAACCAGAGCTCCAAGGAGCTCTCCAGTTGGTGGCATCTCACCAGACATTCTGCAAGGCTTAAAGCACTGAATTCATGATAATTGTACCTTCTGGTAAATCCTCAAATTTGGAAGCTTGCAGCAACCTATCTATTGTGTTCAGCAGGCCAGGATTTTTTATCAAATATCATATAGAAATAACAGGTTCATACCAGACAAAAGTTAGTAAAAAAAGCCAAACCTAAACCCCCAGGTAGGCGCTTTTGACCAATGCCACTTAAGGCACAAGATACCTAAATAAGTTCCAAAATAAATTGGGCCACATTTTAATCAAGTCACACAACAATTACCAAAACAAGTCGAATTTATTCTTGGTATAAAACAAGAGAAGAAAATAAGGCAGACAAGAACTTGGCTACGTACCTAGAATAAAAGCAAAAAGTAGTAGACTCCTAGTGCCTCACCTTGAAGGCAATACTGACAGATTAACTCCTTTTATTAACTGGTAGTTAATATAATGAAACAAATTCAGTACCATTTCAACCTGCTTCATTCACCATGTAACAGGTGTTTGTTGACTGTGGTCCATCTTCTCACAGCACAAAAATAGTAGTTTCATCAAATCTCAATACCCTAGCATATAAAAGATAAGCATTACAATGTCAGTAAAGTTCTTCGGTTGTAGAACAAAATGAACATTTTGGAAAACCAATTCCATTTACATCTACTAAAACTGCTTTAAAAAAATAAATAATTAAGTACAAACCCCACTGTTTTATACTACTGTATTACAAATGGATGAAGCAACACCTCCAGGTTCATGCACAGCTCAACTGATCCCTTACAAAACAATGTGACATCTCCAGATATTTTATTTAGGACACTTATTCTGTCTAGGGGCATTACAATTTTCACTTCACTTATGGCATATAAACTTAGAAAGATTGAAAAATGTTACAACTCTAAGGGTCAAATGAGGTTCCTCCAGCCAACAGAGCGACAGAACACTTCAACTCAGTAGTTGTCTAGAACACTTCAGCTCAGTAGTTATCTGCATTTAAAAGAATTTTAGTTGTACTGAACCAACAAATTGAAACATTTGATACAAATGCTATGTTTGCAGCAAGTGAAATGGCCAAAACATTACCCACAGATGGTCTGTGATATTCACAGATGGCAACAAAGGCAGAAAACACAATCCCAGATTTACAGGAATCGCCTTTGCTTTTGCTGATCCAAGGCCCCGTGTTCCACTGGGCACGGGTTTCATGAGCTGTGCTGACACAGAGCGTGTTGCTGGTTGGGAATGCAGCCACTGGCACTGTTACATCCACTCTCCACATTCCCAGCCTTCTCCCCGGGCCCTGAGAAGGCAGCCAGGGAACACACCAGCCAAGAGTCTTGCGCGTATCAAGCCGATGTGCAGATTCTTCAAACACCTGGCTCAGGTATCTTTTCCTTCCTCAAAGAGTTTATGTAGCAACTATCCTGCGACTTGATTTTGCTGTTCCCCCCTCCCATCCCAGAGTTTTTCACTCCTCTCTCACAGCTCTACGTCCTGCGGCGTTTGGCGGCGCTGGGACTGGAAGGGTTACTGTTTGCATTTAACACCTTCTCAGTGACTCTGTTGCGCTTCCTCTTATCAGATCCTTCTTTGGATCCAGAATCTGATGAAGTTTTCTCTTTCTCTTTGCTGCTTGGCTTTTCAGATGCTTTTCCTAAAGTTCCAGAGGGTGCAAAAACTGAAATAGGATCAAAGTAATGATTCCAGATCAGAGTCACACACAAAGGCAAACAAGAGTGATATCAAATTTTCTTTATATTACATAAAACTTCTCAAAACAATCAACTCTCAGCATATTTATCCACCATTAGGTATTACTTTCACTTCTAAAGGAAAAATCTTCTCTGAGAAAGGCACATCTTGCTTTTATTATTTGCTTTAAAGACAGGCATGTATTTTCACAGGCTAAAAATCGAATTCATTAAGTGGAATTAAACAGCACTTAATATTAAAATACTTAATAGGAACACTTACAGAACATAGGACCAATCTATGGAATTTATAATCAGCAACGGTCATTACATTTGGTATCATAGGTAGATATTAAAACTGAACACCCAAAATGTGAAATTTAATATATTTTTAAATACATGTTTAGATATTTTATTACAATCTTTAAACACCACTTATTCAGTGATATAAATATGATGAAATTATATAGTTAGCAGTTGGCTTGGTCTCTTAAAGTAAATAGCAGGATCTCTACTGTTCACATCTGACTTGTTCTACAGCAAAGTGTTAGGAAAACAAGCCTTTTATTTAAAAGAAGCAAGATAATGAGAATAAAATAAAATAAAGTAAACTCTGCCCGCCTTCCCATTTAAGTACACAATTTTACAATCTTTTTTGATTTATACACCCTATTTCCCCCATGACTACAAAGTTCCTTTCACAGAGTATTTAGGTTCAATAAAACTGGACCCAACTTTCTCTCGGAGATCCTCAGATTCCTTCAGACTCCCAGGGGTTTGTCAAGTACATATTAAACCCAAAAATCTCCAAAGCTATACAACCTGTACAGATGAATTAGGAGCAAAGAAGAAATCTTTTCAATAAGCAACTGCTTACTCTGTGCATTCTTAAATTATTCTAATTCTTGGCATGAGCACATGCTGAGTCTGAGTACAAAGCACAAAGTACACTGTATTTGGGATTTACACTTTAACATTAATTTCTCAGCGTTACAGTTGGTTTTTAATCTCGTATTACACAGTAGAGAGTTACAAAATTACCTTCTTCTGGACCTGCATGCGTTTCCAGCTCTTCTTTTAAAATTTCCTCTTTCACTTCTTCTTCCATCATTACTTTTCCTACAGAAAGGATTGTTAGCAATGGTTAGATGGGTTTAAAGAACCACATATTCAGAGCAACATTCAGCAATAATTTGGAAAAGTTCCTCTAGCAAATGCTTGAACTTCTCAATTCCTACCTTGGATAACAGCACCAACAAACAGCTAAACTTTCAAAATCCAGCTTTCACTGCCCAACTTGAGATTTCTGTCAAACTCCTGCATATTTCTATTAGATTAAATAATACGGGGAGTTTTTTTCAAATCTCTCTCACTCATGATAAATTCACACAGTTATACACTAAGAAGTTAAAAACACAAAGAGATGATTTCACAGAGCAATGAAACCACTGTGAATCTATAAAAAAGCCTCTAAACATTTCATATGGGTTTTGTTTTCAATCAATTTTAATGCAACTTCAGAAAAAAAAAAATCTCATGAAAATCTATCACTGGACATTATAAACCAGAAATGCTTTTAAAAACAAGACAAATGAACCATATGAAAAAACAATAATAGCCTAAAAATGAGCTGGTTATTTCAGCAAAAGGTACAGCCCATGGCCAAAAAGCAAGCTTCTCCTGCTACTGAAACTGCAGCTTTCCACTAAGTATATCCCTGTATATTTTAAAATATTAGGTGAATTGCTATTTAACTGCCTTATATTATCACTGGTACAGACAATTTTATCACAGAAATATTATTACATACAAATTAAGTGCAGAAAATGTTATTTTTATCAGCTCTATAGCTCCTACTCTTTAAAGTATGATCATACTACAAAACAAAGCACATTAAAATGTGCAGATCATCTCTTTTACCAAAGTTATGGTCTGATATAATATTACAACCATCTCAACAAGGTGCAGAAACCCCACAATAAGCTACAAATCACCTTTAAAGGAACCACATTTTGCCTTCACTCTGCAAACTGGTATCAGAGAAGCAAAGCTGGATCTAAACAGTACAAATAGAACCTGTTTGTGCTACATTAGCATCCCATCTACTTCATATTTAAGAATTTGAGAAATTCTGTGTGGAACCTGACCAAAGGTGTCTCTTTCCTGCAATGGTCAATCACAAAGGCTGATAACAAGGATATGAACAGCACAAGCACTAGGATCTTTTCCTTGACAGTTCCTTCAGTCAGTTGATTAAAAATTCATGAGATAAACTTGTATCTGTTTAACACTCCTTTTTCCCACTGCACCAAACACACCAGTCTGAAAGAAAGGCCTTGGATCAACATCTTACACTCTTTCTTGGGGAGAGTTTTGTTAAACATTCTGGGATGAGATCAGAGTAACCAAGAAGCAGAGACTGCTGTCACATCTTACCTTCTCTCACTTCTTGAATCATTTCATCAGGAAGAGCAAAATTCTTCTCTATATTAGGGAATGGAAGAATCTCGGATTCATGCTTAGAAAGAAAAGAATGGTCTCTGTGAGTCACTTGTAAAAACTTTAATTGAAATTTAGAAATGCAATCTCCAGTTCTGTTTTACATGCAATTAGTAGCCAAATAATTCTCATCAAGACAGTTCAGATGTTAGAGAACCAGGAGGCTCCTGATGTCAAACTGATTACTAAGGTCAAGATACCCAAGGTCATGACTTAGGAACATTTGAGATCATTTCTGGAACCCAAACATGGCAATTTCTTAAGTAAATACACTGTAACTTTTTCATTTGACATTTATATATCTATGTAAACATTTGCTGGATCAGCATTTAGGTAACTTTAATAAACAAAGTCAGAACATCATATTAAAAAAAACAAACAAAAAACCCTCACAAGCCACTACAGGTTTTACTGTCTCCCACATAATCTATATTTATTCAGGGAAAACCCCATCAACCCAAAGAATGACATGTAATTCTCAGTATGATGAAAAAGTACAAAAGACCCAGTGATTTTGGTCTATCAAAACTTCTGAACTCTACAAAATAACCATGTGGCTGCATCAACCCTTTATACTCACAAGAGCTTGCATATCATACATGGTGCTCAGATGGTCCCAAATCACCTTGGATGAAATCTGCCGTCCGATATTCTGGCTGAATTTATCTCGGATGCAAATCATGTGGAAATGGCGATTCACACCTGGGGGGGAAGAACTCAGTGCAATTAGCACTGCTAACGGTTTTATTTATGCCAATTAGATAGATTTCAGTACATAAATTTACTTATTTATTTATGACACCATTAAAAAGTGTTGTGTTGTTACAAGGAATCCACACATTACAGGAGAGACAGGCGGCACCTGGGCAGGCTGATCTTTCACCCTCCACTGCAGGTGCTATTCCAGAGGGGGCTGAGGGTGCTCCAGTGGGTAACACTGACACACAGCCAGAGCTTTTAGAGGGGCTGTGTGAGAAACAACTGGAGGAAAGTCTTCCGAGTGCTGTGTCCAGTTCTGGGCTCCTCAGTACAGGAGAGACACGGAGCTCCTGGAGCACATCCAGCGGAGGGGAATTAAGGGACTGGAGCACCGTTCTCAGGAGAAAAGGCAGAGGGAGCTGGGCCTGTTCAGCCTCTACAAGAAACGACTGAGAGGGGACCTCGTCAATGTGTATCAATATCTAAAGACAGGGTGCCAAGAAGATGGAACCAGGCCCTGCTCGGTGTAACGGGCAGGCACGGACAGGAAGTTCCATCCGAACAGGAGGAAGAACTCCATCACTGTGAGCACTGGAACAGGTCTCCACGGAGCGGGTGTGGAGTCTCCCTCACTGGAGACATCCCAGAGCATTTTTGGGCGCAACCCTGTGTTCTGTGCTCTGGGACGACCCCGCTGGAGCCAGCGGCCCGCTGCGGCCCCTTTCTGTGTGACCCGCTCTGCGGTTCAGTGCAGGCGGGAGGCAGCAGGTCCCTGAGGGACCGGGGGGCCGGTCCAGGCCCAGCCCGGGCGGCTCAGCGGGACAGGAGGGCCCGCCGCTCCCTCCCTCCCTCCCTCCCCACCGGCCCCGCCGCAGCCCCGGGACCCCCGGGAGCCTCTCGGAGCCCCCCGCCCGCCGCTCTCCCCTCCCCGGCCCCCGCCGCTCCCGGAGGCCGCGGCCCGCGCTCACCTACGGGCTTGTGGCCCAGCATGGCGTGGAACAGGCAGACCTCCACCTCCGGGCTCCACACCACCGCCGCCTCCTCGGCCGGAGCTCCGGGCTCCGGCCCGGCCGCCGCCGCCGCCGCCGCGGCTGCAACAGCGGCAGCGACCGCCGCGGCCGCCCCGGGCCCGGCCGGGGGCAGCGGCGGCTTCTCCACGGCGGCGGCCGAGCCGCCCTCCGCCTCGCTCATCGCCGCGCCGCGCCCGCAGCGGCTCCTGCCGGCCGGGAGGGGGCAAAGAGCCGGCTGGGACCGCGCCGGGGGCGGGGGAGGTTCGGGGAGTCCCCTCGGACTCGGAGCGGTTTCTCTGCGGGGGGTGCGCTGCGATCGCAGGTGGCCGGAGGCCACCGAGAGCCAGAGCTGAGGGACGGGGCCAGAGCGGGACCGCCCGGCACAGCCTCGTGGGCCTCTGGGGGAAGTGCCTTATGGACCCCTGGGAAAAGTCTTCTGGACCTCTGGGAAGTTCCTTATGAACCTCTGGGAATGGCCCTGTGGACCTCTGGGAATAGCCTTATGGACCTCTTTGAGTTCCTTATGGACCTCTGGGAAGTTCTTTATGGACCTCTGGGAAGGGCGTTATGGACCTCTGGGAATAGCCTTAAGGACCTCTGGGAATAGCCTCATGGACCGCTGTCCTGTTTCAGGGTCTCTAGGGACAGCTGTGGAGGCAGCACAACGCTGCCATCCCAGTGGGCTCCACAGGGATGTTCTGCTGATTTTGGGGTCCCCAGGGCTGGGGTGGCAGCACTGTGGGGTCACAGCAGGGCTGAGGCCTCGGTCACCCCAGTGCTCACCCTCCTGGCCTGGGAAGTCTTCACCAGTCCAGCGTTTGCCCTTTGGGCCCGTCTTCCTCCAGCCCCAGGAGCTGCCACGCTGGAAGGTTGCACTGGGGAAAAGTGCCGAGCACTGCAATCCCCCCCAGGCAGCTCCTCCTTGTCACAACAGGATTTTTCTATATGAAATATCAGCCTGACGTTGATGTTTTACAAATAACCACACCTGGCTTGGTTGCAAAATGCAGAACCTACCAGCTTTGCCAATCATTTAAGGCATAAAAAAAAATTGGTTTGGGAAGAAAGAATATGTATCATTCCCTCAGAGATAAGGGGGTTTGCCTTGTTGGGTATAATTAGACACACAGGCATGAAACGGGACTGCTGTTGTTTAGGTGATCAGGTTTTCCGATTGCTCACTCATCACTTGAAGATTTAATCCATTTTGTGACATTAAAAATATTTCAATAGCAAATAGCAATGACATCATATGCAAAGAACGACTGTTCTGAGTGAATAATAAAGTAGTGGGGACAAACATTCACAAGCAGAGACATTAATGCAAATTATCCAAATAATAGAAAGCAGGAAGGGCAAGATGCAATTTTCTGAAACTGAACTTTGTGTACCTTTTGATACCCAAAGGGTTAACTTGACTTGTATCATTGTTTTGGGCTTGATGTAGTGCTTATACCCCGAGCAGGTTAATCTAACATTAAATAAACATTTGAAATGAGTTAAACCCTAAACCTCATGTGTAAAGCCTTGCAAAGTTTGGTAGTGTGAACCCTGGATATAAATCTTCCTTTCCAGCAGGGTTCAGACTGTCCTCTTGGAATGGAAAGGAGTCTGTGACTCTAGTCTGGCTTAGATGCTGTTGAAATTTTCCAGGAATAACTTTCTGTGAGAGCTCCAGAGTGACAGATATTTTGCTGGAATGACTTCTCTGCATCAAGACTACAGGAATCTCCAGAATTATTCTTTCTGCCTGCTGTCACCACTGCTGTACCTGTGTCCTGGTTGTGCTGAACTTGCCTTTACACAGCCTAGGCTTCACACTTCTTTCCTCATTTTGAGCCAAAATTACCTATCAGTGGGATGTGGCCAATCTCAAATGCAAGTCTACATGTTTTTACAGTTAAATCCAGCCCTAAATCTCAGACCTGGTTAATCTTTATCCAGTCTATGCTGCTCTCTACTCTTCAGCTGGTACTGAGGGAAAGGGTTATGATTTCCTGTGATGGCTGCACAGCAGAAGGAAATGAGTTCCTGAACAACTAAATTCCTGTTTTCATACACGTTTCTAGGCACGGAAAAATGAAGGAAGAAAGAAAAGCAAATAAATTGCAGAGTATAAAAATTGTTCCTCTGTTGAATAGTTTTCAAAGTTTCGCAGGAATAATTTTTTATTATTTTTAAGTCTGTGTGAGACACTGAGCTTCAGCACTCTAATCTGTCACATTATGCTCCTACTTAAAGACACCAAGAGGGAATAACTGTGTCAACTCAGATAGCAATTTTTATATCACTAAGTTCTAATGACAGTACATGAAAAATGTGAAAAAAACTTATGGCTACCTCTGAAAGTATAACAGCATCTGAAAGTAATTCAGTTCAGTAGAATAATGTTAATTCAGCAGGAAGAGCATATGCATAAACTGGCTGCTATTTTGTTTCAATCACAAATAATTATATTTCCCTCTATCTAAATTCCCTTGTCACTTCAGTGCCTCTAGCAAACATATGGGAGCCTATAATAATGCCACATACAGCCTCCCCCTGGATTTGGACCAGAGTTTAATTTTTCCCTCATTAAATTTTAACTTTTTTTTTTTGCCTTTTTTTTTTCACTTCCTGAACAGATTTTTCAGATTCAGAAAAATTTACAATCCTCTCGTTCAAGTTTAAATCTTACTTTTGGGTTTAAGCAGATTCCAGCTAAGACATGCATCGTTTTGTTCCTCTCTTTTTCTTCCTGCTCTTTCAGCCTTAGGAACCTCACTGCCTGTTGTATCACTTGAGGGTGCTCAACCCTGTCCCCCAACCAGAAAATTATCTGATATTTCTTAAGATATTGCAACAACTGAGAAATCTGCCTGGCATTTGGCATTCTCTCTAGAAGTGTTGGATTTCTGGGATAAGCAATATGGCTACAACTATTTCTGTCATTATTTTAGAACACCATGTGCTAGTGCCCTTAACAAAGCAACAGTTTCAGTCCAAGTCCTGGATAATTTTTGGTATGCCTCATGAATGTTTGTAAAAGAATATCTTCTGGTCCCTTTTCCATTAATCCCAGTCCCTTAACCTTTGCTGGGGGGTTTTAGTACATCTTTGATATAGAATCTAATAGATAAGAAGTACATGCAGAATATATATCTGGGGCCTCTTCCTGCACCAAATTACTCTCAGGTCCATAAATCCTCCTACAAAATAGGTAATCTCAGTGCCTTGGCATATTTCAGTCTTTCCAAACATAATGTCCTTTGTGACTCATGAGGACCTCCTGAAAAGAGGAATTCTGATCTGATTTGTGAGCTTAATCCATACTTTCAAAATCCCTTTTTTTCAGTGTGAAATCTGTGGGAAGTTTTGCTTCGACAAGGAATTGTCGAACAGTTGCTGCTTGATCATTTTGGATATCTTTTAATAAATCAATGGAGATACTTTGCTATAGAGATGGTTTTCTCCCCATTAAACCTGTCAAGGAGGAATAACCAAAAAGACAAAGCTGTTCATTGTTAGAGTCTTATCACACAGCCTCTTTCAGTGCTTGGCAAGGTGATACTTCCCAGCTTTCCGCCCATTACCTTTTTTCTCACCAAAAAGGTGATTATATTAAACAAGATTATACAATTATATTAAACAAGAACGTTGAATGGAGAATTCCCTCTCAAGATCTGCCTTGCATGGCTTCTTACAGGTGCAAAATGTGGAATTTAAATCAAATTAAGGGTGAAGCAGCATGGCTGAGGGCAGCAGCTGTCAGACAGGAGATCCATCCTGTTTGCTCAGACATATGTTCTTGAACTGAACTTTTCCCTTGTGATCGGTTGTGCCCATTCTCCCAGCGGAGAGAGGCTTCATGTTAGGAGGGCATCAGATGGCAAACCTTGGAAAAATAGATTGAAACAGTGGAAATAGTTATCTCTAAGCACGCACAGAGGTTTGTTACTGCTGCTGTTATGCTTTAAAATATCCCAGTGCAGAGTGAGGATTAGGGAAAAAAAAACCATCTTAATGAGTTTACAGTTTAATAAATCCATCATATTCCAGGCTTACAGGGAAGCATAAAGAAGAACCAGTGGATTTAGAATGAACCAGTTCAAGGTGAGCACAAGAATCAGTTCCTGAATCCCTGGCTCTCCCAAGCCAAGATCAGAAGACCAGAGCATGGTGTACTGAAGGTGATTTTTATTGATAGTGCCTGAGTGTCTGCCAAACTAAAGTCACACCAGCCCAGCATAAATCTGGAAGGAATTCCCTTCCTTGACAGTTTTAGTATTGTGACTGGGATTGTTCAGATCAACCTTTTCTTCTCTGGGGCATTTTTAAAAATTTATATTTCAAGTTAAAAATGCTACTTTTTAAGATTAAAAAAAAAGCACCAGCATGAACAGAAAGAGAAGCACTAAACCTGCCCAGCTGACATTAAAATGACAGTTACACTCAGGCTTTCACTGTGGCGGAGGGTGGCAGCAGATTTTCATGAAGCACATGCACTCCTTTAAACACACAAACCTCGACAGAACCAGGCAAGTCAGAGGTTTGGGAGATCCTGCTAGGATCCTTTTTTTTTGCATTTCAGTTTTGACTACCTGAGGGTATTCACAAGTACCTTTCAGCAGCAGCAGCAGCAGCATCTAGGCTGCAACACATAGGTGATGTTCGAGGCTGTTTCCTAGGCTGGATCCTAAGCAGAGCAAAGGATGTGTTAGGGACAAACTACAGCCACAGCCAGGCAATACTGCTGGCACAGACAGCTGTGAAAAGAACAGGTTAGTTTGAAATTTGGGTTGCAATGATGATGTCAGCTGCACCGGCCAGGCCTAAGCCAAGTAACTTGTCAAAGAATGCCTGAATTTGTCTGATTTGTAGACGTATGTCTCTAGATTCAGTTTATCTCTACAAGAGTCCACAAAGTGCAACTAATAGGATCTTTTTTCCTCAATAGTCATAGAAATCAGCCCTGTCCCATCTCCTGTTTTGTTTTACAAACCCTTCTGTTCTGACTCCAGAATTTCAAGCCTCCATTTGATTTACAGAGCTGTGTAATTCTGTCTTTATCCTGATGTGCAAAGAATATAATTACTCAAAGTAGGGAATGCTTGATAAAGCAACGTATCTGATCATGGAGCTTTATCTGTTGAACCAAATTCCTCACCGTCCATCACATTGAAAAGAAATTGGATTCTCAGAAATCATCAATACATTTGCAGTGGTTCTGTTCTTAACGTGGGTCAGTTTGTCTTCATCCAGGCAGATGGTCCAGGATAGGAGCAACTTTGGTGCTGCCTAAAGTCTCTGAGTTTTGTCCTTCACCATTTTCAGTGACTCCATCACTATCTTTAATAACACTAAACCAGACTGACTGAAAAAAAAAAAAGTTGTTTTATGCTGAAGTGTTAATCAAAGGGGAGAAAATCCATTCATCTCAGTGAAGGTGGAATTCCATATGGACTATATTCTTGTTTCTGTTTATTTGTTGTATAGGAGACACCTGTAAGAGGAGAGAGGAGACAGTTGGTTACTGTATTTCAGGCCTAAGACTTACTTTTTTTTGCTGTAATTTACAGCACATATTGCAAAGCCAGTTATTCCTTCTAAAACAACAGAGGAAAAAAAAGCCAAAGTAACTATATCAGTAATTTAAAGTACTTGGGTTAGATCTGAAGCATGGAAGTGTTTCCATCTTCATAGCCAACAAAATGTCAGTTTTCACCATGTGCATGCCTAGGGCATCTCGGGAGGGGGAAAAAAACCCTCAAGTAAATAAACAGGTTTAAAGGAAGGCTGTAGACAACACTGTCATGACTGACATCACTATATAAAAATATACATAAAAAATATGTATATATATCAATCTGTTCCCATAAAAAGGAACAGATACAGTTCACAATATCACCAAGGTAAAATGTGCAATTGTTTTTGTTATGGACTGATACACTTGGCCACTTGCTGGTCTCTTATTCAGCAGGCAGAGCTTTATTTCAGTGCATTGCTGCTTGTATGGCAAAACTCAGGGATTTTATAAATTGCAGTGAGATGATAAAATTGGATGTAAAAGGCAATGATGCCAATGAACAATTGCTTAAGATGTTTGGCAAATTATGCATGTTATCTTCACGAGGGATTTAATTGCATAAACCTGCCCACTGGATCAGCAGTTCTCTACTGCATTCCAGAATTCTAATTACCACCTTCTGCACTGTTTCCTACTTGGAGCATCACATCATTAAACTCTGGTGTTGGAGGAATTTGTAATGGATTGATCCAGGCTGACTTGGCCAATGTGCTCTACTACTTTGCTGCGGTCATTGTCCATCTTTAAATTCCTGGGCCTGCTTTATCCCTTATTTGTTTTGCTCAGCAGCCTCTACCCCAAAGCTGCTATTTGAAGGTAGCAGGAGAGAGTGTTCACTCCAAGCTCCAACTCAGATTCCTATGGAATCCTTTGTCAGGTCTGTAAGCAGTGTTACATATACATCATAATTCCCACCTGAACACATATGTTCAGGTATTCTGAGGACAGCTGTGATATACAGACCTTTTATTTAGAATAGCCTCTTTTTTTTTTTTTCTGGAATGGAAGAAACTGAAAACTTGCACATTTAAATAGATTTTATCTCTTTGCATTTTTGGAATAATTTCCCCCCCTTAGCATAATGGATGGCAGCCTTAACACTTCCCATTTCTTCAACTGCATCAGTTGCTTAGAATTAGGATCTCATTTTCACATGAATCCTGTGGCAGGGCAACCTGATGGACCTAAATTCAATGAAAATTACATAAAATTGAAAGAGAGCAGATGCATTGTAAGTGATGGCAGGGCAGCACTATTACTATCATCTACTTTGCATAATCATGTTAGGGACAGAGCCCCGGAGCACATTTCACAGCTTTTCCCAGCAAGCTGTGGTTGTGAGCTTTTTTCAAAGAGACAGAGCTTCTCCTCCTATTCAGGATTTCTCAATTGCCTCAGCCATTCTTGCTGGTTTTGTGCTCCTTGAGACAGTATCAGAGGTAAAGTATCAAATTTAAGCAATCATCTAAATGATAGGAAGGCCCCAATTTCTTTCATAATAGATAACTTCACCATTTACCTATGTGAGAAACTTAAAAATATCTATTGGATTTTATCGTGTGTGTTGGGGGTCATACTTTTAAAAGCTCACAAACTATCTCTATAGAACAGGGAGGGGAGGCATGAGAGACTGATGCTCAGGAGCACACAATGCTTTGGATCCCACCTACACATCCTGGTGTTTCTGAGTCATCCTCAGGTGCCTGTAAGAGTAATCAAGTATCTCTTGCTCTTATCCCATTCATACCCTTTTCATGCCTTTCCTTTAGCACACTGGAGATGTTGCTGCATGGTTGAAAGAAATAGTGAGGATAAAAATCCTTTTTTTTTTTTTAATGTTTCTTCACTTTTTCCCATTTCTAGGAGTTTTGTTCTGGCTGGATGGGGCAGAGGCAAAGCTGACCCTTCATTCACACAAAACCATTGCATTTGTTAACTACTAATGCCATCCTCACTGAGGGATGGTTTAAGTCACATTTATCTATGCACTTTGTATTTGATGGACTGCATATATGTGAAGGAAAATTTGGTGTCTTTAATTTGTATTTGCCAAACTTACTCTGTCTCAGAGCTAATTCCAAGTATTTCAGAATACAACTCTTTTTCCAGCTTTCTGTGCTGCTATGAGATACCAAAACCTTAAAAATTAGAAAGTTCTTTCTGCTGCAACTTCACAGAGACTAAATGTAGGCCCAAGGTTCACTAGCAGAGCCGATATAGGACTTATTCAATCACATTATATTTCTGGCTTTCCAAAGTTTTTCTTTTTATATCCGCCTTTAGAAGCAGATGAAAGTTTGTTTGGAATGCAGATGCATCTTGCCATGTAATAGAGTTCAATGTACTTTAAGAAAATAATAAGAATTAAAAAAAAAAATCTTTTTTGCCTTAACAGCAGGAAATTTGGGGCTCAGGTGAACTATAAGAGGTCCTATTAAAATAACACACCAGAATTCTGAATTGCTCAGGCAATGAGAATAAAAATGTACAAGACTTAAAGGATGGCTTTATTCCCAGTGGTTTTTTTCCCCTCCCTGGAAGCTATTACCTGAAGTGCTTTTGGTGATGTTAAACATAATCACCACAATTTTTGTTTTGAATGACTAAGTCTCCACTAGAAAATGTCTACAGCTGGGGTACGTTTAGAACTTGCATCTACCAATGTTTTGTTTGATGCTTTTAAAGGAAGGGTTGTGTGACTTTACAAGAACCACTTGACCTTGGTCAAGGGACAAAATCTTTCAGCTCTGTTGAGTGCAAGAACCTCCCACCAAATCTACTTTGATAAAGTTGAGTTTCTCAGAAATTCCCTTTTATGGTAGCTTTTTTCCCCAGTATCTGGTTTTGCTGTCCTCCCTTTACTTATTAATCTGAAGACCAAATGCTCAATAGCCCAACTGGAGAAAGACCTAAAATAAGAGCTGGAAAAAGTAATGTTTGCAGCAAATTTAATGTATTGAGTCATTCGCTACCTCTGTTAAATGGTGCCTTTTAAACTAGTCTCATAATTTTAGTGTTTTGTTGGTTTTATTTTGTATTTTTTTATGGGAAGGATTTTCATCAGTGAAAGCGATAGAAACCCAGATGTAGAGTTAGCCCGGGGTCTAACATGACTACTGTCCTTGTACAGCTGCCAAATGTTCATCCTCAGAGCTGATTTTGGTGGTATTCTCATTCCAGAAGCTCTAGTCTTGCACAGGACATCATTTCACGTGCCATTGCCTTCCTGAGTGTCCAGCTGGGATGATCCGTGGTTGATCTCGTCCCTGGGCACAGCAAGGACGGTGGCAGTTCCTCCTCATTTGTGTTTAGCAGTTCCTAAAGCTGTTTTAATGAGTCTGGCTATTACATCCATTTAATTTCATTTCATTTCTCTTCCTTGAAGGGGAGTCTGGTTGATTCTGTCTGAATAATTTCCATGATCAAAGGTGGGATTAAATGGGAATATTCCCAGCCTTAGAAAATTGCTTCACATACAAGGTGTTTGTGTACACATGTGCAGAAATGTATTTTGTCTTCAAGGGAATTAGGGAGATCTGATGAATTTTCCTTTACATCTACAGTATGATCTGGAAGAGCAACCCAAGACCACAATAATCTGCATTCACCACTTCAAATTTTTTCAGTTATTCCTCTTGGATCAATTTAGTTGAGTTGTTAAGAAAACTAATCTAATCTCTCACTTTACCTTTTATTGCTGCAGTTCATATCTGTATATTACCTTATCTCTGTGCCCTGATGGGATTGCTGCTAATTTGTTCAAATTCAGAACACTTGCTCTCTGCTCTCACTGTGATCAAGGTGGGCTCATGCAAAACTGTGCTCTTCTAATCACTTTTATTGGATAGGATTGCTGATTAAATGTCTTTATACTTGTCTTCCAGACCAATTTCTGAAATGAATTCTGACAAGGGCTCTTTGAGGCTCCTGTTGCTAATGCAGGTAATAATCAGGTTCATAATAGGAAGCTCATTGACAAATGTATTTCTAGAAAATGAAAATCACAAACTTACTGGAACACTGAATATGCCATTTGTGCTGCTCCCCTTACTCTTTAGTTATGAACAAACAGTACTTTAAACAAAGACATTTCACATGATGAAGTTTTATGGCTCTGGGCTAAATCTACTAAGTTCAGTCACTGGAGCTACTCCTAATTCTTTAATATGTCTTAATATAAGAAACTTCTTATGTCACCAAACCCTACATTTTAATTTCCAGTTGGAAACAACAATTTCCATTTACATTGCAAAAAAATGACCAGCCCTTGAAGATAATGAAATTTTAAAACTTTGTGACCTATTATAATGAGAGGGCAGCTGAGGAAAGAAGCTTTTCATTTTGGCTATTAACTGTGTTTTGAGTCTAAATTTTTCCTCAATTTGCTGTTCAATTTAGTCTTCTGCCAAGAGATACTATATTAAAGTTGTTTTTCTCTTTATCCAGTTAATGAAAGGATATAATTAAGATAAGTGGGATCAAGCATGAGATCTCAAATTGATGTTGTTCGGTGGAAGCAGCTGCCTTTTTGCTGTTTTAGAAGCCTTTTTGGTGTCAACAACTGGAAACCTGAATGTTTTTCAGAACCATCATTTGTTTTTTGTGCCTTTGAATTCAGCCTCAGAATGAAAACTCTTTGTAATCCCCTGGGCTTGACTCAGTGGTTACACAGAATTCAGAGCTCTCATAACTTAAAAAGTCAGGTCATCTTAAGGAGTGGGGGCAACCAGAGATTAATGCAGGCTGATTACTTGGCTTCTTGGTACACTTGGTACACTTGGTGCACTGACTGTTTCTTCCTTTCGGAATTCAGCATAACTTTATAAATAATTAAACGCAGCTCTGACTTCATAATGCCAAATGGTTTTGTTTTCAGAGCAGTCAAGCAGTGAAGTGCAGCCCTGCTGATGGTCCTGTGTCCCTTCTGTGATCTCACTGCACGACAGAGCAGAGGAGTAGCACTTTCCAGCCTGATTGTTTTAGTTCTCTACTCTTTTCACAGGTTACCACTCACCACTCTGGGGGCCATGGACTGCTAATCCAGACTGAAGATTTTTTTTTTAATATATCTTGTTACGTGTCTTTTTTTTCCACCCACTGCCTTATATTCAGCAAATATGATTGTTCACTGATTTTGAGGGATGAGACTGAACTGCAAAAGGTAATCTGGGGTACAAATCCAAAAGCCTGGCTCACTGGTTTATGATCTGGAATTGTACTCTGGTTTGTGTTCTTGCTGTAATAGATTTTAGTCAGTTTGGACTCAAATTTCTCTAACATCAGAAAAGATCTGATGTAAGTCTTCATGCTTAAATCTACCTCTGGGAAAAATCCTGGCATGGAGATAACACTCATATAGCCAGAAGTGTTTGGAATAAAACTGTTTTAAAAAACAATGTGTTCAAAGTGTTTGGTCTATAGAAATAGACGGTTTCAAAAGGGAACTTGGATTAGTATCTTAGTCTTTGTACAGCTTTCTCTTAAACTTCTCATAAAGCAAAACACCACCTATATCAGAAAAGAAGCAATTTTGGGAGGTTTAGAAATAGCAGCAGTAATGGTGCTTTTTTTGTTTTTTTTTCCAGTTTAAGTGGCAGGGGTGAATTAGTCCATCAGCCCCATGATATGTGCAGGGTCATGCCTTGAAGCTGCAAGAGAGGTGCTAATGTCAACCTTTCTGGTACATGCTGTGCTTCCCCTCTCATTATCTGTGTTCTTCTTCTCATCATAATACCCGAGACTTCTGACCCCTGATGTACACATTTTCCTATAAAGTTAATCCCACACATCCTTAAATGGAAATCTGTGACAAAGTTTGTCAGAATTGTTTGCCTGAATACCTTTGTATTTCCCTGAGCTACATGTGCAAGGGCACATCAAGATGAGAAGTAGCCAAGTCATGCTGGAGGTGGGCTCCTGCCTGGTTTCTGCAGAAGGAGAACAGACTGTTCAGAGAACCATTTAGCAGCTGTTTATTAGAGGCATAAATGTGTGATTTCGGGGGTAGTAAAACTTGGCAAGAACTTTAATTTCAAAAGGAAAAGAAAACCAAGCAAAAAACTGCCAGTCACTGATCCCCTTCTGCTTCTATAGTGAGTCTAATCTTATATTTCATTACATATTCACATGGGCACTCAAATAGTTGCATGGAGCACCTGAATAAGAATCTAATCACACTGCCAATTAATTTGCAAAGAAACTTATTGAAAAATGCTGCTAAGTGCAAGAAGTTTTGCAAATGTAATATAGAGGCTCAGCAGGTGCCCAATTTTTAAGTCTGAAGGACTCTAATGTAATCTGACAAATTGATTCGGGGATGGAGTGGCTGTGCTGAATTTCAAGGCCCTTGGCAATGAGTGAAGTTTGGTTTCATTAGACCACTGAGGTAGGATTTATTTGCAAAAGAGAATTAAACAGACTAAAAAGCTCTGGTCAAATGCTTTTGCAGGAACTAGAAAATTGGGTATTAGGATACATCTATATGTAGCTATAGCTTCATTCCCCCAGAAGCAGTGTGATGACTCACCACATCTGCCTCTGACACACAGGAGACAGGGCTTCCTGACTGGATTCAACACTCCCTCTGTCAGCTCTCCTAAAGCTTTTCTCATTGCTCTTTGTCCTGTGTCCTTATAACCACGTTCAGTTACCTCACAAATCAGGGTTCTAGGATTCTTCCCTGGATTACCAGCAACTTTTTCCCACCTCTGTATCATAAACCTGTAAACAACCTTTTTCTGACTACTGATGATGAGATTTATCCTGCCCTGAGTCCCACAGTCAGCTTTAGGAAACAATATTTCTATTTAGTAAATCTGTTTTAATCAAGAAATATTACATTAAGAATTAATTATAACATCTAAAATGAAAAATAAAGCTGCCATCAAAGCTGAAGTTTTACCCCAATGTTCAAGAAATACCAACAATTAGCTGAAGTTTATATTCCCTCTCAGTTTGTATGTGGGAAGTGCTCAGATACTGCGCTGGTGAGGGGTGATATAAAATGGTTGCATAATATCAGAGTGTTTAAATAAAAGGGTGTAGAAAGCCAGTACAAAGATGCAAGATTTCTGAGGAAATTTAGAGCTATAATTTATCTGGATAATGCTGCAGAAGGATCTTGCATCAGTCCAGTCACCAGGAAAGAAGACTTTCATCAAGATTCAAGACTTCTCTTTCTCTTCAGAAAACACTTTTGAGCAGACCATGATCTTAAATACTGTGAGCATCCATGCAGTTAATTTTTTACAAGGATGATCACTTAGGAGGGAGAAAATAAAAAAAAAAATGCTTTAATTTCACTTGCTGTTCAGCTGCAGTAGTTTATCAGGATGGACAGATGAACATTTCAGTGTTTCAGGGCAGGCAACAAGCCTTTGCCTTTGTCCCTTCTGTTCCTGAGAGAGCTGCTAAATGTATATCTAAGTAGAAAGTTGTGAGAGACAAGAATGGAGATGTATCTGAGTGAGAAGAAGCTCATGCAACAGATCTGAAGCTGCCATTTAATGGAAAACTCAGGAACCCTGCTTTTTGCTGAAGTGAAATAGTTACTAGAAAAGCTGTCTCACAGTCACAGAAAACACAAACATTTATATTAGACAGGCAGAAAACAGGGTGGAAGGATAAGAACATGCAGATGATAAAGGAGATGGGGGCCTTGCCCAGGTCTGCCAGATTTGAGGGCACTGCCAGAGGCCAGACCAAGGTGGGCACCACCACGACCAACACAACTGCATTTGGTGTGTGGTGTGAACTCCATGGGAACCCCTCATCCTTGGCAAAAGCATCCAGCTGCATCCTCTATGTCACTCTCAGTCCAGCTTCTGAGGCTTTAGACTGTGTCCTTCTACTTCTTCTACTTCCCCTTCTCTGCAGGAGACAGAAAAGATGCTTCTTCTGCATTTATTTCTCACTGTGCCAAGATCCTAAAGTGCCTGGTGTGCTGAAAACACTGAATAGCTCCGAGCAGTGCCGGCTGCTTTCCAGTCTTCCAATGTGCTGACAGCTCACTTCTGGAAATTTTAACTGTAGAGAGGCAGCAATTTGTCTGTAATCTCTGATTTTTAGTTCTTTTATTCAGCCTTAGAGGGGAATTCACAGGCTCCCAGGTTCCCTCCGTTGTGTCTGAGACACCCAAGATGCTCTTGGCATCTGGTTCCAGCATCCTTTCTGTCTTGGAAGCTGCATCTCCCTGTTTTTAGCTGAGATTCCAGCAGCACATTGGATTTTGAATTTGTAGAAAGCACATGGTGGTGAATACACTGCCCTTGAAGGTGGAACCCTTCCTCGTAGCAAGAGCCTTTTAAATGTCAGGATTAGCAAAACCCGTGGCCAAAGCCATGACTTTGAACTCAAATTGTGGATTTGTGCTTGGGGCTGGGAGTGAGTGGTTGGAGCTGAACCACAACTTGAGTGAAAGGTCTCGGGGCAATCCTGGTTTCCCAGATCCTTTCTCAGTGCCTGGACCCTCTTTTCTGTGCTTCAAACTACTATAAACTACAGATTTTGTGGTTTTATACTCCTGAGGAGACAAAATTCTCCTTCAGCGGAGTGTCTGATCCTTGGGCTTGTGAGAAATGTTTTCTATTTTGTGACAAATTTGATCAATATGAAGTTCCTTCCACCTGCTGCATTTTTGTTTCCAGTCTCTGCTCTAGTGCCATTGATATTTAGAGTAGATTTTGTAGACAGCTGAAAATTCCCTCTTCCCCCAATATTTTTGATCCTTTTGTTTTCCCCAGCCCCACAAAAATACTCTGATGATGTTTCTGCCTTCTCTTTTTCCATTAACAACGATGTTTTGTGACAAGAGCTATAGCTGCAGTCAGCATGGAAAACTTGCTGTTATTTTAAATAACCATCTGCTCTCCCCACAGTCTGCTACCTCATCCTTAATTTCTTTATTTTTTGGATGTTTATTTTGATTAGCTTTGTCACATGGTGCTATAAGGAAAACTTGCTTCACTTCACACGCTACTGCCATGTTGATACAGAAAACTGGCTTACAACCAAAAAGATGTTATTTTTTCCATTTCCCCTCCTTTTTTTTCCCTCAGAAAAAGTTTTATGTAACAAAGCATTGTGTAAGAAGGAGAACAGCAGGGAGTACATCAGAACTCGTGGATTTTCTTTTCATCTCTGTCACAAATCCACTATGCCACGTTGGGCCAGTCAGTTCAATCCAGATTTTCTTACTGGGATCAGTGTGATAACTGCTAACGGATCTCTTTAGTAAATCTGTAATCACACCTATGTAATGAGGTTGAACTCTAACCCAGAGCAAAAAAGAAACCTTGGAAGAACCATCTACATGAGGGAAGAGCTGATGGGCTAAAATAGGTCACTTTTGTTTATTTATATTAAAATTACTGGTACATGGATCCTGAATTTCAGACTAACTTTTATTTTTGGATGTTTAATATCTGCTATAAATGCTGTTTCTCCATTAGCTGTGCACTGACCTCTGTGCACAAGGTTGTGGTAACTCAGCGGCCACAACTCTGGGTGAGGAATCTGCACAAGCCACAAGAAATCTCTCTTTGAGGCTCAAAAAAAATCACGAACAAATTGAGACTCATTTTGCAAACGCAAATTTAACTGGTGTGGTTGAATAAAGAAACGTAATTTGGCTTCCTGTGAGAAACATTTTTGGAGGAAATATGGTCCCACTGAGCGCTTTGGATACGCTGCAGTTCTTGCAGATCCAACGAGTGAAGTGTGGTAGGACTGGGAGAGCTGCTGTGCTGCATTTCATTATACTCTGCTTTCCTGTAGGATTTATCTCAGTGTTGGCTTTGGATGTGTAAAACAAACTCTGCTGTCCCTGGCTGTGCTGGTTTAGAGACCAGGAAGTGAGACTGGAATCAAGCCATAATTAGCTTAATGAGCCTTTGGAGAATGTTAGTGCACAGCCTGGGTTTGTTTATTCTCGTGGATCAGTATAAATTGTAAGTGATCCTACTGGTAAAAATGGACAGAGAATGAGGTCCTTTGATTCTGTCACAGATTTCAGAAGTTCACTTAAGGTGTAGCTGTTACATGACAAAACATGAGGCATTCCTCCAAAAGCTTAAAAAAAACATCTCTGACTGTTCTAACAGCACATGTGGCTTCCAGTGGTGTGTCAAGGGCAGCTCTTCTGGAACCAAAATAGTCCTTCAATTTTTCCCTGAGTTAATGCTAGAAAGATCTCATTAGGTTGTCTTTTTTAGAAAAATATGTGTACATTTATCTCGCTTTTTCTGATGTTAGGCTAACTCATATTATGCTATAATTTCTGCAAACTGAATACCAGCATGGGTAGTTAGCAAGTCTATTCTGTTTGTGCCCAGAATACTGTTGTCAATGAAAACAGGAGCAGGAGTGTCATCCTCAGCATGGATTTTCCTTTATCCTTCTCTTTACTTGTCCTAAACTCAATTCCATATTGGCTGCTGCCAGTGTTTATTCTACCTGCCCACTCTGTTAGGTTTTTCTGGAAAAAAACCCCCAACAGATCAAACCCAATCAACAACAAACCTCAAACAAACAAAAAACCAAACTAAACCAAACAAACCAGAAAACACCCACAAACAAACAAATAAAAAAACCCTCCCAACCCCCCAAAACAATAACAAAACCCCCAGAAACCACAAAAAACCCAAAATACACACCCAAAAAACAACAACGAAATGCCCACAAAAATCCCACCAAAAACCCCACACAAATGAGCAAAAAAACCCAAAACATAAAAAACCCTCCAAACCAGGAAAAAAAAAGCAAACCAGAAAAAAAAGACCAACAAACCGTAGTTGCTGCAGTGATGTGTTAACACTTACTAATATTGGCCTGCAGAAAAGAAAGTCTTCATTGCTGTTGACAGCTAAATAAGCAATATTTATCTTGTGTACAGAGTGCAGCCATGGATTCACACAAGAAGTGCCCTTTTCTGTGCCAGAGCTCTTTCTCTAGGCTGCTGTTGGCTACACTTCACTCCCTATGGGGATTCATTGAGTTTATCTGGTGAATTAACACCATGAAGGACTAGAAAGTGCATTATTTCCTACAGCACAGGATACCCACTGCTGCTGCTGATGTTACTCAGGGACAAGCAGTGATGGATGAGCAGAGGAGGCTCCAGTGTCCAAGACAAGATAGAACCTCATAAATCTTGTTAATGCAGAGCCACAAACAGGGAAGCTGAAAACACTGGTCCAAAAAATGCATTGAGGTGTCCTTTGGTTAGTGCTGTGTTCATGCCCCTGAATCTCCTGCCCCAGAGAGCAGAGCCCAGCAACCATCAATCACAGTGAATCCCAGAGCAGTGCTGGCAACTCCCCACAGACAGTGGAAGCTACAGCAAATTGCAAAGGTTGGGGCAAGGCAATTTATTTCACTATTTCATCTCCTTTTCTATCCTGAGATGGCACCTACTAACCCGGATTCATCTCCAGAACAGGAGTATACGAAGCACAGCCTCTGGAACCCGTGGGTTTAGTCAGCTACAGCAGAACTGGCAAGACTTGAAAGGTGAGTGCTGGGCAAACCGGAGGATGAAAGTGCGGCACAGTGCAGAGATGAATCCATGGCAGAGAGCAAAGAGCCAGTGTGAAGGAGAGATCAAAGCACTCACTGACATGAGCTGCTCTCTTCTTACACGGGAGAGCTTTAACTGATACCTGTTTAAATCATACCTACCAGCTGGCATCTTTTCCTAATTATGCCTAATTATATTTTAAAATTGTCAGGTCACACGGTTCTGCCCAGATTACTTTTTAGGTAGCTAAATCAGGAGTAATTGGAGGCATTGCCCCAACATATAATTTGTTTGACAGCTGCAATATGTCCCTAATTTCCCCAGGGTATTTCCCAGCCCCCATTGATCTCTGCAGTGCTCATGGTATTGGAGTGGTTTAAAGCTAGCTCAAGCCTGTTTACAGCCACAGAAGGGATCTATCCTTCGTGGCAATGCAAAAGCTCAGCTCCATCCACCCATCCATCCATCCATCCCTCCCTCCCTCCCTCCATCTGTCTGCAGAGCAACCTGCCTCTTCTCCATCTCCTGTGTTTGAAGACTGTCAGTCAGACCACTGTGTAGGGAACAAGGAATTCTGATTCTGATTGATAAATTCTGTAGTTCTGATTAATTAGAACACCTTAGTGCTAGCTGGGACTACAGCTGCAGGGAGATTTTTGGTGGCAGTGCTCAGCACTTCCACTTACAGTTTAATCAAACTCATACCGAGTTTCCAACATCCCAACACTCCCAGAAAGTTGGTTGCCAAAACAATAGAAGGAAATTAGTATTTGTGCTTCATCAGTTATCGTATTTACTTATTCATGAGATGGCAATGAAGGCACCTGTGATACAAGAGAATTTGAGAAATCTTTTAAGAGTCAAAAAAGGCAGCTCTCCTCACTGGAAATCTCCCATCCACTGAGATACCAGTAGAGACTGGCCAAACCTTCTGCTCAAGTGGTCACACAACAAAAGGTGCAAGGAGCACCAGTCCTGGTTTGCAGTCACAGCTCTGGAGGGCCCTCATTCCCTCAGGTGACAGGGTTGGTTGTGCTGCCTGTGTTAGTGATGGACATCCACCCTCCTGCACCCTGCAGATTTGGGTTGTTACAGAACAGCGCACTCAAGGAACATAGATTACAGTACTACAGGGGATTTTATTAAGAGAAAAATGTTGAGCTCATTTTCCTGAAAGTCTTTAATGACCTATTTTAACCCTAAACAGGCTTCTCTCACTAAGAATTGGAAGGTGCATGACAAAATTAAAGGAGACTCAGAGCTCTTGCCCCATGTTACCTACTGGTTAACTATTTTGTTGTTACCTAATTTGTTTTGTGCTGTTTAATGGGATGCTGACCAAGCTGCACAGGGAAACTGTCATTAATTATTAAGAACTTGTCTAATCCATCAGAACATCCGTACTGCTATAATGTTTCCCCTGAGGAGACCAAAAGAGCTCTGAGTAAGAAGTTGGAGATGTTCCAGTGAGAACATACAGCCCCAAAAAACAGCCTACCTTCTTAAGTTTATTAAATGAAATTTGCAGATGTTTCCTTCCTTCTCAGCATTGCACACCAAAAAGGTACAGCAGTTAGTTTTCAGAAAATGAAATTTGTTTTCTGGAAAAGAGATACTGCTGAAGGGACTAATAGACAAGATCCTGAGGGACTGAAGTCCCTCAAATCCCCCAAGTCCTTTGGGCACCACTATGGTATTACATGAAATAATATAAAAGCTCTGACCAAGGACTATTTTATAGTCATGGTAACGCAGTACAACCCTATGGAGCTTAAAGCCAGAAGGGAATCAAATCCTCTTGTTTTACTTTCAGGTACCTCACAGACATGAAATGTCATCCATTTACCTTGCTTTTGGCCTATTTTTGACTGATACATGCCTAGGAAGACACCCAGTATCAGTGTGAAGATGACAAGGTTTTATTTGCTCCACTGCAGTGTCTGGCTTCAACTTTTAGGAGCTGAGTCTCGTTGTGCCTCTGGGACAGCAACCCAAAGCCAAGTAGGCATCAGGTGTCAGAGATGGCAGAGATGGCCCACCATGGTCACCCTCAAAGAGGCCTTTGGGCAATTCCACTATTCCTATGCCAGTAATTCCCTACTGTGTGGCAAAAGAAGAAAAAAATGATGCAGCACAGGACATTCTGTAGCTGGGTATGAACAAGCACTAAATCTGTGTCCCTCAGTCCTTACACTCTGGGAGAAAGCATCTGATATTTCTCACTGGCGTTTTACTTGACAGGTGGAAGCAGTAAAAACCTCAACAAAGTATTATCCATGAATCACTGAATTTAAGAAGGGATTTTCATTAAATCTCCTGTTTCCAACCTTTCTTCTCCCCTCTTCTATTAAAGTCAAATTGGGAGTGAAAAGCTCATGAGCTGCTGCCTGGGGTGATAAGGATGCCTAACCATGAGAGCAGGGCTGTAAGATTGAGGCAGAGCTCTTCATCCTTAAATCTGATAGCTTCACCCTCTCTCTTTCCAGGTCCAGGTGGCTGTGGTTTATCTTTAAACTCCTGACAGCCAGGCATTTCAGGATGCTCTGCATCCTGCCAACAGACAGAGCTGTGGATGGCTTTTCCTCTCCAGGCCAACATCGTGCCTCCCCTCTCCTCTTTAAGTATGTTTGGGACATGATTGTGAGCCAGCCTGGTGAAAAACAACTTTGATGGAAAAAGCTGGTTCTTTGGAACCTTCACAGGAGCAGAAAAAATACAGCTTGTATAAAGCTTTTGTCAGAGATTGGTTCTAATGTTCTGTAAAATTAAATTTCTGGTTGAAATTAAAAAGCATCTATGTAAGCCTCACTGTCCCTTCGTGATCTTCAGAACAGCCTGGGATGATATTAGTCTCCCTCAGGGTTTAATTTATACCCCAGACTTTGAGGAAAATACTGTTTGTGTTATCATGGCATCAGTATTTGGTGAATAAGTTTGCAAATAATACAGTAATCTTTGTCTACATTAAAGACTCTACTAATCCAGGGTGAAAAGTTTGAACATGACAAATATTATCCTGACACAAGAAAGCAGCTTTCCAATGAAAAATGATTTCTGAAGGGGTTTTGACTGTTCTGTGCTAACAGTTTCTGGTAAGTTTACCAATAATTAAATACACTGCAATTTAACTAATTGTTTGATTATGGGCAATTCTCTAGACATTATAACGTGTCAGGTTTTCAATGACAGAGCTGACAGATTAGTCTCATATTTTCCTTTTGCTATAAATCATGGAGTGTGACTTGCTAGGAAACTCGAAGGAAATGAAATACAATGAAATGCAGAACCACACAGGGACTGGAGTGTTTACATTTCATTCTGAGCAATAAAGCAAAGGAAAATAGTTAAGGGAGGGAGTCTTTGTGTTCAAACGGATCCTTTATGAGCAAAATCAAGCCTTGCAAAATTAAGTTGAGGCACAATTAAGTGGAACACAGAAATTTACATTTTTTTGTAAAAAAAGTAAAAAACCCCAGCTTGCTTCACAAGGGCTCATAATGAGGAATTGATTGCAAAAGGAGGAAAGATAAAAGAGGTTACATGTGAGAGCGAAGGAAATGGATGTGGACACACCTGCTATAAACCCAGGGAATGGACCTGAATTTCACATATTTCTGGCATGTCCTCGAGGATCTCTCATGAAAACTGAAATAGCCACTCCTACCCTGGGATTGGAGTAAGGGGGATCTCTCCCTCACTTGTGGAAATAAAGGACATCATGGCGCTCCCCATAAGGAGACAGGGAAGAAGAGATGTGTCTTTCAGTCCCTTTGACAGGACATTGCCTCATGGTAAAGGTTTGGGTCTCCTGTTTCAGGCAGATCCTTTTCTCTGGTTTTGGGACCACTGCTTTATAATCTGGCTTAACAAAATGCAAAGATCTTTGTTAGTAAAAATAAACTCTTTCAAGAACTGTTCCCATTCTCTACAGGAAATCTGACACTGTCTTTGTCTAAGACCCTGGCCTTTTTTGTGTTTCCATCAATCAGCCCCCTTTCCTCTTGAAAACCTGCCTTAGCTCCAAGTCCATTTCTTTTCATGAACCTCAATGCACTGCCAGAAAGCCTTGATAGCTTTCAGTTCTTGGAATTTCCCTTTGTCCTGGCATCTGAAGCATTTTACATGCAGATCTGCTCTTTAAAGAGAACTGGAGCACCAGCCAAGTGGATTACAGGAAGCTGGCAGGTTCCAAAGGCTTTATGAAAAATATCCCTTTCTGGCAGGCAAATTGTCCCATGAAAAGGGGATTCCATCAAAGCTGCACTTCTCTGCACCTGAGAGTTTCAGATCACTTGTGAAATACAGACATGCTTCATTTTTGCCCACAACATGAATAACTCCAATGAAAAGAAATTATTTGTCTTCACCATTCATTTAATGTCCCCTAAATTAGGGAAGAGCACCAAATAAAATAAGAGCCCGTTATCACTTATTATTCCATAACCCTTCCATTCAGACAGTCTCTGAAAAACTAATTAAGGCACTAGTGGTAGCTAATGCATACACTCAAAATAATGCACATCCAGGCTCTATTTTGAGCAAGAGCAGCCGAGGTTCATTAACATTACACACTAGCAAATGAATTCAGTCTGGGATAATGCCACTCGTTTAAGTTTTCCACAACCCACTTAACTGGAGCTTTGGTGTGTATTTGACAGACACTTTAAACTCCCTGGAGATCCTCTGCTTTCCTCTTTTCATTCCACCCCCTTCTAAAGGCCAGATTCTGGCTGCTCTTGGCCTGATTAGTGACTTGCTCTTTCCAGAGTTTAAGTGAGATGAACCACAGAGCTGAATGTTGTCCTGTCTGGGGAAAGGTAACAGAATGGGATCCAAAATGATGGTGATAACAAAAGGGTAGTTTTTCAGTTATCCCTTCACAGCCACAGCTCAGAAAATGGGTTTCAGGCAAGACCCTGGGCTGGGATTCAAGGAATGGGTCAGCCTTAAAGTTAAATCTTAGACTATCATGTAGTGACAGGGCAAGGGGGAATGACTTTAAACTGAAAGAGAGTAGGTTTAGATTAGATATTAGGAAGAAATGCTTCCCTGTGAGGGTGGTGAGGCCCTGGCACAGGTTGCCCAGAGAAGCTGTGGCTGCCCCATCTCTGGAGGTGTCCAAGGCCAGGTTGGACAGGGCTTGGAGCAAGCTGGGGTAGTGGAAAGTGCCCCTGCCCATGGCAGGGGGTTGGAATGAGATGGTCTTTAAGATCCTTTCCAACCCAAAATATTCTTTGATTCCATAATCCTTTAAAACTTGAGTGAGATGGTAGACCCTGTTTCCCCACCTCAATTGTCTACTCACAAAATTACTGTAATGCCTCCTTAGAAAGAGTCATTGGACCATCTGCCTTCAGCTTGCAACGTGTTTTCAGCAGGTCCTGCCTCTCAGCAAGAGTCTGTGCAGAGACTGTCACTATGGGACTCACACAGGGAATGCAGGAAAGGTGCAAATTGACCAAGTTACACAAATTTGTGCTGTGAGAAGCTGAAGAATGGACAACAGAGCCTTGGAGCCTCTGACAGATGGGCATGGCAGGTTGGACCATCCTCATCTCACAGGGATGACAAGCTGTAAAAACCCAGTCAAGCAGTCAGCCAAGAATCCTGCAGATGAAGCAGCTGGAACCACCAGCAGGTGTTCGGAAGTGGAACCAGTTTAAGTGGCTGCCAGACACCCACATTGAGCAGGATGGGAATCCCTCTGCACGTCGCGTGGGTTTGATTGAAGTGCGGTTCAGACAGGGCTTTATTTCTTACAGGTGGCAGCTCTGTGCAAATTAGAAAGTGAGTGTTGATAAATACACACTGAGGGATTGCTTTTATCATCCATTTTGATTTTCATGTTAGTGTTTTATGCGTTTCCTCAGAAAAGTGAAGAAACGAATACTGTGTTAATAATTAATGGACTGGCTAATTGAATTGCTGCCCTTTTCACTTGTGTGATCAACCAGTATTCACAGCTTTTTAGAGTTTTTTTCCCTTAGAATGAGAAGTGGTTGATGTCTGCCTTGAATCTTCTTTCATATTAATTTATGAAGAATATACACAATTTTTCAGTGAATGTTGCAGAAGCACAGCAGGCAGTTCCTTTGATGAGCAAATCCTTGTCTGTACCTCCTGTGTGTGCTCTCTGCAGAGAGATCTGCTTTTCTGCCTGATCCTGAGGAGTCACAGCAACCCAGGGAGTCTGAGAGAGCCCTACTTCATCCAGTGATGCTGTGCAACACGAAAACGAGGTGAGAAATGGAGTAGCAAAAGGGTTTTTGAGACAGAGTATGTTAAACTGCTTCATAACAAGCACAGGGTGCTACTTCTGGCAAAGCATGATCATGTTTAAAAGCAGAGAAGCTCCTTCAACCCCTCAGACTCTGAATTACTGTGTACCCCAGGGAATTGGTGTGTTACCTGGAGCCATCTGAGCTGTCTGAAAGGTCTTGATGACACCATTCATGAAGCTCCAGGGTACAGGGGCACAGAGTCCCCCCGTAGCCTTCATGCTCATGAAGAAAATCCTTAGAAATCACCAACAGCTCCAAATACAGTATAAAAGAGCCCCCTGAGTAACGGGAAAGGCATTTAGGGAGGCTGAATCAATGGAGAAAATGCTTTCTATTATTTTAATTTTTTTCTTTCAAATAAGCACAGTGTAAAGTATTTCCTCATAATCCCATCAGCTTTAATGTAGTGCTCTGTTTTCTGCTTAGGTTGTTTGGATGGACGGACTCCAACACACACAAACACATATCTGCATGTTTTCAGTGCCCACAACTGGACAGGACTGGATCCACACTTTCATTTTGGCAGTGCCATAGGGTCACCTGGGCCTGAGATGTCCTATTTTACCCATCAGTGAGCATGTGCTCCCTGGCACCAAGGTAACGTGCCCCATGTCCTGAGTTGGGCGTTCAAGGATGTGGCAGTGAATTTATTTGGCCAGCTTAGATGGCAAAAAGCCTTGACTTATCTGCCAAGAAAACTGAAAATGTGCTTCAGCCGAGTCTGTCAACGTGAGAGGAGCAGAGGGTTGCCCAGTCAGCCAGAAGATGAATTTGTGCTTGTTCTGTCAACTGCTGGAGATTGGAATGTCAATATTGAGCCTAATAAACTTCTAGTTTCTAAAACATTAGCTGCACTCAGATCATGTTTAATAACAATCTGGTCTACCTCAGGTCATGCAACTATCTGCAGCATTGTCTCTGGGCTGGTGGTGTTGCCAGTACCCTGCTTTCTCAGGTCTGCTCAGGTGAATAATCCACCCAAATTAAATTGTGGTCCCCGGCGGCTTCGGTCTCAAACCTTCCATGTACAAAGCAAAGGAGAAAATGAAAAGTAAAAGCTGGGAACTAGAGACTGAGAGATTAATATATTTTATTAGATTGCTTCAGAGGAACTGAAGCAGAGAGCAGGCACTGAATGAACACAAGCAAATATCCTCATAAGGTGGGTGTGACACCCCAGATTTGATGGTCGGCCCTTATCACAGGGCTGATAAAATCTTTGTGGCTAGTCAAGCTTTTAAAAGGCTAGAAGTTGAAAGTCTGAGATCCCTCTGTGGTGCAGACAACTGTTTCCCATCTCAGCATGACTTGCAAAGCAGTTGGAAGTGCAGGGAGTGCTGATGGATGTCTGGGTACCGAAATGCCTTAATTACACTGCCCTCCCTAGAGTTCATTTTGGTGATGTATACAAAGTGCAAGGAAAATATCGAATGCAGAGATTTCTTTTCTTTGTTTTTGTCTTGGCTGGATTAATTAAAGATGTCATTAATCCTGACAGGACTGCCTTGGGGTCCTATTGCTGATGTCGTGCTTGCTACAAGTAGCTGGTGATGAGGGTACACACAGTGATCTTTTTGTGCTGTATTATTCCATTTGAGTCCACTTGAGTTCCTTCGGAACAACTTTTCTCACTAGAATTATTGCACTCTCCCTCTATTTATTGGTAATGTGTGGTAACTTATTCCCTGACAGTGGAAATGAAATTGGTTGTTGGTGACTGCAGGGTTTTCATTGGAATATTCTTTAAATCATAGAATCACAGAATGATTTGGTTTGGAAGGGACCTCAAAGATCCCTTTATTTCCACCCTCCTGCCAGGGACACCTTCCACTATACCAGGTTGCTCAGAGCCCCATCCAACGTGGCTTTGAACACTGCTGGGGGTGGAGTGTCAACAACTGCAAAGCAATAATTTAGAGTTAAAGAGAAGATGGGAGACACTTCCTGCCATGGATCCAGGTACATGGATATCTGAGCACTGTTGAATTAGAATGGTGCTCATCTCACAGCTACCACAAAGCAGTTCCTAAATATTTCTCATCAAAGCCAGGATTCAGCTGTCAAATGCTGGCAGGTTGGAGCTTGCAAAGATGGGGAAGGAGGAAACAAATGGATTTGTGGGCAGAGGGCAAGTGATGGGGTCAGAAGCACACAGCACATCCATTTCTCCCACAGCCCTGCAATTCATCGTGTGACTGTCGCTTCCATTCAGAGGGTATGGATTGACTTGGTGACCCACAGGTGGGTGATGGGCAAGAAGCATCTGTCTTGGTTCTAATTAGGCTGTGGTCATGGCACTGCTTGAGTGCCTCAGAGGCACAAATGCATTTATCACTGTAGTACCTTTGGTTGGGCAACAATATTAAGATCTTTTTTATTTTATTTTTTTTTGGAGACAGCAGGAGAATAAATGAGATTTTAAATGTCACAGGAAGCACTTTTTGCAGATCCAGGAACTAAAGCATTCTTCCAACTCCCAGTCTAATGTCTTGATCTCAAGACTCACTTGTCAGGTGGCATCCTAAAACCCTGTTCTATTTAATCCATTCCTCCAGGGACTTCTGAGTATATACATGTTGAAAACGTATCTGCAGAAGATGGAGTTTAACAAGTTTTTCACTACTTCTCCAAGAGTGAGATGACTTTTAAATCAGCTGTGCCCTGTTTTCTGTATTAGAAATTACTGTCTTTGACAGAAAAAGTCTCAGTTGTGCATTGGCTTTTACTCCATGTCCATTTATGCTTGATATCTCCCTGAATCAACAATGGCTAAATTACAGGTGGTTCATGGACAGCAATACAGTGCTAAATCAAGTTTGATTCCTTTGATGAGAAACCTGGAAGACATAAATAAGGTGGCTGAAACTTTAGACCTTTCCCAAGAAACACTTTATTCTTCCTATAAACACAACAAATGCTTGTCTGTTATCAGGGACAGAGCTTCTAAATAAGGCTGTTTCCCTAGAGAGCTCCATGAATAGTTGTTTACTTGGTGGTATATAGTTTCAGAAAAAAAAAATGAAAAGAAAAGAATGAGGATCCTTCCTAATTTAAAAAGAAGAAAAGCTATCTATCTTAATTTCTTAAGGTCTTAATTTCTGTGGCAATATTTCTTTTCCCCCACTTCTGAATTCCCTTAATTGTTCCTTCCTTGCCATGTTCAGGCTGTGCACGCCACTCCCTGAGCCCCACTACACCTCTAACAAGAACTAGGAAATGTAATTATTCCCACTCTCTCCGTTTTCATTATGTCTGTATTAATAGTCTTCCTTTCCCCAACAACCTCTGCTGACAGCAAACCATTATCATATGATGCACATACACTGAGTACAAATTCAGGTTAATACCCCATGATGCTGTGTAATGCACTGTCCTGCTGCTGAGCTTAATCTGATCCAGCGTGAGGGAGGAGGCACCACGGCACAGCTCAGTATTTCATACCAGGATGGATTATCTTGCCAAATTTTGCAGAGGGATGACTTAAAAGCTTCCATTTTCCACCAAAATCTCCCAGCCCAATATATTTGTTGCCTGCAGGCTGAGTGGCTTCAGTGCTGCCCTGTCCTCTCTTGACCATCCACAAAAAGAGCAGCAAGGAAAGAAGGGCTGCCAGAGGGGAACCCTAAAAGTACCCCCACAGTCCAGCCCCCAGCCAGAGAGCTCAATAAGCTTTTCTCTTGACAGCTTTTGTATGAAAATGGGCTGACTGGGTCAGAGGGATCAAAGGGCAGAGAGGATGCCAGCAGAGGACAAAGAGAAAGGGAGACCCTGTGGCTGTAGGCAACCACCCAAAAAAGATCAAATTAGAGGTGTGAACACAGTGCCTTCCTGGATCCTGCCAAGAAGTTTAATTAAAGACACTTGCTGTAGCTGAGTGACCCACTTTCACTCACAGCTATCACATCCGATGTGATGTTTTAGGAGATGGGCTACAAGAGCAGAACAGCATTTCCATCTTTCTTTTTTTTCTTTCCTAACCAAGGAAATGACAAACTCACTTTGCAGGCAGGAGAGGATGATGAACTTTTTACATTGTCATTGTGGTAAAAACCACTGACACGTCACATGGCTTGTGTAGATCCCAGCTCTGTCAGTAGCTCTTTCAATCCCATAATCCCTTTTTCTCTAGAGATAAAGCTTAGGTGGAGAGACCACTTCATCTGGAAAATTTGAGCAGTTTGGCTTTGCTTTTGTCTTCTATCTCCACACACGTCCCAGTGAATTTAGAATTGCAACCAGTAAGTGCAGATTGCTGATACACAAACTGAGATGAGTCTCTTGGCAGTAAAGGGCTTGATCCCTCCTGTACCAAGGCTGTGCCATTTTGTTCCTAACAAAACAACAGCAACTGAGGGACTGTTTGAATGTCCAGCGTGTAGAAGAACAGAAAGAACCAACCCCAGAGGCTGTCAGAGAGTGATGGAAGAGCAGTGTCAGGAGGGTTTGTCGAGATCCTTCCAACGTGTAGAGTCTCTGATCCTTAAGTCATCCATGACCATGTATTTTGTGTCACAGCTGACAACCTTCTCCTGCGTGGCCAAGATGAACACACCATCTGTGCACAAATGCTTGGTCAGTTTTCCCAGGGTTGAGCAGAAGCCAGATTTCAACTGAACAAACAAATCTCTGATAGGACATTTCTGTAGATAAAACAAGGGCTAATTTCATGCTGGGGTGGGTGATCTGTTACCATCAACCTGAGCTTTCTTTGGTTCACGTTTTATCTCTTCCTTCAGCAGATAATTACTCCAACATATGACAGCTATGTCATTTTCTATGATTTCCTGTCTCTTTTTCCTTTTTTTAAAAAAGAAGGGAACTTATTTTGTCCTTTTCCTTTAACCATATGGCTTCTGACATATATACATCAATATACTTAATAGAAAATATGCCTCCGGAAGGAATTTATAGAAGTAGAAAGACCCATCATGAAACATGGACAGAGCATCTATAATAGAATTATATAATATGAGTCTATTTGGAAACAATTTGTCATCTTGGGACAAAGGAATATTAAAAGAGAGCTTTCTCTTTGCACAACATATTGCTGCTAGCCTGACTGGAAACCCACAAACTAAGAAACCTTTTAGTTTATTTAACTGCCAGATGCTTGATTTAAGGCAAATTGGGCCTGATCCCAAAGCCTATCAGAGATGATAGGAAATTATCCTTTGAATTCAGCTGGCTCTAACCCAGAATTACAAGCTGGTCTCTCACAGACACATTTGTACCACAGTCAGTGCCACTGACCAAGAGTATTTATGCATTCCAAATGCTTTCCTTACACTCTGGATTTGAAGTTTAGTGCTTAATAACAGTTACTGGAACTCATAAATAAAGACCTCTTAAGTATTTGGCCTCAGTATTTGGTACAAACTTGTGGCAGTGGTGCTATTTTGAGGCTGCCACTTCTGAATTCATATGCTTGGAATGGTGGGGAGAAGGGGCTCGTTATGAAACTGTGTGTTACAAAATCTCGTTGTCACTCTCATTTGGTCCCAGCCTGCGATGGGGACTTCAGAAAGTGGGTGGTAAGGGCACAGAGAGAGAAAACCCTGAAACAATGGGATGGTGTGTAGGCAGCAAGACTAATCATAAAATCATAGAATGATTTGGGTTGGAAGGGACCTTAATGATCATCTTGTTCCAACCCCCTGCCATGGGCAGGGACACCTTCCAATAGACCAGGTTTCTCCAACCTGGCCTTGGACACCTCCAGGGATGTGTCAGGAAGTACATAATGGAGCTGAGGAATAAATAAGCAATGAAAAAGCAGATCTGTAGGTGAAACTGGGTAAAGAAGAGGTGATCATTTCCCCAGGCTGGCTTGTCAGTAACAGATCCTTTCCTCATGTTTTTTAATTCTCCTCTACACCCTGATGTTAGACATGTTCTTCTTCCAGCCACATCAACATTTATTTATGTGACTCTCATGTGGCAGGTTTTTAACTGGCTAGATGTTTTTGTCCAGCTTCATTTAAGCTGCCCTCTGGCATCCCAGGTGTGCCCTGAAAACTGGTGCTTCGGTATTTTGGAGACAGCTGGAGTGGCAGGGGAAGGCAATTGTGTGTGACCTTATGTGTGTGTCAGGAGTCTGATGAAGAGAATGAACAGAGCTGATAATGGATGCTCACAATTGAATCCAGGCCACAGAATAAAATCAGGTGAAGAATAGACCTCTGGCCCAAAGCTTTAATTCTTATTGGCAATGAAAAGAGAGCGTTGATGCAATTTCATGTACTGCTACCTTGACTCACTTCTCTTCTTCACTGACAAATACACTCAGTGTTTGTGCACATCAGAGTTAAGATTCTGGAAAAAACAGCTTCAAATACCTGTTGCCCTTGTGCATAGCTTATAACTTTAGAATCCTGGCTTTACATCTGAGCTCACTGAGAGTTGATTGGGCTGGCTGTTATGGCAGTATGTACGAGTCAAAGAAATCTCTAAGAAATCCTAGAAAACAGAGAGAAGGTAGAAATAGGCAAGGTCCCATCAAAATAATTTTTCAAAGAGTGAGAGCTCAGAGGGGGGCAGACCTTTGTTTCACTGTGGAGGGGAAACAAAGCTGCAGAGGTTTCCTTGCCATCAGTTTATGAGACAATATCATGCTGATGATTGCAGGTTGAGCTGCTTCTAGGGCTATAATAATAGACACTGGGATATGTTTGATAACCTGTATTTGCCCACGATGGTAGAAGTTAATGTGTTATTGTCCTTGATTGCATAGCACACATCATCTCATCAGCCACCTTCCTGGAGCTTGCTCATCCAAACCCTCGGCTACCAATGATCTTTGGATTATTGCTTCTCTGGTACTTTTGCTGGCAATAGTTCCTGCATCAGTTTGGAGATGTGTTAATGCTTCTATTTGTGTCTGCTTCTGCTTCTGCCAAGGTATCTTTCTGTCTGGGGAAAAACACCACGTTACAACTGAAAAACAAGTATTCCAGCACAGGAATACGAATTTATGCAAATCCAAACCAGGACACAATGCCCAAATAGTCGGATTAACACAGCTCCACTGCACACAGTATTTAGCTGAAAATTAATCAGACATATTCTCTATCCTAAGGTGGACAGATGTATGACTTTGATAGAAGGCCATGGACATTGGCTCCTCCTGATTTTAAAATGCTGCCAAGAGGGTAGGAATGGCACAGATCTAAGCTGGGCTGCAGCCCTGCTTCATCCAGTGTAGTCAGGGGTAATTTTAGCTATTTGAGATCTGCAGGGTAAGGCAGAAAGGGTCTGTGTTTCTGACTGCCACTGGAAATGTAGATTGTAGGACAGAAGGGCTTTTTTTTCCCTGTACAAATGGCCTCAGTTCCACTTTCCTAAGTAAACAACCAGCTACAGAATTAGCTACACCACTAAATGAAAATACGAGTTGAAAGAGAGCATGTAGAGTAACTGAACAGGAAGAAAGGAAATATATGTGTAGCAGACCTGAAAAAGACACAGAGAGCTAATTAAATGTAGTACAATTAATTTCACACAATGTCCTTCACATGCAGCATCATAAAATGTTTTACTGGATGAGTGCACCTGGAATCAGCTGCAAGTCTGAAATCTGCCTAATATCAGAAACATTTTACATCTCTTTTGCTTTGCCTTATTGTTGTTAGGCTGGTGCAGAGAGCTGTTATGAGGAAAAAGCATCACAGCTCACCAGTCCTTCCTGAGATGAAGGTGAAACTCCACCATATCAAGCAAAGAACAGGAAAGTGGGAAGAGCAAAGAGGCCAAAGCTCTGGCATGGGCAACAAGTCAGAAAGCCAATCTGCCACATGCCTTTGGGAGAACCCATGTGTATTTTTTGAAGTATGCATGTAACCCTTGCCATGAAATTACCCAATGTCATGGAATTCATGCCTGTGCCTCTACAGCCTTAGTGCTAGTAGGTTGTAGGAGTGATATCCAAGTTCCCCTTTCCAAATGTAATCCTTCCATTGTCACATTTTGGCTGCCCTAAGCCAAGGACCAGACCTGAGGGAAGGCTGTTGGGCCCTTAATCAGTTCTTGCTTTCAAATGACAGCAGCTCACTCCCTGTATCAATTTCTAAGAGTGCTACTTAGCATGTGCAGCAAATTGAAGGATAATGAAAATAGCTTGGATTTCATTATTGGTGGAGGAAAAATATTACAAACTGAGAGTCACCAGAGAATGATGGGGCTGAAAGGAAGAAATGAACTATGTGAGCATTCCTCTAGGATACTCATATCTCTGCAGCAGTGGTTTTATGAAAAAGCAGAACTTGGAGTGATATTGCTTCCTGCTCTGGCTCTAATCTTCACCAAACTGCCTGATTTTATTCTAGCAAAATGTGCAGCCAGTTTTTTTCCTGTGCTTGCAGCACGAGTTGCAGCCGCTGTTGGGAGCCACAGGCAACCACACAACGTGAGCACATGTGGATCCAGTTCCTCTATTCCCAAGACTTCCAGGTTCCAGCCTGCTATATCTCTTGTTCTTTTGATATATGGTGATGATGCCCATCTCAGAGAGACAGATGTTGCAGGCAGAAGTCTTCCCTTTGACTTTGGATAACTTTTCGCAACCGATTCCCTCGAGTGTCACAAATGAAGGCAGGCTTTTTCTTGCCCATGGAAGAAGATTCCCTTGTTGGCATTATTCAATATTTAACTGCCTGTCTCCAGGAATAAATTAAAATAACAAGGTAGGGCAAGCTATTTTATTCATTCCCTCTCTTAGCAGGATGTCCCTCAGAAGGGAAGTGCTTTCCAGTGTGTTTCTGCTCCTATCCTAATTTCTTCTTTGTTGCCCATAAGGGGACTAATTGAATCATAAGATGCTTTGGACGTCAGCGTTAACCTCCTGGGTCATCCTCTTTGCGTGGGATGGAATGAGGGCAAGCAGACTTACATTCCAGCCTGTGACTTAGGAAGGTATCCCTTTGCTCATCAGCGAGCTGGAGGCTGCTGTGTTATACAGTTTTCAGTGTGGAAAAAAAGCACAATTATTATAAGGCACTGTTATCTCCTGTCACATTCAATAAAATCAGCCTGACTTTTGGGAAGTCCTATGAGGAAGGCGTCGGGATGAAAATTCATGAGTGCAGCCTAAGAGACGTTGGCAAATAAGACCTTCTGTCAGTCATTACCCTGCAGATACTTTTTTTAGGGAAGGAATGGGCAAGCTGGGGTTAGGGGACCCTGCTGTGTGATCTGGCAAGCATTCCCAAATGCTGACCCTCACGTAATGACCAGTGATGAAGGCAAGTTGTGTTAATGATCTTTGCATTGCAGTGAGGTGGGTTATACAACTGTGCAGCTCTGTCTGATGGTGGATGTTGACTTTGATCACCAGGCACAGTGGCTCCTTGCAGAGAAGTGGCTCTCATGAAGGAGGAAACATTTTGAAAGGCTCCATAGCATGAGACCTGTCATGGATTCACGAGTGGGCAGCATCCTGAGAGATGAGTACCCCTGAGTAAACACTTGTAAAAAAGAGCTTGTGACAAGAACATTGAAGGGAGATAAAAGGGCCTTCTCTGCTTGATTTGAGACTGCATCACTGAAGTGAGATCTCTGCTGTCAGCCAAGGAAAGCCAGTGGCTGCTTGCTGTGGTTGCTGTCAGCAGGATCTCCACAGTTAATTTAACACTTTCCCAAGAAGGAGCAACTCACAGTGGTGTTGCTGCTGTCACACTTGCAAGCACCATTGTCCTTCCAGTCCTAAAGTTAGGAGAAATTAAAATGGTGGCTTTATTTCTCCTGACATTAAAGGTTTTGAGTCCATCGTGTTAAGTACCAAAAAAACAAACCCTGTGCACTGCCTTGGCCAGTTGACCATGTTTGCTGAGGTTACCCACATGTTCATTATCGAGATCTACCCTGTTTGTGAGGAGACTCCCTTGGAAAAGGGTGGACAGTTTTTGCATTTCAATTTACAGCCAGGCTTGGAAATACAGCACAACCAGAGAGCCCGTGGTGACAGGTTTCCCAAAGCTGCAGAGCTGAAGAGGAGCTGATACTCTTGGTGCCTGATCTGTTCTTGGAACATTAAACCCACTCTGCTTGTGTCTGGGCCTGCAGATCTCCTGAGGGTTTTCTGAAGCACAAGTGACAAAAAGCAAGTTGCTTTTCTGCAAAAGCTTTTCTCAGGAAAACTTTATCCTACAAAATGTTGGCAGCTCTCCACCCTTACTGACTCAGGGTACAGGGGGAAACTTACTTAGAAGCTTTCAGAGCAAAGCTCATGAGGCAATTTTAAAACATTGAGGTGCCTGTAATTCACAGATGCTGCAGCAGTAATCAAACACACATTTATTTTACATGGGGATTTTGTAAATGTATCTGAATAACATTGTTTGCCCATCTTTTTCATCCTGTTATGAGCTTCTTAGCATCTCTGATGCAGATTCCCAGGCATATATGTGTTTAAATTCAAACTTGACCCCTGGAGGTGAAGAACCTGCTCTTTTGTCGAGCCTGTGTGACGATGAATTGGCAGGACCTGCCTTTCTGATATTGATATTTTAATTTAGATCCTTTCCAGTATGTGATAGAAAATGGAACATCGAAGATAGGCTAATCCTCGTCCTTGCTTTGCCAAGCATCAAACTGAAGTAGCTTATGTCTTTCTGAGTCACTTTGCTAGCATCTCATGGGAAAATGGGAGCAAAGGCTGCAGTAAATCTTTCTGCAATGTTGTTCCAAACAGGGTGACTGATGTATGATCCCACAAAATGTGCAAATGAGGGACTGTGACCACGTTACCCCATTATCTGTCAAAGACCTCATCCCAGTCCCTGTTCAAGCAAGAGGGCAACAACACCAGGGAGGCAAGTCTTGCCCTGTGTCAGCACCCAGCAATTACTACAAAGGGGGGGGGAAAACTGAGGAACTTCTCCAAAGAAGCCAGGCACTTGTGAGTAGGATTTTTTTTTTAATTGGTTTCCACCTGTCAGACTTGTCAGTGGGGAAACTGGATGTTTTCACAGAGAGAAAAAAATCCTTCTCCCTCATCCACCTCCACATGTCCTCCCTCCCCACTGGCCTCTCTCCAGGCTCCAATGTGACAGCTGAGCAGGTTTATTTCAGCATCCGCTGTCAGCAGGAGTGGAGGAGTTTGTGAGAAGAGGCATCCCACGGCTTTGGTTCCTAGCTGATATTTTGTGTTTGATCTTTGTTTGGGAATCATTCCCTTGGGATGCTGTTGAGAATCTGCTGTGATCCATATCCCAGCCTTTAGGCTGAAGTTCTTTCTGAGACGTGCTGGTGCTTTAACAAGAGCTTTGCAGCTCTGCACAGATTTGGGATGATCTGCCCATGTCCAGAAAGTCCTGGCAACCACAACATTGGTCTGTGGTACCAGGTACCACAGGTGGCTGTGGTTGGATGCAGCTTAGAACAATGGGACCACCTGGCAGGGGCTGTGTGGGAGTGTTTGGAAACAAACAGGGGCTGCTGATAGAGGAGGGTCCCAGGCACAAGCCCTGCCTCTTCTCATGGGAAGGAGCAACCGGAAAACCTGTGAGTGAGGGTTTTGCCATCAAGTGACAGGGATAATTAAGGGAGAAAGGAAACAGTTGTCTTTTGCTGACAGTAGAAGGCAGAGGCAGAGGAGTGAACAACCCAGCCACAGCCATGCTCTCTACCTGAACTCCAAAGCCCACTCTGCAGGTGACTTCCCTGCTCATATGACTTCCCTCACTGGAACTGTAATATAGGAAAGATTTAGGTGGTGAAACCAAAGCAAAAGAAGACCACAACTTTAAGTGATGGGGAAAGTGGTTGTGTAAAAAAAAAAAAAAAAAAAAAAGAAACAGGAAAGAAATTCCCCTTGTACTCAGTTGTCACCTGAGGGATCTCTGCTTCCACAGAATTCCCCAAATTCCCTGAGCCTGTGAGACAGAACATATCAGTTCAGCTTTGTGCCAACAGACAATTGAGACGACAACATTATTAGTGTTTCAGATCAAGCCTGTCATGTTGAATTAACAGTTCATAAGGCACAAGAAATGCTGTTCCCCCATGTGAATCAGAACTGAGACATCACCTGCAGAAATAATTGCATTAGTTTTGAATCAACAATGAAAACAAAGGATAAACAATTATCTAGTTAAGTTCCTCATCCTTCTTGGTAACATCATTGTGCAGAGTAATTGAATTTCCTTTGTCTTCCCATTTGTCATGGGGTTTATGAGACACCCTTTCTTCCTGTCCCTGTGCCGCTGTGACTATGAACAGTCTTAGCAAATAGTGCCCAATGTGCCTCTGGCTCTGCATCCAAGGGTGAGAGCGTTGGTCAAAGATGTCCTCATCTCCAGCTACCTGCTTCCTGGGGATCTCAAACTGCAAGCTCCTGCTGTGGTCTAGAAGGAAAGCTGAGCTGCCAAACAAGGGGGTGGGAGCAGAGAGGAAAAAATGTAAGGTTCATGTACCAGGATCCTAGATCACCCCTTGAGGTGGTACAGGACTGAGATACAGAACTAGAATTGGCCTTTTCCAGTTATTTTTCCATCACTTGGGCTCACACAGATGGGGTTGGCACTCCTGGTTGGCACCACACGTCCCTGCTGTCACATGTTAAGCCAGGCAGGGGTGGCTCAGGAATGCCACAGGGAATGTGAGCTTGTGCTGCCCTTGGATGCAGACATTGAACACAGGCACTAACACCTCGTGGTTCCCGGTGGTGCAGGTCTGCTTCAGCCATAGGTACACTGGCCAAAAACCTGGCTGTTGGCAGCTTAGCCCCCGTTGTTGCCAGTGGTAAATGTAGTGTTTGCAAGGCTGGTCCTTGTTTATCGACAGTGGGGAAAATCTGTTGGCACAGTGTGTATGGAGTGCTCACACACAGGTGTGGGAACATTAACTTGCAACATCTCTTTTTCTAATTACAAATCACTGATGCATCTTCCCTGCTTTCTATGACTGTTTTATTCTCTATTACAGCTACTTTGGAGGGGGAGGTTGTGACACTTCTGAAACTCAGTGGGGTCTGCCAGAGTCAGGTCTGGGACGGGAAACCAGGACTAGAGGCTCTTGGAGTGGTAGAGACAGCAACATTTCCAGCCAAAAAAGTGAGCTCCTCTTTCAAAATGATCATTGAAAAGGAGCTGGTCTCTGCTTACCTGAGTGCTGTCCTTCAGATGAGCTGCAAATGCAGCATCCCTGCACGGCTGCTCACAATCCCCATGATGGGGCTACTCTGTCTGTGGTATTCCAGCATTTTCACCCAATGCTGGTTGTGCAATCCCAGTTTTGCCTGTCTCGGGTTTGCTTTCTCTGTGTCTATGCAAATGTCATCCATCAGTACATAGCACTGCTGCCACCACAGCTTATGGTTTATTAGAAATGAAATCCACTTTTCTGCATCACAGTTTTTCTGGGTACATCTGGTTATGATGAGGTCTCTGTGTTTTGACTTTTGAAACATTAGATTTTCTAGTAGCACAGAACAGTTTAAGGGAAAATAAGTACTTTTAGCTATGAATATTTATGGCTAGAGTTGAATTGTATTTTAGATTGCAATTCATTATTGCTGGGAGAATAGTAGATAAAAAGTAACATTCAATTTATTTCACATATTTTATCTTCTGTGCTTTGATCAGTGAACAAATTTATCTGAAATTTGTATAGTGTAAGTCTCAGTATTAAAATCTTACTAAAGGTACAGTCATATTAAAGAAAACAAAGCTGGGAACAAAGCTGTCCACAATGCAAATAAGCCAGAAATATTTCTGCTCACAAACAGTGAAAATATAGAGTTGACCCAAGATGCTTTATAGACCAGATATTTTGATATGAACATAAACACAAATTATTCTCGATTTAAGCATTCATGAGGTGCAACCACAGCTGCTCAAGTGAAACTTCTACTTGCTAATCCTAAACAAAAGGAGCTGATTGGAAAGGTGTAAATATTTGCACTAGAGGTGAAACAAATCAAAACAAATATACACTCATTTTAAGGGTCTGTGAGTGATTGTTTTTTCCAAATTTAGTATTTGGAGAATAAGAATGACCATGAAAACATTTTTGATTGAAAATATGGATGTGGGAAGCGAGGTACTGGTAAAGATGCAGCTTGACATGCTCTGGAGCTGTATTGGGCAGCAGGAAATCCTGAAAACTTTCCCAAATTTTGATGTTTATCTTTTTCCTTGTTATCCCACGTCTCTCTTTCTCCTGTAAGCCAGGTGAGTGTCCCATTCCTCAGCCTGTAGCACCACTTAAATCCTCTTTCTTCCCTTCTGCTCTCTTTTCCCCTGACTTCCCAAATGTCTTGGCAGCTCCCCATAGTTGGGGTAAGACTCTAAAGACAGGTGATTTTTTTAGGTGCTCCAAGGAGCTACTTCCAAACTGAATAGAAGTGAATTTCATCAGAGCAGCAGGGAAAATGTCCTCAGTTGCACTTTGGAATAATTGCTCTACAAGAGAGTTGAGAACAGCTAAAAAACAAAGAACTCTGGCCAAAAAAAGAAAGTGATTGTGGGAACAGGCATTTGCTGGGAATGTGAACAAACTTAACTCTTTGTTTCTCTCCTTTACTCTGATGCTGGGGGGAGATGCTTTACTGAGCAGGTTAACAGGGTTATACCCATGCCCCTCCTTCATCCCACTGCAGTGGGTGCACCACCTGACCATCCCTTTCCCCTCATTTTGATCGTGATCCTATTCTGTATTTCTCTGTGCACAGTCTAACAGCTTCCTGAGAAACTCTATATTGTGCATTGCAAGAAATAAGCTCAATTTCAAATAAATATGCAATATCAATAAGCTTTATCAATCGTCACCGCAACAAAACATCTTTCCCATCCTATCCTCTGATTCACTGTTTCATTGCAGTCCTACAGCTCCTCATTCTCCAGCACTCTGGTGCCAACTTCTAAGAAAGTCTGTTGGGCTCATCAAAGTCTTGCTGTGACTCATGTCCCCTTCTTACAGAAAACAGCCTTTTTCTGTGAATGGAGACAACCAATCTTCAAACCCCATGGTGCCTGCTGGAGAGATGGATATAAAAAAACAGGCAGACCCTGAGCCCTGCAGCCAATCTCCAAAGAAAATGAATAGCACAGGAGGATGAATTGTCGTAAACAAGTGGAAGTGAGGTTTTGGTTGAAAAGAAAAGCTTTTGACTGATCTGTGAAGATGTGAAAATTAGACAGGAGCAGAAGGTTTGCTTTTTTTTTGCCTTTTCCATTTTCCGGTGTTTTTTGTTACACACTGATGTTGCTAACACAACTGTCTTCTCTCTGGAAAAAGTCTGCAAATCCTTTTGATGACATGATGTATGTAGAAACACAGAAAGCAAATAGAATTATTATCACTGTGCACTTATTTCGCCCACAGTTTCTGAAGGCTTTTAGAATCCTTTGTACCTTTTATCCGACATCGTAAGCTGATATGGCACAATCTTCCTCAAAGCTCAGAGCATTGAAAAGTCAGAGCTTTTGGGTTGGCATGGATTTCAATGGGGGGAAAACAAAGTCAGATCCACTCTCTGCAGAAACCTTTTCTGCCTTTATCTCCCTGTACAGAGGTTCATTAATTTTGCATTTGCCTTCCAGACTGAGAAGTGGAGCAGAGATAGCCCTCCCCAATTTCTATTTCAGTATTCAGCTATGGGTAGCTTTGGCTTTCCTGTTCACCACAAGTATAAAACTGCCACTCACACTTATTCTTCATTGCCAGTTGAAATGTTCGTTACCAATGAAATGTTTTCCCAGTAGAACACAGCATTTCTTGCCCGGGGATCAGATTATAACAACGTGGCTTGTGGCTGATATCACAGAAATCATATCAGCCTGGGGCAAGGGGAGAGGAATTTTTACCAGTTAGCCATTCTAAGACAAGGACTTTGCTCTTTGAGGCTCTTCATGGCCAGGTTGGCTGGGGCTTTCAGCAACCTGGTCTAGTGGAAGGTGTCCCTATCCATGGAGGGGAGTTGGAACAGGATGATCTTTGAAGGCCCTTCCAACCCAAACCATTCTGTGATTCTATGATTCAGTCATGAGGAGCTGATTTTAATGGTGTATCAATGGAGTGAGACTGGCAGCATGGATTATTCTCTGTCTCCCAAATCCCATGAAAACTTATTAGGATACCAAGAGAAATCTGCAGGGGTGTTTTGTGAATGCCAGTGAGCTCCATATGATGAACAGTACATTAAAAAACACTGAGGCATGCTGAGATAAACACTCTCCCCCATTGCCATTGTAATATATACAATAAACAAGAGATATTGTCTTATATTCAATCAAAATCAGGACCAGAGTCTTTATTCCTTCCAGACACAAGCTATAAACTCCGCTTTCTGTTTTAATCTGATCAGCACCTCTGGCATTTAAGACTGGAGCTGTGAAGATAACGAACTGCTTCATTTTCCCCTGCTAAATGATATTTAAAAAAAAAAAAGCCTCAGAAAACAGAAACAAACAAAGCTAGATTTGGTCACTTACAAACACAACCTGGTTTTCTTTCCAGATGCAAACTGATTTATACTAGTCGTGCAAGTGGGCCTTCACTGAGGCTCACAAATGCTCCACAAATATGTATTTTTTTCATCCCAAAAGCCTATAGACTTGTGTTTACATGGTTTGCTAGATAAGCCTCCTCGGGAAGGGTGCTCACTTCTCTGAGCAAAAGAATTAACCAGTCTGGCCCCCCTGCTGTGGTGTCATTGGTGACCAGCTTTAAAATCCCTGTACTATTTGGTTTCCCCAGTCCAGCTCAAGCCCAGAGGGAGGAGAGGTGTAAGTCTCAAGTTCTGAGTCAGAAAACACCAACAGCGACATAAGGTGTTTTTCTGGATGGGTCACGAAAAATGTAATTTCATGCTTGTGTTGATGGCAAAGAGAAATTAATCGTATTCCAATTGCCGGTCTGAAGGAAGACCAAAAAAAATGATTTATTGCAGTAATGTGAAACTTTGTAAGAATTCACGCTCTGTGTGGGAGCTGTACTAATAATGCTGTTGGCAGTTGTAGCTGCTTTTCAGTTGGACAGGACAACCAGAACATTGAAAATGTCAGGTGTCACGGATTTTGTTGCAGTTCTCCATGGCGCTGCTAAGGTCATTCCCATCTAATGGACTTTGTTGCTGTTTGGGTATTTTTTAAATTCAACACACAGTGCTTCACCTTCTCCTTCGACCTGCATGGAGCAGACACCAAGGATAACAGCACTGTCAGGAACACTTTGAAAGCTGCCAAGTGCTGTGACAAGGATGTTGCTGTTGCTGACAACCAGTGAGAAGCTGCTTTTTAATGGTTGAATGTTGGCATGTTTTGATGATATGTGTCTTGGAACGAAGGCTTAATATAGCTCATGGACTATCTGCTTATGCTGAATGAAGGGAAAGATGAAGCAGAGTTGACTGCTGGAAACACTGGGGTTTGAGTCTCTGGTCTACAAGATTTCACTGCAGTCCTTGGGTGAATCCCTGAAGTTCTCAGGGCCTGAAACCTATCCCTAAAAAAGAGCACCCTCGCAGTGACAAAGGTATGGAGTGTGCTGGGTTGTTAGCAGTGTGCTAATGCTACTAAATCTTGATAACAATGGCTACTACATCTGGATTATGTTTGTGTAATGTTAGGGTGCTGGCGAGATTTAAATCTACCCCCTCTCACTTTAAAGCCATCCCCCCTTGTCCTGTCACTCCGTACCCTTGTAAAAAGTCCCTCTCCAGCTCTCTTGGAACCCCTTTAGGCACTGAAAGGGGTTCTAAGGTCTCCCTGGAGCCTTCTCTACTCTGGGCTGAACAACTCCAACTCTCTCAGCCTGTCAAAGGATGGTTATAGAGTTTAGGATAGGTCAGCTGAACTCACCAGGGACTGCAGCTACTAAAGAGAAAAAACCCACAAATATTAATTCTCAAAGACAGACTTAGTGAAAGGAAAAAAAGTGGGAAGAGTAAAAAAAATTAAATGAAACTTAAACATTTCAGAGATGAGCAAAACATCATCACAGGTGTGGATACAACACCCACATGTGTGCATACACTCACTACAAATGTTTGGTCTTTCTCTTCCTCTTTCTTGAAAGTCCTGGCTGGCTTGGCTGGTTTATATCACCAGTGACATGATATTTAACTACACTTGGTTGCTTCTCTGTTTAGATGAGATGTTAGGAAGAAATTCTTCCCTGTGCAGGTGATGAGGCCCTGGCCCAGGCTGCCCAGAGAAGTTGTGGCTGCCCCATCTCTGGAAGTGTTCAAGGCCAGGTTAGACAGGGATTGAAAGGTGTCCCTGCCCATGTCCTTCCAACCCAAACCATTCTGTGATTCTATAACTCTACAGTCTTTTCCCATTGGCTTTTGGCTGAGTGAGCCCTGGACTGGGCTGGCAGTCGATGGAGGCTGGACTGGCTGCTCTGTGCTCCCCTGGCATGATTTTGCTCCCAGAAAACAACCCCAGCAACGTGGTTTGGCCACCCCGCAGCACTCAGGGCTGTGCCTGTGCACTTCTGGAATGGTTTTGCACTTGAGTGCCCAAAATCACTTTGTGTGATTTGTACTTTGTACTTGCCAGCCCACAGGAGACCTGGAACAACAACCGTGATGCGCTGCCTTATTGCTTAAATACCCTCATGAATATACTCCAACCTGATCCACAGTTCAAACAAATTCAATAAGGCAGAGCAGGATTTAAAGACATTTTAAATAAATTAACTTCTGGATGGATGTTTATTAAGTTTTATGAAGCCATTTACTAAAACGTAACATTTGTTTCGAAAGGTGCCTGAAATTTTCCCCTTGTGAACTATGGAAATTACTTCTATAATTGAAATGAGAAATAAGGCCCAAATGGAAAGCATTCCTCATTGCTGGAGGCACAGTCCTTGTGCCTTTCTCAAAGAAAAAAAAAAGAATTATTTGACTCTCCACGGCTTTTGTTTTCCTTTGCATTGGTGGGGCCTGATGTAGTGCAGTGATACCGGGTGGGAGGGTGGCTTGGGAGGAGTGAGGATCTCTGCCCAAAATTCCCAGGAGTTTGGCTTTTTCAAGGAGTCAGCCCTGAGCTGGAGAAGTCATGAGCAGAGGGAAACATTGTTCACTCTGGCTTCAACATGGTCTGGATTTCTGCATAAGCCATGGAGGCTCCACTGGGAGCACCATGCCCAGCACAGAAACCTCCTGCAGCCAGAAAACAAGGATGCTGCCACATGCTGGGGATTTTCACTGCTGAAGACATGAGCTGCAGCTCCTTAGGCAGCTAACTGAAAAACAAACCTTTTAGCATAGCAGACCAAATAAAAGAATCCATAAAATAAATGATTTGTTTTTTTAGTACTTGATCATGTGGGGACAATGGAGGCTTCTGTTCTTCTCATCTGGATGCAGCACCAAAAAGCTTTCAGAGAGGCAGTGCATTTGGGATAGGTTTTAGAAGATGAATTTTCCAGGCATGAATGATTCCAAATATTTAAACTTTATTTTGTTGCTGCTTTCCAAGCAAACTTTGCCTCTACCAGAAATCAAAAAAAAGGGTTGAATGGCTAAAAACTGTGATGATTTTACAGCTCAGCTGAGCTACTTCTCAGCAGAACATTAACCAGGAGCTGCAGGGAGGATGGAGGTGATTGATTTTTCCTCATTTAGTGTGAGGACACTTTAATATCATGGGCAATAACCGAGTATTCTGTTCTGACAAAATTACATCTGTGTCAGAAAAATAAGTGCCAGGGAGGAAGCAGATCATGCAAAAGATGGGAAGGTAGGAAGGGAAATCTTCCTGTTAAGACAGAATAAACCTACTTCTTGTTGCTGTGCCCATCAGCTGAGCAGGACAGCACAGATCCTTTGTTTTTTCCAGGTCTCAGGAAGGATTTTTTCAGGGCAAATATCACTGATGGGAATCTCCTTCAAACCTAGCTAGTCTTTTCCTCCATTTGTTTGCCAGCCTGCAGACACGAGCAGCAGCTGATGTTTGGATGCTGTTTGTGCTGGATGGTCAGTGTGTGCAGGGATAGGAGCACTCAGGGCCTTGCTGCAGTGGAGATGCAAAGTCCAGTTCAAGGCCACTGGGATTTCACCAGTTTAAACCCCAACCAGGGTGCCTGTAGTGGCAAGCAGGATGTATGATAAAGGCACACCTGCCACTTCGAGTACAAGCAGTCCAAGCCTTAAATTTGGATATTTATTTCATAGGATCAATGAATAACAAAATAAAATAAAATACCATACAGTACAAAGGCTATATCAGGAATTAACAATTTCATCACACTTTGATCAGTAAATACAGTATCAATAATAACATGTTACACTGAAAGAGTGTTTCCCATTGCTACACAAAAGAATTTCTCACCCTCTTCCTTCCCTTTGTCACAGAAAATATTACAAAGAAGACACTGACACATTTTAACATTCATTTTTTCCCCATTGAGCAACAGGCCACAGAAAATAAAGCATATCAACATTTTGTATCCCAGAAGAAAAAAAAAAAAGGTGCACTTTAAAAAGTATTTGCCATAAATACAATATGTGCAGGACTATCAGGTGGCACGGCTGGGGAAGGACTCTGGATCACAAAGCCAGGACACAGCATCATGAAATTTTGGGTTAGCAGTTTGTGTTTTCATACTAAACGAATCCAGACTGAGAACAGAAGAACTGGTTGAGCTGGAATGTGAAGAACCCGGACAGAGCTCTAGCAGATACAGCTTTGGTTAAACAGCTACCAAGCAACACAGCCAGGAGGACACCAGACTGACACTCATGGCATTGCACAGGGAAGCACCAGTGCTCCCACGCCCCGTGGATGTCTGTGCCTCCCCGAGGGCAGGAGCGATGCAGCTGCACAGATGATGGGTTCAAACCTGCAACACGAGCTGTCTGCAGCAGCAGCACACCTTGGGGCTTGTTTCACTGAACGCTGGATGCTATGAATTCAAAGATCCTGCCATTGCCATGTTTACAGCACGTGTCCTGCTAACCCTCCTCACCCGTTTTCCACTCAGTTTTCTCCTGAAACACTCACTGAAGTGAGGTCTCATACACTTTACAAAAAAGACAAGCTCAGAAGAGCATTCCAACACTGATGTACTGGGCCTGTGGTGAGAAAATCCTGTCTGGGGGAAATTTCTGAATAGAAAAATGACTTTATAAACCTGATTTCACACTCTGCCAAATGGATGGCCCTGGCAAGAGCACTGTGAAGAGAAACAAAACCTCAAAATAACATTTGAAGAGGTCACTTGATAGACTCTCTTCAGAGGGGAATTTCTCAAGACCCATCTGGCAGCACTTCACATCTGTGGGTTCAACAGATTTTATTCTTTTTTTTAGTAAAAAAAAACAGTTCAAAATCCCAATAGGAAATTTGCATAGATGAACAGCGTGCCACCCCAGTGCTCTCCTCTCTGCCCTGGTGAAGAGTTCAGCCCAGACAAGAACACAGCAGCTGGGAGTTTGTGTTCTGTCTAATGGCAAAAGCCACTCACACCCCATTAGGTTTAAAGCTAAACCCTGTTGGGTTAGTAGTTCAATCACTGTTAAAAGGCATGTAAAGAACCATTTTTCTGGTACACATGGGGCAGTTTGTACCTCTTTCTTCTCTACAGTACCGTGCTTTCCTTTACAAGGAAATGGATGGGGCTCTGAGCAATCTGGTCTAGTGGAAGATGTTCCTGCCCAAGGCAGGGGGTTGGTACTGGATGGTATTTAAGGTCCCTTCTAACCCAAACCACTCTGTGATTCTGTGAAAACCATGGGGGTTTGCAGTGAGTTATCCTCACTTCTTTGAGCTCAAGGGAACCACATCTCTAGGTCAGAGATACCAAAACTAGGTGAGGAGGGGAGAGAGAATGAAATCAGCTGTGACTTACACTGCTCAATTTAAGGTGGTCGGATTTGGCCAGTGGAAGAGGTAGCTTTGAGCTGCAATCTCAGATTAAGGCCTTGGACCCAGGTCTACTCTCCTGTTCAACTGAGGGAACAGAGCTGTAGAAGTCAGCAAACCACTTGGATAAATCCCCTAAATTCCCCCAGATCTTCAACACTTGAGTGGCCCAACAATAGTGAGAGTTTAAGAGCTTATGATAAGTACATTTTTAATCCAGCTTTTTCCCATTGTCATGTCAAACCAAAAATAAACCTACCAGTTTCTCTGAGCTGTGATGAAGCTGCCAGTGTATCTCGGTAATGAAAATCAAAGCCAAGCATCATATGTGAAACAACAACTTTTGTGCAGTGTTTTATAAGATAATCAAGCACATTTCAGCAGGTTGGTGTTGAACAAGTCTAGTAATAGTGTTTAATACTTCAAAAGCAACTGAGACATGCAGGGTGTTAAATCGTAATGAAAGTCAAAGCAAGACACAGTTCCAGCTTCCGTGTGGGAGGTTTCAGAAACCACCTCCCAGATGTTGACTCTATTTAGAGGTGAAGTTAAAAAATTTGGGTTCTGTCCAGAAACATTTGAAGTGTCTTGCCTGGAAGGCCAACATTAAGTGTGGCATTGACTTCTCTTCCTCTCAAGGAAGACTCTTCTCCTCTCCTGTTCATTGTATCAGGACTTTCCCACAAGGCAGCATGAACAGGCCTAAAGATTCCTTTTCCAACCTGCCCAAACCATTTCTAACAAAGACACAGATAATATTTGCTGGTTTATCCCAGATTTCCTTCCAAAGAGATCTCTCTTTTTTGCCTTTTTTTTTTTTTAATTTATTTATTTGTGTCCCACTACCTGTTTTCCTTGTCAAAGAGGAGTCAATAGTCCATAAGCAACAAAAGTGCTTTGTCAAATATAATCTCTGCCCTCTGTTTGGTACAACCAGGACAAGAAATCAAAAGAAGGCATGACAGAACAGAGCTTGCAGTTTGGCTGAATCAGAAGAAACTAAAGCCCCACTGATTTCTATTTTGAGCCCTTTCTTTTGGAGTGGTTCTGTACTAGGCATTAAAATCATCTCCCATCCCTGGCTGGTGTGGTTGGAGGTCGGTTGATGGTCCACCATGGTAGCTCTGTACAACTGCCAGTTTATAAAATGCTTCAGAAGTAGTCTGCCATCACCAACAACTCACAGGAAATGCCCCATGGGTGTTTTCTCTATGTCCTGAGCCCAACAGGACCTGAATCACAACTCCAGGGAGTTGGGCTCAATGATCCTTTGGTGTCCCTTCCCACTTGACATGTTCTATGATTCTGTGATACGACATCTGTGGGAGAAGTCACCAGCACCCAGTGATTCAGTAACTGGTCTCCATCATTTTGTGACAGTTCACTGGGGCCAGCTCCACACCTCCAGCACTGAGATTTCTTTTAGGTACCAGGGGTGATCATTAGTTGAAGAGTGACCTGGGATGGGCAAAGCCTGGAAAGCAGAATTGAGCCAAGTGACTCTTCTACTCTGTCATCATAAAGAGACAAGCCCTGCTCTCCTAATGAACTGTGTTGTGAAAGGGGACACAAGGTCACTGACAGCAAAGGTTGCACAGGATGTTAGGTTGGTTCCAGGTTTGTGCACATCTAGTGATGTGACAGCAGGGAAAGCCCTCTAGCTTCTCCCAGAGCCCTGTGATTTCTGGTACTGAAGTCTCTGGAGCAATATGCTGTATCACATAGTTAAAGGGCTGTTAGAGGTGGAACCATGTGGGAGAAAAGCTCATGCCACCTATCCTGAACTGAGAAATTTCTTGTTCCTCTGGCTTGTTAAAAAGTTGTTTTAGAGCTAAGATTCCTCAGCTTAGACCTTCTTGTGTTCTCCATTTGCACTACCTGAAGATTTTGGGTACAGATCAGTGTGCCAACAGGTCTGGCAGTAAAAAGAAATAAAAGAAAAGATAAAACAAGAAGCCCTGCTGCCTACAGCTGCTATAACCTATGAGACATCAGCTGCGTGGAAACGGTGAGGAAACAGGTAAAACTGGAATAAGAATGGGACAAATCTGAAGGTCTCACAGAATTGGAGTAGATTGCTCTTACCGCAGCAGCCTGGAGCCCTCATGACCTTGAAGTTTTCTCACCTCTTAATGCAGGCCAGCAAACTGTTCTCCATAGTAAAAAATAGGATTTGACTGTATGGAAAGAATAGGATTTTCCATTTCTGTTCATTTTCAGCACTCCAGCTGGGCACAGCCTCTGCATTCTTGACTTTGCCAGAGACTCTGCTATTTATTGGTGTTGTGGTACCAAAACCAGCAAGAGAGGGGGTTTGCTGTGCCAGGCACTATGGATGCCCTGAAGCCAAAGGTGCCCCCCATTCCCCCAGGCCACAGCCACCCCAGCCTAGGTAAGGCATCATCTGTTCTTATTTGATTTCAAGGAGCCAGAGTGGCTCTCTTGAGCACCTTGGTCATATTACTCAAAATGTAGACATATTTCTAAAATAACCACCTGGCTCCCTGAGCTTTCACTCCTTGTCCATTGGACATCCCATAGATGAGCATGTCCATTTTCCAAAAGCATCCCTCTCTGTTCAAAACTGCTTTCTCCTCATTGGGTTCTCTGCTTGGTGCCACCAAGAGATGTGATCTCAAACCCTTGGATGTGAACACGGCATCTCTGCACTGAGAAAAGGATGAAATGCAGTACGGTTTTGCCTAAGTTTAACATATTTTTGCTTCCCAGTTAACACCACATCTGGATTTATGCCAGACTGAAGTTACAATATGTGTAGACATTACTCACAAGAGGCAAGGCCAATGCTTTAAAATAACCTCAAAGTTACTGGCAGAACAAAGCCTATTTTTCCAACAAAAATGACTTTGCTAAACACATTTGTGTTAGGTGAATTTGGAGACCATGCACGAGAGTCACAGAGGCCTCTCTCAAGTTTTGACTCCACGATGAATTGCATTTCCCTTCCTCCTTTGGCTTCAGTATGTGGTCTCCCTTGTGACCTGGCTGGAAAATGTGTGGTTGCTGGAGATACTGTTGGATTTCCTGGTGAAGGCCAGTCGTTTCTTCTTCTTCCTCCACGGCAGGCACACGAGTGTGAGTGTAGAGAGGAAGATCTGACGGAAGTTTGCCGACACCAGGTTGTAGAGGATGGGGTTGATTGCTGAGCTGACATAGAAGAGGACGTTTGTCAGCATGTAGAAGTAGTGGTAGAAGTTGTAAAGGAAACTGGAAGAACAGATGAAAGATAAATTCTGAGTGTGGAGAACTGAAAAAATTCAAAGGCACAAGGTAAAATGTGCACACGTGAGAAAAACATGAGCTGCTTTTCAGCCAACCTTTCTAGGCTGGGCACATGAGCTTACCAGTGGTGCATAAGCCACCAAAAAGCATCTGTATCTTGAACTGGAACTGGTCAAACATAGATCAAATGTGGCTATGAAGATATTACCCCAATCACTACTAGTTAAAAACTTACTGCCCTGGGGCAGAGATGATCTTTTCCTCATGTGTTCATTTTGTCTTTGAAAATAGACATTCTGGAAACTGAGAAGCCAGATGGAAATTTGTTTCTGTGTCACACATATACATTAGCCTGACTTTTTTGGCTGCAGTTCTGGTCTGCAGAGCTTTTAGAAAAGCCAAACCCCCATGACAGATGCAGCTCTGTCCTCCTCTCCAGCAGTGAAAGCAACATCAGCTCATTTGGTGGGTCCTTGGATTGGGATTTGTCTGTAATCTGGGATAGCATTCCTTGTTCTGGGGGCAAGCTGATGATAACATGCTTTTGAAACACATCCTGACCACCACAATATAATGTTTTCAACTAGAACAGATTGAAAATGCTTAATTACCTTTTTTTTACTTTTGAAAATATCTTTCCTCAGGACAACTGAGATCAACAGCCCTGAGCTGGTAAAGCATTTACAAACAGCGTGGGTCTCATTTGCAGGAAGATGTTGCTCTGAATCGTTTATCTCGGTGGAAATTGCAGACCTTTGTGCTAGCCTGAGCAGTGTCTAACAAAAGATAAATAGACACTTGCTGGACTTCATCACCCATCCCTCCACACCCCCTTGGCACTGCCAAGGACTACATGGCCCATCCAGCTCTTACAAGCAGAGTTTCTCTATGTAGTTGTGAAGAATTAATATAAGAATAATTTCTGTTCTTCAGGGGCAAGGCACATGCATTTATAAATGAATATGTCAGGCTGCTGCAAACTCTCAGATAACCACCAGACCGATAGTTCACTGTTCATAACATGCCTGCAAGTTCAACATTTTCCTGAAATTGCCCTTGGCTTTTAAAAAGAGAAAAAAATAATATGGGAATGCAACCAGGATGCATAAATTCACACTAACTGCAGACAGACTTCTCTACCCCTCTTGCTCAAAGCAAATGCAGTCATTACATAATTGAACACTGTTTTAAGTGCTTTTCATACAGGAAAGCAAAGGAGAGACAACAGTTTGTCCCAGTATGGGCCTAGAGCTCTGCTTTCATCACTGAAGATAGATTTTGGATTTTACTATGGATGGATGCACAGTTCCATTCAGTAGACTGCTATATCCTAAATAACTATTTTTTGTTTTGGGAGTTTGTGAAATTTTGATGTCTCATAGTTGCTCTGCTTTTCAGTATTGCAGATTATTTTTCCTTTTCCTGTTCATTGCAGGAAACAGACCCGGTCCCAGGGAGAACAGGGATGTAACACCGTGGCAGGAGACACACGAGTGCATCCCATGGCATCTCAGGCTGCCCAGACAGCATTAGTGTTAAAGTGCATATTTAGAAAGAATAACCAGTTTGGTTGTTGGTTTGCTGAGGAACCTGACCTGGTGCTGCAGAAAGGGAGCTCCTGGGGTGCCCTTGCACATCTGTGAACAGCACACGTGTGTTCAGCACAGGTGTGCACATATTCCAGAATTCTCTGACAATCTGGGCATTTTCTAATCAGCAGCATCTGCTGGTATTTAATTCTGATCCACTCCCTGCAAAACGCAGTAAATAACCTGCCCCAGCCTCAGCAAGCAGCACAGTTATTTCCCCACCTGTGTGATCTCTCCTGTCACTGAGGAAATGTGGCCTCATGGAGCTAAATCATGTGTTGATGGGAGGTGATCCATCTTAGGGCTGGGGATCGATATCTCTGGCAGAGAGACAGAAATCCACTCGGGATGTATAAACCCCTCTGTCCAAATATCATTTCATCAAGGGCTGTCAGAGGTGAACACCCCTGGCTGTGTCCAACAGGGGTGAGCCTGCGGTTGCAGCCCACAGGAGGAGGAGGAGGAGGGGCTGATGATGCATTTTGGTTCAAGCTAATGATTCCTTCACCCGTGTCTGGGGGATTGACGAGGTAAAACTAAGAGTCTTAATCTGGTCAGTAAACACTGAGAAATCCGAAAGAAAAAACCAAAACAGCAATGAGGGGGGTTGAGGCTTTAACCCCTGGCATGGAGGACGCCTTTGCTCCCAGATCCCCTTCTCCACCTCCACATCTGTGGGTGCCCCAGCAGCTCCAGCTCCAGCCTGACCCTCCCAACCCTGGCCTGGCCTGGGGGGACCTTGTCCCCCACGTTGTGACTCACTCTGTCCAGTGGCTGGAGGGGACGTAGCAGAACATGAGGCGCCGTATGTGGTAGGGGAGCCAGCAGACCACGAAGGCGATCACCACAGCACCTGCAAGGCATGGAAAAAAGCCCATTACTTTGTGAGCAATTTATCATCAGGGTGAAAAAGGGACCCGACCGTGTGGGTTTTATTGCTGTAAACTGTTTTCCTAAAGCCTCAGTTGTTCTCCTGTTGCTGTTGTGCAAAGAATTTAATAACCCTGAGGGACAACCAGCCTGCAAAAACAAGCATAACAGGAGTAACAGAAAATAGCAAAAGCACTGGGGCAGCGATGTGGTGAACAACGGAAGGTGCAGATGAAGGACTGGTTCAGATGCCTGGTTCAGACACCAGCTTAAATGAAACTCTATTCACGTCTGTCCCCTGTGTTTCATGCCCTTGTAGCACTGGCTATCTTGTCCAAAGTACTCACAGAGACAGTTAGTGTGTGTTTTTCATCCAGGTAGACAGAGAGCCAGGGACATGATAATCCCATTAGCTTGTTATATGGAGCCACTGGCTGCAGTCCCCACGGTGCTGAGGATCATTAAACAGCCTCAGGAGCTCTTTCTGGTGGCAGGGCTCGTCCTTTTGTTCTACGTTTGTGCAATACCTGAGATTACAACATGTTTTGAGTCTGGATTTTGCCATAATAAAAATGATTCATTAAAGGGTAAGCAGAGAAAGACACTGTTTTTTTTAACTTTCCAGATTCTAGCTGAGGGATGTCAAAGAATGCAAACAAAATGCAACAAATCTGAAGGGTAAAAGTGCTATTGATAGAGTGCGTTTGTCAGTCTGGATTAAAAAGGAGATATATCAGGTAATCAAGAGAAAGATTTGTTTCCCTTTTTAATATACACTTCAACCTCTGTATGGAACAACAGGATTCTGGCAGAATCCTAGCAGGAAATAAAGAAATTTCAGTTAAAACATAACACAATAAAAGGCAAGAAGAAAATATAATAATTAAGGTAATTTTTTATCCCAAATTTGCTCCACAGACAACAAGGGCTGCATAACTCTTGTCCTCTTTGTGACCTGTAATGGCCTGGGAAGCAGCAAAGCTCTCCTGCAGAGTGAGGTACCACGAGTGCAACGTGGATTTGGCACGTGGAGCCAAAGGCTGCTTTTCCTTCTGCCTTGGGATTGAAAATATTTGTGTGGATATGTCGGCAACCCAGACTCTGTCATCCCTCAGGGACTGTGCTGTAGCTCATGGAGAAGATGTGCAGAAGGTGTGCTTCCCTCAAAGAGTGCAGTCCAGGAGGAACAAGTCAGGCTGTGGTCACATCTCCCCATCAGCCAAGAGACAGGGGAGGCTTTAGTGGCAGAGTGGGGAGGGAAGAGTCTGTGCCCTATTTTTGTGGGTGTCATCATTAGTGGAGTCACTGCCTAATTTGTACAGAAATTAAATAATTCCTGGTGCCCAGCTCCATAATCACAGCCCTACTTCAACGCCATGTGCTCCCTCTCTTATTAAACACATAACTTACAAAGGAGAGGGTTCTATTCCTTTAGCACCAGCCTGCATGATGCATGACAGCATCTGCCAGGAATGCTGCAAAAGCTATTTATTCAATAAAGATTTAGGCAACTGAAGGGACATGTTTTGGAAAGAAGGGTCTGGTTTTATTCTCATGTCCAAGTGAATGTGTTTTTTCAAACTGAATATTTTTGGCTGCTCTATGGTCATAGTGATCACAGATGTGATTCATCATTAGACAGCCTGCAGCCCCTCAGATGGCACCAAGTGAATGAATTTGACCTGTGTCTGGTCCTTCCCTGAGGAGCTTTGATGGAACTGATTGGGAGAGGCCCTACATGATGTGTGGCACAGGAGAGGTGAGGAGATCCACTGGGAAGCTCGATGGGAGCATGGATGCTTGCCTTGCTCTTTCACACTTCTGAGCACCTGCTTTTGATCATCTCCAGAAATTAATTTATCTATTGGATAGACTTTGGTTTGCCCTGGATGGAGCACTCCCCCCATGATTCTCCAGGAGGTCCCTCCCAGAGGTCACAGGAGAAGCAACACTCTCCAGCCTCTCGTCCTCCACCATCAGCCTCGGGACAACAGGGATGAGCCAACATCACAGCTCCAGCCCATCTGGTTTCCCAGGGCCTGCACAGGATTAGCTGCATTTTCAGGCTGTGAAAGCAGCTTCCCAAATGGCTCCAAACACAAGTTCATTCAGGCACACCATAATTTTTGCAAAGATCTCCATGCACTGGCACTCTCAGCTGCTCAACCCTGCATGCAGCTCTTCAAGAACGGCAGGATCCGAATTCTTTCTACAGCCAGTTTTAAGAATCTCACACATCTGCCTCTTAAATTTACCAACACGTTAAATGAAAGTGGTTTTGTCCTGGTTAATGATCTCTGCTTCTGTTGCTCAGGCAGTGCTGTGCCAAATAATATGAAGGCAGGGATCTATAGCAGCAAAAACACATATTGAGAGAAATATCTGCTTAACCTCAGCAATTAAGTAATCTGTGGTAATTCTGTAATATGACATCCAATCCCTCTGCAATTAAAATTCTATTAAACACATTGCAAAGTGCACTGGAGACACTTAAGGTCTGATTTGGAAGTTCCCAGCTGTGTAACACACTGTGCAGTTTTGTGCCACACAGATTAGGAGAACCTGACCTGTATTGGTCGCCCTTAATCCTTATGTTTCCATATTATCATACAAGGGATCAAGCAGAATTAGGGTGGCAATCCTGCCCTCTTGGGTTCCCTCCACAGGGAGGAATGTGAAATGTGGGAATGTGTTAGCTTTAATCTAATACAGAATAAAAGTGTCCTTTTCTCCCACTTACCAGGGGCCTTTTGCTGCTGTTTTGTTCCTCCCTGAGCACATACCTATCAAAATGGAAGAGCTGTAAGACAAATGCTGGGCAAAGTGGCTGCCAAAATTAATTTTTGTTATTGTTATCAGCTCCTTGGATGTGTTCTCCATCATCAAAAGCTTGACACAGTGTTTTTTTGATGGAGTAAAATGGATCAGGTCAGCCTGCTGGAACTGAGCACTGCAGGGGAAGAATTCAACCCAGTGTGTGATGAGGTGACTGTCTAGGATGGTGTTTGTGAGGTCAGAGATTTCCTGCCTTTATATTTTTTGAACTAAAAATAACCAAGATCCATCCCTCACTTCTAATTAATTCAATGAGGTTTTAATAGGAGCAGAGCTGCTCCATGAGCTTCTGATATTTCCCATATTTGAGCAAATTAGGTGCCAAACCTCAGGGCTGGGGAGCGGAGAGGGGGCCCCAGGAAGGTGACCGTAGTGTGCTGTGGGTGCCAGGGAATGATCCTTCCACCAATATATTTTCATTTCCCTTCTAAATCAAGCTACCAATTTAAATGTGTATTAAACCCTGGATTATTGCATCCTGTGTCTTTCTATTTTGCCTTATAATTCTCTACCTGTTTGAATTGCATCCCAAGGAAGAAGGGGAGAGGAAGGAGGAGCAGCAAGGGACAAGCTCTGGCTTGTTTATCCTGCAGGAAGTCCTGCAGAAGGAAGCATCAATTATGAGTGACATCTTCTTCATTGAGCAAAAGAAAATTTAAACTGTGCCAGTTTTGATTTTCAGACTAAACTGGATGTGGAAGTAATCCTGGAAGTTAAATTGTGTTAGATCACACTGAGCATTTTATTTTACCCTGTGTGTATCCTGGGAGACAGCCCTTCTCCAGGACCAACGTCTTGGAACACCCCCGCTGGGTCAGCACGAGCAGGGGGCAATTCATCATGTGTAAGAAAACCACAGCAAGTGCTCGGTGGATGGTTTGACTGAGCACAGGAGTGATGCTCGGGAGGGGTTTCCATCCCCCTGTCCCTTCTCTGGGGCCATCTGAGGCTCGGAGTGACTCAGAGCACTGGGACACTGGTGGGTACGGTGCCACTGCTGCTGACTCACACAGGACCCCAGGGATCTGCTGCAGTACAAAGAAGCACTTGGCTGGTGTTTTCCTCCTCACTTCATCTCTTCTATCTCCTCTGGGGTTGTGCTGAGTCACAGTCCTGTGCCTCTGTGGTGGCCCTCGGTGAGGGTATCCCTCTGTCCCCTTCTCCTACCACTCCAGGAGAGGCAGAAAACAGTTGCTGCTCCTTCTTACAACCAGCTCTGCTGTTGCTAAGGCCTCCAGAGAAGTTCAGATCCATCTTTCTTTGATGGTTTTGTTCAGACTATTTTGGCCAATTTACTTCTTTTTCTCTGCATTTCACAGGGAGCTGAGACACACAGAGATGGGGAACAGCATGGTGGAATTCTTGGGCGAAGGCAGGAGCTGTTTTGGGATGTACTGACCCACCTGAACAACAGCCCTCAGCCTTTTCTGTGTTTCAGCTCATCAGGGCCACATGTCTCCAACACTGCCCAAGGGACACACACACACCAGCTGGTACTAACAAGGTGTATGACAGGTTATGGGCTTCATGTCAGGGTAATCCTGATTTTTGGAGAAACAATCCTTGTACACTCCAAGCTCCCAGTTTTTTTATACTTACTTAGTCAATGCCATTACAAGAGAACCTCTCTCAAAGTGCTGTTTGATGTGAGAGGTGGTTAAAACTGGGCCAAGTGTAGACACAGCTGGCACTGCCAAGTTAAACCTCAAGGCACTGTTTATGTTAACATGATGTTCTTCCACCTGACAGGCCGTAGGCAATATTTATATCAGTGGGCCCCAAAGAGGGGACTGCAGAGGCTGCAAGGATAGGTATGAGCCCAGTAAAATTAAAACTAATTATGTTGGTATTTGGGTCATAAGGCTCTGGAATAAAGGATTTCCATAAAAGTTGATATTATCAGCGGAGATTGGGAATCACCAGAATGCGCCACGAGTACTCAGGAGAGCAAAGAAAAAGAATCTGGGAATAGCAACAAGCCAGGGGAACCCTCAGTTCCTTTAGACACCACTGAAAACACACATCATTTGTTGGATACAATCCCCCAGTGCTCTTGAATATATTATTGATAAGAGTAAACATTAGATTTGATTCCTTAATTTCCATTTCCAGCATATTTCTACGTTTTTTTCTTCTGTGGGAGGATTGTCTCTTTTCTGGATTGATGGGTAGAAAATGCTATCTTGCTTGAGGGGAGCCATGTTCCCCTAAGTACTTCTTTACTAGTGAAAGTGAGACAGCACACTTAATGGAAAAAACTTTTGGCATGCAAAATCAACATATTTTACTCAGACTATATTCTCCAGTCCTGATTTTCAATGGCTTCAGATGACAGATTTGAAAATAGATGTGAATTCCTGCCCCAGCTCATGCTGCTGGTTAAATCGTGCCCTGGCACCACTTTTCACCCATAAGGAGCAAGGCAGAAAATACTGCTTAGAGCTGGCCCAAGAACAGGCTCCAGCAAGCAGCACATCTGCTGTCCCAGTGCAAACTGGAGTCTCTTCCCAAGTTTCCTTCTAAGACAATTACTTATTTGGAAATTAAAGAAGAAGTTCCTTGATTTAATTTAAACCTCATTGATGCCATTCCCCCTGGGGATGTCTGGATGTTTGGAGGAGAAGGTAGAAGGAAGGAAGAAAATTTCCCCTTTGGAAGATAGGTAAGGGCTCCTGTCTTTTCCTCACCAGGTTCAAGGCTCTTTCTTTTTTGGTAAGACCAGGTATAACCCCAACTGGCTTCCTCTGTAGCCCCTTTCTTCTTTGCCTTCCAGTTTTAAGTTTCATATCTCCTTCATTCCTCCCAAAGGGTCCCTGGAACTGTATTCATTGCGTGCTTCTACACTGACTAAGGGTCCTGGCCAGACCTTATGTTTAAAAACACGAGTTAACTTTTCAAACACTCACATTGTCAAGGTTTAACACCTGGAAAATCTGCTTGCAGGGCATGACTGGTCTTGGGAATGTCTGCAGAGATGGAGCCACAAGAGCCTGCATCCCAGCAGGAATGCTGTGACAGCCCAAGCTGTGGTGCCAGCAAAGGGAGAGGGGGAAAAAAAAGAGTCTCCCTGTCCCAAGAGGTGCACCCCTTTTTTTGCTCCTTGGATGGTGTTTATAGAGCACTCCAATTCTTCTTCTTATGTCACTTGGCAGGCTGTAAAGTAAACCTACAAGTACAAACATCTCTGGGAAATATATACAACTGTTAAATAGGTAATTTATCCTCTCAAATTTCAGTGTGACACTTCAGCTGTTAAACTCAGCTTCCACTCATGCTTAATGCCACAGGGGTTTTGCTGAACTCCACTTGGAGTTGCTCAGACCTTTTATTAGAGATACAAACTGCCGTGAATTTTGTTCCCTTCTTGCAAAAGATATTATTCATGAACAAATAAATCTGTTTCCCTTAGAATATAGGAATTATGAAACACATCTGTTTAAGGATTTTTAGACTGGTGTTCCTCTGTGTATTGTGGCTGCAAAGTATGAGCTATTTACTATTCCTGTTTGTAGGATGCTTATACTAAATCTCATGGTAATATTCTCCTCTTGAAATGGGTAACTCAGACTTGCAGCACCAGTGAGGAGAAAGGAATGAATTCTACAAAGTATTTTTTCAGAAGGGGAATTATTAATGCACAAATTAATGAAATGCATGGATACATCATTAATTCTTGGCCTTTGTCTTGTATTACTTGAAGAGATGCAGAGACCCCAAAACCATCATTTAAAAATTCATAGATGTTCAGTAAAAAAACATGGTTTGACTTCATCTGCTAAAAAGCATTTTACTGAGGCATCACCCAGCCAGCTGTGGGAGACTGAAGGATATTCTTTTAATTGGTTAAACCTCTAAGTGCTTTATAATTGCTTCCACTAAGCAGCTTCTGTAACACAGCAAATGTTACCTGGAACTGATTACATTTTAATAGGCTTAGCCAGCGTCCATCCAGGGACATGTAAAGCCTCCCCTTGATGTCCATCAATTTGTCTCAACGTCGTTATCAGAGCTCAGCTGTGCCATTCAATAACTCCTTCCCTCCATCCATGTGGGAACTGATCTGACAGGCACCTGGGAGGTGCTGAGGGCTGCTCGGAGGAGAACGGGCTCCAGGCAGGTGTGTTGGTGGGGATATAAATCCATGTCATAAAACTGTCCCCTTTCAAGAAGATATTTTGGCTGAACAGTGCTTCCATCCTGAGCCAACCTCAAATATACCCTGATTTTTGAGCAGCTGTTTGGAATGTGATGAGGTGGAGAAGGTTTATATGGCTCTCTATGTCTGCATATGGAATGCAATGGCCTGAGCAGAGCAAATGAGGTTTTACCCACTGAAGGCTGCTTGTTGGATGGAATTCCTCTCCTGTGAGGAACGGCTAAGAAAATTGGGGTTGTTCTGCCTGGAGAAGAGAGGCCTTCAGGAAGACCTTTTTGTAGCCTTCCAGTACCTGAAGGGGCTCTGAGAAGGCTGGAGAGGAACTAAGGACAAGGGCATGGAGTGACAGGACAAGGGAGAATGGCTTCAAACTGGAAGGGGGAAGGGTTAGACCAGAAGAAATTCTTCCCTGTGAGGGTGGTGGGGCCCTGGCACAGGTTGCCTGGAGAAGCTGTTGGATGCCCCATCCCTGGAAGTGTTCAAGGACAGGTTGGATGGGGCTTGGAGCAACCTGGCATCCCTGCCCATGGCAGGGTATTGCAATAAGATGGTCTTTAAGGTCCCTTCCAACCCAAATCATTCTGTGATTCTATGATTGCTCTGTTGGGTGTGTGTGCATGTGAGTGTTTAAGAATTATTTAGAATTTTATCAAATGATTGGCATATCAGGCTATGCAAACAGAGAATATTCAATTTTCTGTGAAGCATCACACAGCTCTGAGACACTCAGCATCCCAGGACTCTAATATAGCCAAGGAATAATAATACAAATTGGAGGTGGTTTATAGCTGGAGAAATGGAAGGAATTGGATGGAAGAAGGAAAGTGTGAAATCTCTTGGTGTGAGGTATTTTTAACAGCAGAACTGGCTGCCCTGTTATCTTCAGAAAAGAGCTGGGAAGCTGCCAGTGCCTGCAACTCACTGAATTTGGATCCTCACACCTGGTGAACATTGACAGCAGAGAGGGAATTACAATCAGGAATCACATACTTACTGAATTAATGAGGTGGCTTCCAGGCAACAGGGCTGACACATGACCACTCATCCTCACCCTGATCCCGATCACCCTCATTATTTTACACATGATTAAAGTCAGAAACAGCCAAGAAAATACAGAAATGCTACCAAAGAGGAGGACAATGATGTTGTGGATGTTTCGAAGGAAGCTGTTAGCCTGATCACCTTTAGCTCCTGTTTCAATGTAAACAAATACCTAATCTCAGTATATTTGGAGCAAGGAAGTTTTTTTCTGCTCTGATCTCATCCAACAGCTCTGCACACCATGAGCTGCAAAAATTTCTTTTTTAAGCACTAGTTTTACAAGTTCGGAAACATTTCACCATTAATCCAAAATCAGCCTCTTTGGTCTTCAGGCCGAAGTTCACTTTTGGAAATGGAAAATACTTTGACCCCTGTGAAGCTCTGATTTCGTGCCAACAGTTTTAATACTGGGGACAAGTGTCATTTTTCTTTTCTCATCCTCTTCCATAAATGAGCCTAGATCCTGTACATGGCTTTGGCTGCCATGGGTGCCCGTATAAATCATGAGCAACCTTGTGTATTTTTTGCTACTTTTCTGACAGCTCAGAAGCCTGGGTTATTAAAAAAAAAAGTCGTGAGGAACGGATGACAAAAGTAAATGTGAATCAAGCATCTCCAGTAATCAAATGCATCTGAAAAATGAGATGCAGCAGGATTTCACTCACATTTGGATTAAAAAAAGCCTTTCTGCAGAGTGGAGTGAATCACAGACAAAACTGAGCAAGGGTTTTTTTATCTGCTGGATCTTCCTCAGCACAGAAAAGCAACAAGCAGCCACCCTCTCATTGCCTTCCTAGCAGGGAGGGGAGCTCAGTCCTGCTGCCAGGCTGGCCCTGCAGAGATGCAAAGATGCATGGAATATCTGGACATCACTGCCTGGGGGGCCCCATGGTGCACCCTTTTGCACCATTTCAGGCTCCTCACTTTTGCCACCTGCTCTCAGCTTTTGCAGTACACAACAAAAGCAAAAATCTGTCTGGAGAAGAAGAAGAGGAAAAAGAAAATTACACTAATTGATCAGAAAGAGAAGAGCTGTTTTTCAGTGCCTTGGAGGAGACGTGGACCTGTGGGCAAGGGATGCACTTCCACCACTGCCAAGCAATGCCAGGTGTAAATTTAGGCTTCTCTCTTATTATTCATGAAGAACTCTCTCTTCTTGATGATCAAAGAGTATAGAATGCTAAAAGGAGAGAGAGGTGTGAGGTGTTGTAGCAAAGTGAGAAAAGGCAGCTTCTCACTTAATGGCAGCAGGCAGAAGTGTTAAGAAACAGAAAAGGATAGCATGGAGCTGAGTCCTTGCAGGCTCTGAGCCAAAGCAAGGCTCCCTCCTCAACCCCCTGTGGATAACAGTTCACTGGGGTGCAGAAACAGTAAATAAACACAGTCCAACAAGATAATTATGGGGAATTTAATGATCCCTTTTCTCAGCAGGTGTTTCCCAGTGCAGTGTTTGAAGCTGGGATGCATGTGGTGGCTCATCTATGGTATGGGCATAAAGCACTGTATAGGCTGCATCCCTTGTGAAAAACTGCTGGAAAAATCTCATGAAGGTTCTTGTAGCCTTCTCTAGGGATTTGTCTCCTTGTTGGAAATAAGGCCCTGGGCAAAGCACTTCAGCTATCAAGATGCCCCACTCCTGGAAGTGTTCAAGGCCAGGTTGGATGGGGCTCTGAGCAACCTGATCTAGTGGAAGGTGTCCCTGCCCACGGTAGGTGGTTTGGAACTAAGTGATTTTTATGGTCCCTTCCAAACCAAACCATTCTAAACACCAGCCAGAAAGCTTTCTGCTAACAAACTCTCACCATGTAATGTTTAAAACCACTACAGACATACTTCGTTAGCTATTTTGGGTACTGCTTTAGAACAGCTTTTGCTTTATCATCTGTAAGTTTAAGCTACCAGAATCTTTGGTCTTTTCCTCAGCTTATTTAATTAAGCTGTCTAGTATTTTGCAGAACAGCTCAATTCGTGAGTGCAGAATCTTTTATTTAAGCTCTGCCTGAACGAAAGCTCTGCAGAAAAACGAGAGGAGTGAAGTGATACATGCAAGGCTTAAGTTGCTGTTGATCAGATCATTAAAATGCTGGGTTTGATTTTTCAGAGAGTCTCTGCACGCAAACAGGTCCGTTCTTTACCTTTGCGTATTAACAAGCGAAGGCAAAAGAAAAGGACGTTTTGAGTGAAAGCATTCACCAATTTCAGCTTGTTCCTGTTCGAATCACAGTCACTCAGACACCCCTGGCCCAGCCCCACGCCCAAAGGGGCCTGTACTTACGCAGGACCCTCACGCCGTGTTTCAAGGCCTGCACGCGGCTGGGCTCCATGGACATGCTGAGCATCGTCTGCTGCCCGCCGATGGTGCACACCTGGTTCTCCTGGGCCGCCTGCTTGAACATGACAATGAGCTGGTTGGCAATGATGGTGTTGAGCACGGAGATGACGACCATGGGGAACACGAAGGAGATGAAGGTGTTGACCTGCAGGGGAGAGATGCAGCACCGTCAAGGGGTGAGAAGGATCAGCGGGACAGGAGGCAGTGTCAGTTCCTGGCCTGGATCAGGAACAGTGTGGCCAGCAGGACCAGGGAAGTGATTCTTCCCCTGTACTCAGCGCTGGTGAGGCCACACCTCAAATACTGTCCAGTTCTGGGCCCCTCAGTTCAGAAAGGACATTGAGGGGCTGGAGCAGGTCCAGAGAAGAGCAACAAGTCTGGTAAAAGGACTCAAGCACAAGTCCTATGAGGAGAGGCTGAGAGAGCTGGGATTGTTCAGCCTGGAGAAGAGGAGGCTGAGGGGAGACCTCGTCACTCTCTACAACTCCCTGACAGGAGGTTGTAGCCAGGTGAGGGTCGGTCTCTTCTTCCGGGAACCAGCAGCAGAACAAGAGGGCTCGGTCTTAAGCTCTGCCAGGGCAAGTTTAGGTTGGATATCAGGAAGAAATTATTTACAGAGAGAGTAATCAGGCATTGGAATGGGCTGCCCAGGGAGGTGGTGGATTCACCAGCCCTGGAGGTTTTTAAGATGAGACTGGATGTGGCATCAGTGCCATGGTCTGGAAACCACGGTGGAGTTGGATCAAGGGTTGGACTTGATGATCTCGGAGGTCTTTTCCAACCCGGCTGATTCTGTGATTCTATGGTTCTAGTGTTTTAATTTCTGAAAGCAATGGAGGAACAGCCTGCAGTGGAAATCTTTCCCTTCCTCTTACTCAGCTGGTTTTGGCTTTTGAAGGTTTATTGCGCAGAGGGAAAACTCAAACATCGCTGACGCATGTTCTTTCATGTGGGTCAACACTCAAAAAAGGCAAATTCATTCACATCCAATTACATTCTTTTCCCTTTTCAGCGCAGTTCATTGCCTGAAATGTCTCAACTGAAACATGCCATTGATCTTCCCATCTCACAAACAGCAGGATGCTGCTTAGCTTTCATCATGCGTAGCATGACTTCTAAATAACAGTGTGTTATTGTCTTTTTTGCTGCATTATGATCACTCCTTGTGATCTTCTTAACTTTCATTTTTTTTGTGTTCTGTCCTTTCCTTGTAGATTTAATGACAGCGTTTTGTTATCTCATAACTAAGTTATCCAATAAACCTTGTTCCTTAGAGGATTAAAATTGATCAGAATAAACAAGTGGAAGTTGTAATGTTTTTAGTACAAATTATTTGATTACTACAGTTTTGATAAAATTAAATGGAGGATCAAATTAAGCAGTGATTGAATCAACTAGAAGTCACTGTTCATGTCAAATGCAGGAAAGCTTTGTGAGGGCCTTTTGGGCTGTCTGGAAACCTCAATGGAACTGAGCTTGACAAATGGCAGCCCAGGGAAATAGAGGCACGTGTAGGATTTGCCTACACATCTGTGGCAAGGCTGCCATGGTGGGATGGTGAGCTGCTCTGCTGACCCCAGGGGCTTATCCTCTCTGCTTTACAGCTCAGAAGGAGACTTAACACATCACTCAGATGAGTGTGGGACAAATCAAAAGCCCTTTAAATATTTAAAATTTCAAAATATTGGCAAGAATAAAACTGTGCTGCAAATTGCTGTCGAAGCAACTGTATTAAAAGTGATAAAATGACAGAAAGATAAAACTACTAAACTCAAGAGGAAATTTGCCTGGTGGTAGGGCTCCAGGGCATGCTGACTTCTTCCCCAAGCCACTTATCTTGCACCTCGGTGATCTAAACCACAGAAGCAACCCTGCACTGCAAGCCAACACCATGAACCCTCCTCAGAGTGCAAACCCTCGTCTACAGACAGGTGCTCCAACTTCTTGGATGGAGACAACCCCTCTCCACCCACCTGCCCCTGCTGGCCCATCTCCAGAGTGGACAAGATTTGCTGTACACCCAGTGCCTAGTGCAGATTTGTGCTCTCTTTGCTCTGGAGGGATTCAGAAATGCCAAAGGTGAACAGAAACAATCCCCCCACACCTCCAAGATGCTACAGGGGATCTGTGAAAGAAAGAAGAAGCACATAAGCATATGGGAGGGGGTGCACTGGCAATCAGAAGCATTTCAGTTTCTTTGTCCATAAATTTGAAGATGCCACTCCTCTTTAGGTGGAGACAGGTGGCGTTGCTGTTGCCAAAGTTTTCTTTAGATGGATGAAGTGTCCCTACACTTCAGACCTCAATGTGTTAAGCAAAAGTACCAGCTGGGTTTTGCCTCTGACAACCCACATGGTGAGAACATCATCTCTCCTCTAATAATAGAGCTCCTCTGGACTGAGTGAATTCCTAGATACACCCCACTATTACAAGCTGTTAATGACCTCTTTTGTTAAATATAAAGCAGTTTTCTAAGCTTCCAAAAGATCTCACAGCCTCCTTTCCTATAAAGAAGAGTTATCTTTTGGAGTCCTGTCCACAGGCTAAGACAGATCATTAAGCAGTAAGGACCAACTTCTCAGTTGGTACAAAATAAGAGAGTAATTTGTGTTTGTGAAGAACCTTCTTGGTTAACTTAACCTTCATGATGCAGCTGGGATGAGCTGGTGCACACAGGGGTAAAATAACTTGCTCAGACTTACCAGGTCAGACTAAGAAATGAGCCCTGCAGTTCTCACTTTTATTTCTGTGGCTTCAGCTGCCAAATGCCTTTCTTTCCCACTGCTGAGCAATGTTTGCATATCAACAAAATGCAGCACTTAACTCTGTAAATGCTTCACTCTGTCACCTGAGATTCAGAGTTTATTGTTTTTCGTTCAAAAAACTTTGCCCTAGCTATAAATTAGTCTTGCTTAATATAATTTTGCAGAACTCAGAAAATCTTTCCTGAGCATTCTTAAAAGCCTTGATTCATTCCATAATTGCACTGAGAAGTCTTTAGGGAGCTTGGGAAGTTGTCTAGAATAGCATTGACTTTCCCTTTTATGAATTGTTACGATAAAAGTGTGAATATTGCATACTTTCTATCAAAGACTATATTTAAAGATTTTTACCCTGTCTTGATTTGTACCAAAACTCTTATATAGTTTAAAAAAAAAAAATCAATATTTTCCCCAGTAGCAGAATGCTTTAATTTGTTGAAAGAATTATCTACAAACACAAACTCCTGAGGGCCATAAAGACTAGAAAAGCCAATCCTGCTCTTGCAAACCCCTTGTATTCCATCTTTTTCTGCTGAGCTGCTTGCTGGGCTACATGAGCCCAGACCTCAGCACACTGTGCACATCAATGCAGCAACACTTCATTTTCAGGTGACTTTGGACACTGCTGGAGCTGGTGACTCAAACAACTCTTCAAAGTCAGTGGAAAATTTCCCACTTGCTCAAGAGAAGCTGGTCTGGGATCTCAGGACTACATTTGCAAAATTTCAGGAGCAGGAAGACTTGTGGAGGTGTTTAATGGGATTTTTTACAGTGTCTCTTAACATCAGTGGACTAAGGTGGCCACAGCTGTCAGTGAACACCCATGGGAGCCTTTGGGTCCTTATGTATGTTTACAGATCACTCTGGCCCCAGGAAAGAGGATTTAGGCAGTGTGCAGGCTCATGTTTGACCTGAAAGCCTCAGGCTTTAGGTTGGCTCACCATGGAAAGGACAGTCTGTGTGATGCTGGATCTACCCTAATTCCGTGTTCAGGGTTGTTTGGATGCACAGGCAGAGGGGCCTGGCCTTGTCTTTGCCCTATCCAAGCACAGTTCAGTCTGATTCTGCTCCCCCTCAAAACTGATGTGTTTACATCAGTGTTAACGCACCAGTCCCATGGTCTCTGCCCAGCACCATGATGGGCATGGCTGTGCAGAACGAGCTCAGTGCAGAAGCCCAAAGCTGTGCATGTGAAGGCTTAGCATTGGCTGCTCTCTAGTCTAAAAAAAAACCCCAACACCACAAACCCCATGACTGAGTGCTAAATCCTCATTAAAAAAAAAAAAAAAGAAGAAAATCCAATACTACAATGTTTGCCACTGGCAGGACAGAATGAAACACTAACCCACTTCCATGCTGCTGTCACTCCTGTAATCAGTGCAATCCTAAATGCTGTTCAAGCACCAGTCTGGCAGCATCTGTGGGATGGGATTAGTCCTCAGGACCAAATTGTGTTTTGTCTCATCCAGAACAGCAACCTTCCCTTCCAGCACTGCCTGAGCAGTGACAGCCAGAGACCTGAATCATTTTTCTCCAGCTGCCCCATCTTGGAGGCCGTGGGGGTCCTGCCCTACCCAGGCATGGAGCCTTCCTGGCTCTCTAATGATGCACTATTAGTGCCAGCTTTCTCTTAGCCCTCTATTGCCAAAGGTGATTTTAAAATGAAATATGAATCATTAAAATTATGCAGGGTTTTGCAGGACACAGGAGACGAAGCAGAGCTGGGCATGGGGCATCATAAGCTAGTGGGAAATGGAAATTTATGGAAATTAAGTCAAACTCCTGGAAAGGAAAAAAATGCAGCTATCAGCCTCATAGTCAACTGAACAAAAATCAGACATTGCACGAGACTAGAGAATTCAGCACAATGTGAGTTTTCATCTTCTGTTCAAATGGGAACTTGGGAGAGACACTGGGGAAGGGACCAGAAAAACCAAGGGACACAAAAACAGAACTCAGTTCTCAGGTTTGTGACCCTTCCTAAATCTTATGTACAGAAAACTGCTCCCCTGGCTCTGCCAAGCTTCATGCTGATGTGAGTCACTTTTGTCAAGTTGTCCCTCAAATTATTTGACTGTGTGGTTTCCCTGGGTTACCACTGAAAGCAGCCATCAGCTCACTCTCAACCTTGATGGAGAAGGTAAGCACAGAACTTCTCACAGGGGCTCCCCAGAGGGCTTAAACAAGTCCAGTAAATCAGAAGTTTAGTGAAGATTTATTCTTTTGTGCTCCAAGGTGACTTTTAGAGAAACACAGACTCGAAGACCACTTTGGAAGAAGAGGCTTTTCCATCCCTCCTACAAGCCCAGACTTTTGTCTTAGATGTATCTGAAGAGGAGGAAGGGAAAATGTACAAATATTACACCTGTTACAGGCATTTATGGACAACCTTTGGTCCAGCAAAACTCCTGAGCCACCTACAGCTGACTGTTCCCATGGTTTTGGAGAGGCTGATGAGTGAGGCCTTGAAGCACTTAAGTGGTTAAAAGTAAAAAGTTAGGCTAAAAGCTCTTCTAGAGATAGAGGAGCAAATTCAACACTGGAAATACTTATGATAAAAACAGCCAAGAAAGAGAACTACTCATGATAATTTAATTGAAAAAGATTTGATGAGAAAACGTTCCATTACCGAGATTCGTAAAAGATTTTTGAACATGTGTCTTGTGTTTTCCCTCATGCCTTTTTTTCTAAATAAGTAAATAAAATCCCCCAGAGCCAGTCACAGCAGCAGCACAGTTCCCATGGAGCAGCAGCCTGGATGCCCTGCCAGCAGGAGCAAGGCCTCTGGAGTGGACATCGGGGGCAGATAAGATTTAGGGATAATTCTAACCCTGGGTCTTGTGACAGAGATCAGAGTTGTTCCCTTGTTGCCTGATAAATGAGGTGACAGCAGAGTCAAATCCTTGGTCTCTGTCAGTGCAACCTCTCTGGAGTCAAGGCCCCTTCCAGTAGTGAGGTGGGATGCTCAGAGTAATTTTTTCTCCCTTCCTCTTCAGGGTTGTGGGAAGGACAATTAAAGTGGAGAGAAGTGTGGATGATGGAGAGCTGGTAAAACCTCACCTGGTCTGACTAAGCTTCTCTCATACTTCATTTCCCTGAACACACCCGGGGAATGTTGTGAGATGGTTGCAGCCTTTCCATGTTTTGCTGGGGAGGATTCCCAGTGCACATGCTCTTGGGAAATGCCTGGGGAAGTGGCTGAGAAACTTCAAAGGAGCAGAAAACTATCTCAGGAGGAGGTGTGTCCTTGCTGGTTTCCTGGAAGTGATGACGGAGATGACTGAGGGTGCAGTGCAACGTTTGATTCGTGGTTTTGAGCAAATCTATTGAACCACAGAGCTGCATTTTAACAATCTACCACATTCTGTTTCACCTCATTTCCAATGGAAATGGAAAGTAAATTATCCCCCCCCCCAACTGTGGAGGCAGTATTGTTAGCATATGTCAATCAGGAAAGCACATTCTGCTACAACAACATTTGGCTGCCAAAAAATCTTATTTGACTAAATGTACTTTACGAAATTACTGGTTATCGCACTCAGTAGCCAGAATTAGCATTTTTTTTAACCACCCAGTGGATAATTTCAATTGTTAATAAGCACAGTACTGCATTCCAGGATATGGCAATCTGCAGAAGACAAAGCAGGAAAGGGGAAGGTGCACAGTGTTGGGATGCCAAAGGGGGCATTTGGCAAAGGCACTCGTGTTTGATGTCCACAGGGTGTGCCTGACGAAAAATACAAAGGCTTTTCCCCCCCACACTAAATAAATTACCATCTAATTAAACCCCATTTTTGCATAGCTCTCCAGATTTCCGTGCCAAATATCTCGTGGTTATCAGGTAAATACCATTCCTTAGATCCAATGGGGCAGGAGAGGTTTGTGTTCATGAGTGATGGAAGAAAATAACCATTGATTTTAGAGCCAGTAACTACAGGGAAAAATGTGGAAGCTGGAAAACTGCAGCCTACAAGGGAATTCAACTCCTCTGGAATTTTTTGAGGGGACCTGTAGTGCAGGGTATCGGTGCCAGTCCTTAGCTTGGTTAAGTGCATCCTGGCATGGGAGCACAGATCCTGGATAAATAGAAACAGGGCCAAGTGCCAAAGCCTGTGTGTGGATCTGGAGCTCTAACAGTGTGTTTGAGCAGGAGCTTGACCTTTCCTCGTTGCCAGTTTTAACTCAGGCAGGTTTGCCTGTCACGTTTTATTTCTGGTGTCTGCAATCTCCAACAGCCCTGACAGTGTGATACGGTGTGACACAGCTGTCACCCTTGGAGAGAGCCTGGTGACGTGGATGGGTGGCACTAGGTGCCCTCACTTGGCAGTTCATGAGGTCTGGTTGAATCCTGCATCCCTGCAGGATGCCCTCACAGCACCAGACAGTGTGACACAAACCCCACTGCCCTGACGTACAGAAGGACTGTCATCAGCCGGGTGAAATGACCTTCCCATTGCCTCATAATGAGGGGCAGTATGCAAATATCTGTGTAGATCCAGGTGATAGGATATTATATCTTGTTATTAGCTCAATGGATAATCAAAGACAGGATACCAAAACCCAGTGAATATTTTCCTCTTTAAAGCATCCTGAGAAATGGCTGCAAACCCTCCTGGTTGTTATCTCACAATATACCCTGTACCTCTTCTATCCAGCTAGAGGTGAGTACACATTCCATACATCTCATCCAAGGGAACAGAGTGTGGTCGTGTGAATTGCTCTAATCTCATCCCAAAGACCTCCCCTGTTCAACTCCAGGAGCTGTGGGTGCTCAGAGAGACTGAGGAGCACCTTCCCTCTGCCTCAGGGAGACCTTTTCAAAAGCGTTGAATATCAAACCCAGACATTTCAAAGAAAGGTTACGATGATGTGAGATGTTGTTCTCAGTCACAGAGGTCACACAGCCGAAGTGTGTGATCAGCTATGAATCACGGAGGCAAAGCTTGAAGCCAGGGCACGGCTGTGTGGGGGCAGGGGGTTGGATGGCAGTCACGGGCAGCTCAGTCTCAGGGAGGTGGGGCAGTGATGTGTGTGTGAGCCTGATCTAAACACCAGCATGAGCAGGACATCAAATGGGTGTCATTCAGGGGGAAAAAAACCCAAAGAAAAGCCTGGAATACAGGTGCATCCTGCCCAATCCATCACTGATTAAATAACTCAGCAGGTTTTCCCTACCTCAGCCACAGCAGCTGGAATCAGCCAAATCTCTGTATTTCAGACTTCTGCAGGAGTCCCATTTTTATTCTGTTTTTGGATGGGGTCTGGGAGTGGAGGACTGCAGGTACCATTGCTTAGGTGAAGAAAGAGAGCAGACAAGTGTGAAGATAAATTATCAGATGGAGCTGATGGATGATCCCAAGTCACTGGACTAGTTCCTGTCCCCATGATGCTGCTGCCCTGCAGCCATTAATGTCAATGAGACTGGAGCTCAATTAATTGCATGGCAAGGGCATGTGAGCATCTGTTACTGACACATCCATTTGCTGGCCTTACTCACTATGGGAAAACCCCTTAAAAGACAACTCGGAGGATAATGCAAAAGACTTGTACTTGAGCTCTGGCTGCTTGATGCTCTGAAGGTGTTTCAGGTTTTGTATTGGTAGATATTTATATCAGAAGAAAATGCACGTTACTACAAGGCTCAGGGTGACAGCATGCACTGTTTGCAGTCTGTGCTGTACTTGGAGATCTACAAGGTGCAAGTACCTGCAACCTGGTGGAAAGCAGGGCTCGCTCAGTGCAAAGTGGCAGTGCACAGTGCAGTGGTCCTCTCCTCTCTCTGTGCTGGCTGGATGCCTCTGGATCTGTCTCCAGTTGGATAACACCAGCCATGAACTCTTCCAAAGGGCTTAATTTAGCTCCATCATTGAGATCAGAATGAGGACCTGCTTAAACTCTGTTTTCATTAGCATTTTGTGCCTGCTGCATTCCTGGCTTCTCTCTTTAGATCCATGGTCACCACAGAGAATAACCAGGCAGTGTGGATTAGGGTGTTAAGAATAACCAACGTGTAACATTTTCAAGCCTGTGTGTGGTCCCACGCTGATGAACTATAATGGAAATGCAGAGCAGCTAATGATCTCAAGAAGTTGAGTTAATCACATACTCCACAGGAGTTAATCAGATACAGAACAGATGGAAATAAATTGCACACAGACAAAAAAAATCCATCATATCTATGGTAAAAACATTCCACCAGCTTTCCCATTCATAAACTTTCCTCTTTGGAGAAAACATTTGTACATAAAAAACCAACTTCTTATGCAGAACAACTTAAATGGGTGGATTGGCAAAAATGTCAGAGCACTGAATAATGGTGTCATTCCTGAGTTTGACTGGATATCTGAAGGATCATTTAAGCTCATTTCTATGCATAGTTACAATCTTGTGGCCTAAAGTATTTTCAGATTTATCCTAAGTAATAGCAAAAGGTATGATTCATCCATGAGTGATTTATATAAAGTTTATTGTTCCCAATTGTACACAAGGGTAATACCTAAGGATCGAAATCCCCAGGGACCTCAGAGCTCTTCATTACCTCCCTAAGTGCCAGAGAAACTACTTCATTATAACTATTCTTAAGAGGAAAATTCCTACTTTCCCTATATTTGGCCAGCAATCTCAAACCTGAATGGTTCTGCTGATTCCAGACCCCAAAGAGAAAGAAAAGCTGTGAAATTCAGGAATCCTGGAAAAAATAGGCTGGAGAATGGGCAAATGAGAAAGCTTTAAGATTTACCTCTGTGCACTGAAAATGCCATGTGTAGCATGGATATTCAGCTGTTTCACTTGATAAAACTGAAGGATAAATGTTTATTTAGAAAAACGGAAGAGTAAACCAGTAACCAAAAAAGCCCAACCCCCAACAAAAAAACCCCAAACAATGCAAGTTCTCTCTAGGATTATGTTTGATGAAGATGATGGTTTTGGGTGTTGTACATCTCTCTTCAGTTGATCTAGGGCCTCCTGACACTGATTTAAGAAGGATATGTGGAATGCACAATGGAAGGGTTTTGGCACAGGTTGGTTCCCACTTTCCTGTACCTGGTGAAGGAGGATGGAAAAAGTGACAGAGCAACAGTGATGACCCTCCATCTTGTCATCGTTAATCTGAAAGCTGCAAATCTTCCCCCTTTCCTCCTTCAGGAAATCTTCCTTCTTCATTTCCTGTGATTGGTACATTGAGCTACAAGGTAAATTAATTCAATTTACCCAATTTTGTTTGCAAAAGAGAATAAAGTCAATTTGTATGCTGTCAGTTTGATGGCCTCTGCCTTGCTCCTCAGATCTAGTTATCCATTGCACTATTTAGGGCAATATTTTTGGTTGAACAAAAACTCAGTGAATAATGTTCTTGATTTTCCCTTTGAACACGCAGATCTTTGTCACTATTTCCCTCTCACCCTCCCCAGCAGTTATATTCTACTGGAGGGGAAATAATACTTCAGCTTCAAATGACAGGTTGGAAATAAGCTTTACATAATTTACCAGTGCAGTTGGACTTCAGTTCTCACTATCTGCTGGTATTTTGGTTCCCACTTGTTTTCGCCAAAGGGATATTGCCCATCTCCTATCACAATATATTTGGGGTTCTCCGGTTCTGCTGCTTGTCAGCCCTCTAAATAATTTAATAAATGTTCATACAGTGCCTAATGGTCCTGACATGTGAGTAATCCTAATCCAGATTTTGCAGTTATTTTCTGTCTATCCTCTTCTGTTTCTCCTTTCCCAACAAGAGTTGCACGAGCCGTGGGGGCTCACGTGGTGGACATTGATCCAAAGAAAATGTTTCCATGGCTCAGTGCTTCCCATGGTGCAGGCTGATGCCTGCTGTTGAGTGTAGCTAATGATGTCCTTGTCCACCCAGAAAATCATCCTCTTTTCTGTGCTGTTGGGCACAACTGAAAGTGCTCAGCACATCTGACACTCCTACTCCTGCTGTGTGGGTTTTGCAGCCTGGGGTGGGTGCAGGAGGGGCAGCCCCCACAGCCTTAAGGAGAGCACAGACTGCACACGTGTCTGAGGGCTGTATCACCATGTAAACAATTCACAGCAGCTGATTTTGTGAGCTAATACCCAGATCCTTGGTTCTCTAACACGTCTTTGTTGATCCAGAATTCTTTGGTTCCTGCTTGGGATAGTTGTTGTCATGAATGAGACTGTTATATGTGGATTCACTCACAGACAACATTAAAAAAAAATAAAAATCAAACCATGGTGACTGTCAGTTATCCCCCAGCTTTTCTTGTTCTGGCAGTACTGAGTCATTTCACCCCTGGTAATCAAAATGGAAGGCTTTTGCCTACATAGATATGAAATCACTTACTTTCAGGAGCCTAATTAAAACAGTCTGTTTCATGAGTAAAATAAAGCCAAAGACACAAGCATGGGAGTAAAATAAGCAAAGATTTATGACTGTGAAGAGCAGTAAACAGTTAAATCAAGTGGTGCTTGCGTTCTTCCTTCCCACACTCTCTTGGTAGGTGGATCATGACAGAGGAAAATGTGGATCTGTTTGGCTCACGTGGTGCCTGTCAGACTCCGGTTTTCCACTTGGACTGTGGCAACACAGTGTCTGAGCACCAGCATGGAGGAGTTGGGTTCTGAGCTCCCCTTTTGCTGCTGGTGTCTGAGCCACGTCCCATTCCGGGGTCAGAGGGTGGGTGGGCAAAGCTGCAGTGCCCCCACCCTCTGGCTTTTTGTGGGGAAAACATCAGGATGTAACCAGCAGCTGGGTGACAGGCGAGCACACACTCCTCAGAGCGAGAGCACAGGGTAATTAATAAACCAGCTCCATCTCCAGGATGATGCTGAAGATTTAAGACAGAGACTTTGTTATAAACCAGCCAGCAACTGCAGCCTTCAGCCTGATGCATGAGGCACACGCTGCACAAGGATTCAAAGGAGAGTTAATTTAAAAAACAACCCCAAACAAATGGAAAGAACAAATCATTCTCCTATTGAAAAACACACTGGCCCCAATTCTGGTTTTGCATTTCTGCCAGGTGAGGTGGAGGTAGGAGAGGGTAATAGGTGTCTGAAAGATAAGTAACATCATGACAAAAAAAAAAAAAAATTTATCTGTTGAAATACATCTCAGGATCAAATTTTCTGAAGCTTTTTGCAATATTTCACATATGCTGAAAAGTATCATTAATATAGCTGGTAAAATAACAGCTTGTCTACTTAAAGTAATTAGTAGTTGACAATTGGGTTGAATTTTAAATCCATGAGGAGCTTTGGTTAGCACTAATAAATGTTGATTAAGGTAGCAATTAAAATCTAACAATCTCTCTGGGGGTCTGAACTTTAATGCTGAAGTGTGGAACATTCCTCAGTTTACAGAGAAAATGCTATAGTTCCTCCCCACGTTGCTTTATTAAGCTGTTGCAGTGTGGATTTTCTGTCTTTTTCCTTTCTTTTGGGTTGTTGGTTTTTTTTTCTTTCCAGTTTATACAAATTAATTGCAGTCTAAAATAGTGCCCCATGGCCAAGGTAGCAACCAGCACCTCTCCTGTTCTCACATCCGAGCGACACAAAGACTTTGGCACAGTGATGACATTTAGCAGTGTGAGGTTTTAGCTTTCTCACGAGTAAGTTAATGCTGTAGGACCCTCTTGACATCCCTATTTCCATGGCAGTCTGTCCCAGGAGGCAGTACCTGTCCCTCTCCTCATCAGGCTTTGAAGTGGGCTGGAGAGATCTGCATCTCTCCTTCAAGATGTTCTGCTTTGGAAATGTAGCTGACCTGTCGAACACCGGCGATGTCAAGTAGCGCCGAGTGCGGGCTCATCTCTCCTGATTCTCTCTCCTGCTGCTCTGAGAGACCCAACTATGCACCTCTTAATCAGGATGATTGGATGAGCTTCCAAGAAAACATGCAGGTAATGTCTTGAGAAAGGACTAAAATTATCTCCCTTTGTTCCACTCGAGCAGTGTGACCAAGGCCAATCAAGAAGCACATTTTGTTTATAGATTTCTTTTACTGATTTAGGGACTATTCATGATTTAGGGACTTTACTGATTAAGGGACTATTCATGAAGGTCTCAGGTTCTTTATGATCTTACTAAACTTGAGAAATCTCACTTACTTCCCTGCATTTTTCTGTCTTTGAATTCAGAAAAAGCATTTGTATTTCGTGGAGCACCTCCTTTATGCTGGCCAAATCCTCTTGTGTTTTTTCCACTCTTGCATTGGGCAAGACATAAATTGAACACAAAAGCAGATTTGTCTTTATCGCACACTAGCTGTGTGTCACCCACTAATTACATTTCAACCCCCAGATTGTAAACTGAGTGCCAGTGGGAAAAAAGTAGAAATACAATGTGAAATAAGAGCAACTTGATCCTCTCGTGCTCCCAGTCGAATGCGAGTGTGTTGGTACTTCTGCTTTTCTCATGCCACTTAAATCACCAGAGGTGTCATTGTATTCTTTTTCAGGTCTGTTCCTGCTGACTTTGGGAGCAGCTGAAATGAGGTCCTTTACTTGCAGGGTACTTGCCATGGCTGTTATTGAAAAAACAGACCAGGAGAAAATTTGTGTACATTGTAGCCACTCAAATCCAGAGACTGTTCCTTGGGGGGAGGCAGGGAGGTCAGAAGGAAACAGTGTCCCCTTGATGTCCCAGGGCTCCTACTCAAGGTGGTGGCTGCTGCTTGGTCCTGCTTCTGGCTCCAGCATCCCCAGCATCCTCAGCTGCTCTTGGCTGTGAAACAGCCTCCATCCTGAAGAGCTTATCATTCTGGGAAGGACCTTTAATAATCTGCATCGTTTTTAGATGCTTTCTTAGCCCAGCCAATGTGATCTGAGTGTGGCTGTTGGTTTATCCACGGCTCTGTGTGTTCCTCAGCACATTTTCTAAGTCCATCCGTTGTAAAGGATATTTACAGCAAGAGAGAGATGGAGAACTGAGGATGTGAAGAGCTGGAGGAGGAAAGTAAAGATTATCGATCCAGAGGGTGGAAAAAAAAAATCCCATTCACTCTCAGTCGATGTGTCTGTCACTTTTTTTCCCTTTTTTCTTTTCCCTGTGTTGTAAGGAAAAAATACAGATGGCTCAAATTAATGTGGAAAGGGATGCAAATGAAAGCTTGATAGCCAGAGATGCTCAGAGATGCTCAGAGTTCTTTTTTTTCAAAGGAGGCTTAAGAACTGGATGAAACTGTGCATTTATATTTGAGGGAGCAATTTCCCTGCCTGAAGCCTTGGGACAGGTCATTCTCTGTGCAAGATGGACACAAGAGATGAATCAGCCAGGAACTGGAGCTGCAGTGGGACGTGAGGGTGAGCATTGGTCTGGAGAGTTTGGCACTACAATTGGGCTTCCAGGGAAAACAGCAGCTGCTGTGAGAGGTTCCCAGGAAGACACAAGTCATCTGGACATCTCCATCCACAGGCAATACCACCTTCCACATGGATCTACCTGTGCTCTCAGGGTTACTATGGGCACTCAGGGCTGCTGTGGAGACATCAGCTGGGGTCCTGAAACATTACTGTATGGAAAGCTACGAACTCCCAAGGAGAAACAGGGAGGATTATTCATGCAGAGGCTTTCAGACTACTTAAGAGGGCCTATTTAATATTTTTACAGTAATACTGTGCACTCTGCTGCTCTTACTGTAGAATTACAGGTGTCATCCTGGGGGGGGAATATATTTTTGGAGAAAAGCCATTTTGCCAGGGAGATGAGACAGAGGGGCTGCAGAGAGATCTGACATCTCCAAGGAGCTCAGAGGATCTACTGATTTCAGGCTGCTGACCTGCCACCTCACAGAGACAGGAAGGTAAATCAGCAGGTAAATACACATATAATGGGGACATTATAGAAGTACATGTTGGCTCAACTGACCAGCAGAGAGAGAAATCCTAAATCTAGCATAGACAGAGAGGAAAGCAGATATGAGCCATCCATCCCTGGTGACAGGGTCTCTGTGTGCTAATTAAAACCCACTGCATTGAACAGGTCAGGTCCTAATAAGCTGCAGGTCCAAAGCCTGACTGGACAGCTGGAAGGCACCATAACCCCAAATCCACATGGTCTCTCAGAAAATGAACTCAAGGCAGAACAGGTAGAGAAGGTTGTGGCCCTCTACTGTAAACCACGGCATGGACAACTCCTCAATGCTTTCCCATTTCTCAAAATTGATTTTCTTTTTTTCAAATGAAAGTGCAAAATGAACATGTGAGACCAAATGCTATTGGATCAGACTGCAAATGAGGCTAATAGGCCAAATGTCAGATTTGTTTCTGTTGAGGAGTCATTACTGAATGCAGACTTTATGTAACCTGCTTTGCTCTAAGGCATAATCCAGCCAGCAGATGACTGGCATGAGGAAAATGTTTTGCCTGTGGAATGGCTTCTTTCCTGTTATAAATTTCTTTGGACCTTACCCCAAGGGGTAGGGGTACACATCTGTCTGTAGGCAGCATTTGAGATTGGCTAAAACTGTGATGGATAAGGGAAGTTTGAGGATTAAGTAACTCCTTGGATTCTGTATGTAGCTGTAGCTGCCTGCAAAGATATGAATTGCTATTCCTGAAATCAAAATTCTGATTGCAGGTTCAGAAGAATCTCTATTTCCCCATGGCAGTTCAAACCCCAGGAGTGCAATTCGCAGGCTCTTAACAGTAGGATTGGTTTTCAGATTTGCCTTTCTCAAAACCACAAAGGTCCATGGAGGGATGGTTGAGAATGTTGACCTGGAGTAGGTATCCAATGTCCTGACTTCTGCAATGCAAGGGATCAGGAGCTAAATCTCTGCAGGCACCTCATGGTCCTGTTGAAGGATTTGAGCCTGGCTGTTGGTAACATCACCCTCTGCTCACAGAGAAGTTGCAGCTGCTGTTGCTGGCACTTACTTACACTGGCCTTTGCCATGCATTAACTGAAATAATTTCCTTTTTGAAGCACAAGAATTTCAGTGAAAAAAATGCTGCTTTTATCCCTAGGGCAGGTTGCCCAGACACAAGACTGTCTCAGGTTAAAACCACTCCTTTCCAAATAGTTGTGAATGCAGTTTACTTGCAGAAGAGGAAGTGATTTAGCAAAATGAAGTAATCGCCGTGTCATGAATGCAACCAGGATTCCCCTGTTAATTACCTCACCGTTAATTAAGGGGCTATTTTTTTTATTAAAATTAATTCTCATCTTTTTAAAATATATGACTTAAAAAGGGGATGTACAGAAGTGTTTATCACTGATACCCTAAGATGATAATTTCCCAATGTTATGGCTTGTAATCAAGTTTAATTTTCCAACTTATCCTCCAAAGGAAAGACTTTACACCAGTTTTGACATTTAAATTACCTTTGATTTGCAAGTCCAATATTGCCATAAATATTCATAGCCAAGAATTGAGTATTAAGTCTTTAATTTTTTTTAAAATTTTTAATTCATTGCTAAAAACTGGTTTCGGAACAAGCTGAAGAAGTGAAACGAAGCACCTTTCATTCGAAGCACTGGGAGCATCTGGCTTTGCTACATGACAGTGAACCGACACATCACGCTTCTGTTTGATGCTGCTGAATGAAATTTGACGGCGAAATCATCCTTTGATCCTTTTCCCTACATCTGTTCGCTAAAAGCTACTTTAATGTGGAAGTTGTTGCGCAGCACTGCCGCTGTTTTGGCATGTGCCACGTCCATCTCTGCAGGAAACCAGGGCAGGGCACTCCAAGCCACGGAGGCAGCTCCGCGGGCGGCCGGCGGCTGCCGGCACGATCCGCTGCCACGTGCCGTAAGTTGGCATTGCTGTGCCTGGTCTCTCTTCTCGGACAGGCAGAGCATTTAGGCTTTCACAGTTACACAAACAGAACATGCTTGGCTTGCCCTGAACGCTGTCCCTGTGGGCACAAACCCCAGCTTGGCACGGGCGAGATGCCTGCTGAAAGGATGCCCAGGGACTGGGAGAAAAGAGCCTTTTTGGTGCTTCCTGGCTTTCGCCCTGTGAGCTCACTGACCCTTCCCTGACAGCATGTCAGGCTAAGCACATTGCCCACAACTACCCCAGTTAAAGCCAGGGGGCTCCAGGCTCCAGAAGGATCCTTGTCCCCCCTGGCAGTGATGGCAAAGTGTCCCCTTGCTGCTCTTCTCCAGCTCCGCCATTCATTCAGTCTTTGCCACAATTTCCCTGACCAAGGAGAAAGCTGAGTTCCTTCACCAGGGCTCTGGCAGCCTCCCAGGGGTGATGTGTCAAACCTCCTTCACCTTCCCTGTGCAGAGGGTCACCTGCTGGCAGGAATCCAGGTGAGAAGCAGAAGAGATGAGATGCTCCAGCCCCTGCCATTCCTGATGTGAGTCTCTCTGGTGGCTGATTTCTGTCTCAAAATGTTTTAAAGATACTTCCATTTTTCTCCAAGATACTGTGAGAATGTGGGTCAGTGTGGGATGGGAAGAGGGACAGAATCAGTCCATATGTCAAGCAGAGGGCTCAGAGCCTCACAGCCAAAGGCTGAGCAATACAGCAGACAAGCACCTGCACACGTCAGTCTCAATAAAGGGCTTATTGGCTTCAAAATGAAATATTCTCCTCATTTCAGTGACTGATGACTTCTTCAATTTTTTTTTGTTATATCTGATATCTTTCCAATGTAATTAATATCTCCAGTCTTTTTTCTCCCTTCAACAATAAGGCAGGGATGGAGAACCAGCACTATCACTATTCCTGTCTCAAAATCATTTCTACTTGCAAAAGGCTAATAAAAAAATCAAGACAGACAGTGACCCTTGCTACCCTTGAACCAAGGAATGAATTTTAAGCATAGACACCTACTTCTGTAAAAACTGAGAGTCTTCTAAATGACATCTTCTCATAAATAATTCCATCTAATGGAAGATAGTTTGATAATTGTGGGATTTTAATTCCAGCCCTTTAAGTGCAGAGAATTCTCATTAGTCCTCAGCATTCAGGTACAGCCATGAATTTTCATGGAGAGAGAATAGGATACACAGCGCTGAAATGGTGGAAGTATGATGCATTTATCCATCATTTTATGGACAAAGACATTAAGTGATTCATTAAGCAAAACCATCCATTCCCTTCTGGATCCAAGAAAGTTTTTATTATTCCTGTTTTTTAGGTAAATAAATGGAAGCAGCAAATGACTAGATCTAGTCTAAACCTCTTCATACCAAGCGTTTTCACAGTGACTTTCTCTGTTTTCTAGCAAGGTTTATTTTTAAATGAAGCCTTCAAGTGACCCTGGGGAGTCTGACTTTCCATACCTCAATCTAACTCCTGTGTAATATTGCCTTGACTAAAGGCAATAAAAACATCCACAGGGGACCTGAAAAGCCAGGCTGGCAGACTGAGTGCATGAATATTATAAATGAATAAAGCAACATTTAGATTTCAGGACAAAACCTGCCTTTCCACTGATGCAGAGATAATTTAGCCTGGTCATGGTTGTTTAAAGGAATTTGTGGTACCTTGGAGAAATGATTCCTCTATTTGCTGTGTGTTGCCAACTCAGAAATTGAGTCATGGAAATTAAAACATCCATGTTCTCAATTATTCCACTGGTACTGAAAGTGCTGAAGAAGGAGGAGGCATATTAAAGCAGAGTGTGCAAGAGCAGAAGTGCTTATTTTACACTGAACTCTGAGGTCTCCTGTGTAGCAATGGGTCATAGTGTCTCAGGTAAGCCAGGCTCAGCAGAGGTGGCAGTGTGGGCAAAGCAAGAAGAGTGGTGGCACAATTTCCTTCTGATTGTCTTTTAAGTGGTTTTAAAAATAGGTGTACGCAAGGATGCAAATGCTGCTTCCTTCGTGTCTACTGCAGTTAAATGGAGCTGGTAAAGGTAAAGCACTGCAGGTAAAGCTGGTGGGAATCACAGAATCACAGATTGGTTTGGGCTGGATGGGACCTTAAACAGAATCTCATTTCAACCCCCCTGCTGTAGGCAGGGACACCTTCCCCTATCCCAAATTGCTCCAAGCTCCATCCAACCTGGCCTTGAACACTTCCAGGCATGGGGCAGCCACAGCTTCTCTGGGCAACCTGTGCCAGGGCCTCATGAAGTGAGTCATTCTCTCCATTTAGATTGTATTGAATTACCAGCTCAGGGGCATCACTTGATCTTATTTAAGGTAGAAATTAAATGTTGCCAAAACTCAACTCCCTGCTGAGCTGTTCTTTACAATCAACATGTGAGTAATAGAATCGAGGACCGTGGCCAAAGCCAGGTGTCAACCAGCCCAGAGGATTGCTGAGCATCCCTTTATCACTGCTGTGGATGTTTTCCTTTGGGGATGGTTTAAACACGCTGGTTCTCCTTGCTGACACAGACAAGGCACCATGGCTCCCTTGCCCAGATCCAGACATCTCCACACCAAGATGCCTTTCTCTTGCCTTCTTTCATCATTTTCCTTGACCATCTGAACCTTTCAGGTTTTGAGTTGGTTACCTTCATTTCTCTCTCTTCAGATCTGGCTCTGTTTGATATTCTGTTTCTAATTTGCTCATACAGCAACTTTCCATCCCCAGCTCCAATCACGCTGCAATCCCCCTCTGAGGGTACCCAGCCTGTTTTTGAAAGTATCTCTCTTCTCCATTACTTACAACTCTTATTCATTTTACCTTCTATTTCCTGGTACTGCATAGCTACAATGACAGGTTGATGCCAACTTTGACCACAACAGATTCACAGCTTATAAAGGGACCTGAGAAGTGCAGGTCACTCCTCACTCACCCCAAACCTGTTGGCATCCAGGTACATCCAGGTCTCTGCAGCTGCAGTGGTTACAAGCAGTTGATGCTTTTGGCTCTGCAAAAGCCCCTTCAGTGGAATTGTAAAGCCATTTTGCATGAAGAATGGCTGTTTGTATAAATACATGCATGTGATAGCAGGACCAGCTTTAATTCTAAAGGTAGAGTTCAAACCTATTTCAAGTGTGCCAAAACATTTTACAGGTGAAGACCTGCCTGTTGTTGCAAAGGCATTCAGAAGTTCTGCTTTGTGGCACAACTCTTGGTAAAGCAGGGATCATATAGATAAAAAAAGGGATTTTTCTGATCTTTAATGATACAGCCAGTCTCACAACTTGAGAACCAAAATAAAGAGCCTGAACCAACCAGAAAGAGGGAGAGGCACCAGCCATTTGAGTGCTATTTGGATTAATTTATTTAGAGCCAGTTAGAGATCTTATTAAACACTCTTCCTCCAGGATCTCCCTGGAACATACCTGGCACAGACAAGGAAAAACATTTGATCTTTAGCAGTGAAGAAGCAAGAACAAAATTAAAAAACCCAAAAGACACACTGGAAGACAGACACTTCACACAAAATGAATCATGAGAGAATGCCTAGAAGATTGTGCCTAACTTCTAGGGGACAATTTGTGTATCAGTTTCCCTATTTATTATGCATTAATTAAAATGTTCAAAAGAAATGGAACCTGGCTCAGGGTGTGATGAAGCCAAATCAGATTTGCTTTGACTCATCACAGTGAGACAGTGAAAGCTCCAAAAAATATTACCAGCAAGGTCTGTTCGGAGAATTTAAAAGCTTTGTGCATTTAGGGATATATTCCACGCTGTTGTAAGGGAATGAAAACAACAGGAAAATGTCTTTGTCCTATAAGGGGTTTCTAACGGCTGAAGCAGTTCTATTTGCCATGAAAAAATGAAAGAGCAGATGTTGTGCTCCTTGAAGCCTCTTGTACCTGTGTTGTGACCTGTGAGTAGCTGCTATACACGCCCTCACAGCAAAAGCTGTGTGTTTTCAGAGCCCTCCTGCAGAATGAAGCCTCTAAAGCGAGTGATAACATGCTGTGCTGGTACTTTTGGAGGTCCCTGGTTCAAGCTTCAGCAGCCCACACAAGGTGAAGGCTGATGCAGAAGGATGGGTGGTACAGGACAGACATATATATATATATATATATACATTGCTTAGGTATGCAGCAGTTATAGACAAATAATCTTCTTATTAGAATGGTGAATTTCATGAAAAATGAATTTTTGGAAGGAAACCAAAAGCTGCTTGTCATAATTCAATATACAGCATTGACAAAAAAGAAGGAAATGTTGAACTATTTCAGTGTTTTCAAATAAACACTCATTTTCTCCCTGGAAACACTAACACATTTCATTTCAAAATATTAAATAAGAAAATATGCCGAACTTCTGCTTTATTTCAGAATTGTCCTCAGCTAAAAAATACAGAAGAAAAGGATGTGTTATAAGCCCAAAATGAAGCAAAGTGACCCATCTCAGCTCGAACTAGAAGTTTTATTTGCACACAAAGTGCTGTAGGTCAACCCCAAATTAACTGCTTTGTTTATCTCATTCTTCTTGGCTTGACCCAAACGTGTTTTTTTTCCTTTGAAAATGAATTATTTCACCGTGAAACCACAAACCCCACCATTCTCCCAAGTGCAGAAGGAACATCTCCAGTGGAAAGGAAGGATGAAGGAGAAATAGTGGCTCCAGCCCATGAGCACTGGAAGCAGGAAAGCAGCTCTTGCATGGGCAAGAATTTGCATCTTGCATCTCCACAGTCTTGGATCCCAGTTTTCCTGTGACAAGCACTCATGAATGAATAAGTACAATAGGGAGGACCAAATTCTCCTGCTGCTCCAGCCTGGAGAGACCACACCAGCATCTGGAGAAAGCCAGGGCAGAGATTATCACCCTTCTCTGAGCCCCAGGACTCTCTGTATTCTGTAGCTCTTCTGGGCAATTTCATTCGAATTAGGCAGAAAAATCTCCAGTATCACATTTATGCAAATGACAGAGGACTTCTCAGTAGTGACAGCTTTAGAGACACTCATGACAGGCAATGGGTTAATAACAACTGTAATTTTTCATGAAAATAATTATATTGGTTATGCACAAGGACATTTTAGCTTAGAGTCTCTGGCTTTTCAGCCAAGCCCATCTTAATGGTTGACAGTCCTAACTACTGGACCCTGAATGACCAGCTCTGGACCATCCACACTCACGGCAAACATTGTTTGATGCACCATCAAAATCTTGTCAATGAAATCAAGCCAGAATCCCTGTAAACACAAATACAGGCAGAAAACCCACCATCAGATTTCAGAACTTCCTTGGACATGCAGATGAATGTCACAGGTCTTCCTAGTCCTTTATATTCACTCTCCTCCAGGTTTTTGTGCCTCCTTTCTATGCAACATGCTCTGATCTCACATGGAACCTGCTTATCCAACAACTCTCCAGGCTCCTGACATCACACAGAAGGTCAAGATTTCTCCCAAAGCACCAGTGCTTTTGTGAGGCTCAGCATTTGGGGGCAGAAGTTGTGACAAGATGACAACCTTGTTTTCAAGTGTAAATCAACAGTGCCTTCAGAATATTTTTGCTCCCTCCTCAACAAAAAAAAACCCCAAAGCAAACCAACTCAAACAAAACAAATAGAAATCTAGTATTGGAGGAAAGGAAGTTTATCTGGACTGAAACAAATGAGGAGAAAACAGTCTGTCTTGTCATTTTGATGGATCTTTGCAGGGAGCATTGAATATTTTTGTTTTCCAGGTGTTGTTTGGTCTCAGATTAGTCATTCTTGACACGGGCATTTTCCAGCTAACAGATTCAGCTTCTCCTACTGGGTGCAAAGTATTTGGATGTTGTCTTGCAAAATAAGCAATTTCCTCCCCCACCTTTTGGTCAGAGCAGTGATTACTGTTTGCTAGTTTAGACAGTGAAAGAATGGGTTCTTTTGGAAAGAAAAAAAAATAAAATAAAATAAAATCTGGGAACATTTCCATTTCCCTCAAATCTTCCTTAACTTGTTTTAAGGTTTTATTAAGGGCACAGAGTGGTTGGCAATAAAATTATTTCTCTGTGCTGGGAGAGGTAAAGCAGATTGTTACACACAGGGAGAAGGGAGCTGACTGCTCTCATAAATAAGTCAATGTGTTACTCCTGCAAGACTGGAAGCGGAATGACAGCTCTTCCAGATGCTGATGCTCTACTTCTCTGTGACCCTCAGTAAACTGAAGTTTGCTAAAAATACCCTACAAAAGCACACGTGCTCCAGGGCTGCAGAAACACTTGGAGCAGGGGAGGTTTTAAATGCTCAGATTCCAGCTCCCCACCCCAAACCCCAGCTGTGCTGGGTATCACAACTCTGCTCCCAGCTAATGTGCCCAAATCTCCGTCGAGCATCTCTGCCGTGGCTGACGGGCTTTGCATCCGGGGGAGTGGGAAAGGCTGATGGAGCCTGAGCTGCTGAGCCTCCCAAGGGAGGTGAGGATGGTGCCTGCTGCCTGCTGGCTGTTTCGGAAGCAAATCCAGGCTCTGAGGGGCTGCTGAGCTGCGCCACGTCATTTATGGCAAAGATTATTTCAAGTTATGTTTCTGATAGGGATGTTTGTGTACATGCCCAGTCTTGCTCTCCTCCCTGCCCTCCCTTGACACAGTGAAGAGGAAGGTGATAAAACAAAACAAAAATTAAAGGCAACAGGAGGTGGAAGCCCATTAAATTCCGAAGGAGGCAGCGGGCAAGGGCATGTCCCTCCCTGAGACCCAACAGAGGAAGCCAATCAGGTGTCAAGACCCCTTTTTTTTTGCAATTTGATATCTGAGATGCATAAGGAAAAGGAAAGTAGAAGTATAACAGGGTGATTAATGCTTACCTTTACCTACGCAGAGAATAAGTTACCAATCAGCCACTCTGTCCCTATCTCCTTATTTAAAATGCAAACTAACATGAATGAAACAATAACAATTTAGTTAGATGATAATAGAAAAGCTACAGGAGAATGATATTGTTGCAGCAGTTTGAGGTTCCTGAGCCATGTGTAACTACTTTGATAGATAACACACCAAAGGGAGAGTTAAACAGCACAGTTTCCACAACACTTTTTGCACCATTCTGTCTCTTCTCACTTACAGTGATAGAAGCCAGGGACAGCTAGGGTGGGAAATTATATTCCTTCCAGTGCAGCAAGGACAGCCTTCTGGGGAGCAGACCCAGCCCACACTCCATCCCTGCCTGCCAAGTTACCTGTCTTGCTTCAAAAAAGAAGCAAAAAAACCCCACAGCTCCAAACCAGAGGATGCCCAGGAGGCATTAAAAATGGGAGACAACATGTAAACCATGATGGAAATCTACATGTGCAGGAACACAGATTCATAGAGTTGTTTAGGTTGGAAAAGACCTCTGAGATCATCAAATCATGGTCTGACATGGAGCCACAGTGATGAAAAGAGGAGCTGTGTCATACTGGGAGGTGGTCACACTCATCACTGTCCAGGGTTGAGCAATGGAGTTACTGTATGTATGAGGCAGGGGTTAAAAAGAAGAATAAATAAAAAAATAGAAGAAAAGAAAGGAAAAACTGGTAATAATGTGACCCATGAAACTTTTCACAAGAATGACTCTAACAAGTAAGACTGCCACAGACAGCTCTGATGCCAACTTGCACTCTGGTGTCAGGGATAAACTTGGTTCCCCCAGAGTCACTGGAACTAAAAGCTCAAAGTTTGGAGAGGCACAGCCAGACAACACGGTGTATTGAGGCTTTTGAGATGAGGCCTGTTGCCAACACAAAATGTGTCACTGAATCATCTGCACACCAGTTTCAGAGTGCAAAACTCTTCCCTGAATCATGGTGAAAAGCACAAATGTTCTGCTCTGAAACAGAAAACTCACTGACTCCTTCTTGAACCAAAAATAGGGAATAAGGTTATGTAATCCATTTACTTTGAAAAATAAGCATTTCAAAGTTATCTAAACATCACTAATAACAGGGAAATCTCTGTTTATTTAATCAGTCCGGCTTTGCTGGGATTGATGCTTGTGCTCCAGGCAAGTTTGAACCATTCACCTTAAAACAATTTAAACACAAAACTTTATCCGGCAGCTGGGATATGCTGGCAGAGCAGCAGCTCTGTTTCACATCTATATTACCACCATAACCACGTGCTCCTAAAAAACATTCAATTTTTTGTTGCACGCCACACTGTGAGCAGAAGGAGAAGCTGGAAGCATTTTTTTGAGTAAGTCTTGGCACAGCTGTTTTCTTAGGGGTGACCAGTGCACATTTCATCACTGATTTGCCCCATTTCCAGCCCAATCAGCTTGGGTGGAGACACATTTCTGACAAGTTGCAGTGAGAATTATAAATGAAAAAACCATGATTATTTTCAGCTGAATTTCTTGTCTCCTTGGATAACTATTCTACTTCCTGCAGCGGTCTTTGCAATTCATTCTTTGTGACCAGACACAAAAGCCCTGTTTTCTACGAGATCACTTTTTTCCAGCAGAGCTTCAATGTAATATTGAATGAAGGCATCACAATTCTGTCAAAACAATCACTGTCACAGCCTGGAAAGTAATTTTTCAAGGCTTCTTCCTTGACATTTGCTGGTAATAATTTTCATGAAGTTCATTGCCAGAAAGGGTTGGGAGATTTTCTCCCCATCAGCCTCTTGGGATGCTGGGCACAGCCAGTGTTCAAGGCCAGGTTGGCCCGGACCTGGAGCAACCTGGTCTAGTGGAAGGTGTCCCTACCCATGGAAGGGTGTGGAATCAAGTGGTCTTTAAGGTCCCTCCCAACCTGAACCATTCTGTGATTCTATGATTCCCCACTGGAGAAGAGGTCTTTGATTGTCAAACACATTCCTGGTTGATTCCCGAGAATATCCCTATCAGTTCAGCATGTGCCCATGATTTATGAAAATCTTGGTGTGACACAGGTGACACTAAAAGCAGCTTGACAAGGTGATACAGGGCTGATGGTGGAAGCACTGGGATCACCTGGCTCTGAGGAAGGAGACCAACCTCACCCCGCTGCAACACCAACCCTGTGTTTGGGGCCCGTGTGTGTTTGTAAGTGGAGGCAGCCAGGCAGAAACCCTCTTTCTCCACCTGAGTGCTTTCCCACTGCTGAGATGCTGACCTGAAAGGACCCAGTCACAGGCTAGGTCTTGGCAGGAGAGCAGCACTGCTCCTAAAGGGATGCTGGGTTTGAAGAGGAGGATCCAGCCAGTCCATGCAATGGCTCCGTGCGGCACGAGCAGGTTTTGCAAGTGTGCTTGTGTGAAAATTGTAGGACAGAAATAGAGAGAAATCTGCTATCTATTAAGGTTTTCACAGAATCATCAATGTTTAGCCACTCTTTCGGTGCAGAAATTCTTCCTGATATCCAACTTGAACTTCCCCTGGTGCAATTTGAGGCCGTTTCCCCTTGTCCTATCACTAGTTGCCTGGGGGAAGAGTTGAACTCCCAAAAGCATAAGGAACAGGGGTGCAGACCAGCCTCACAAAGAGGAGAGAAGCCCATTGCTGAAAAGGAATTAATGCCCAGAAGATTTTCAGCTACATTTCAATCTTGTATCAACTGTACCCACAGGTCGCAAGTCAAAACAATCTCTACAGCTGGATCGATACATGTGGCCTTTTAACCAAGCTTCTCTCTGCTGTCATGAGGCTGGCTCAGCAAAGGTGTTAGTGCAAATCCACACGGAAAATCTGGGATTGCATCCTGACAGACACATCCCCAGCAAAAGGCACCTGGCAGAGCCACACTGGTGCAACTCTGTAAAACTGGAAAATAGGAAAAGTCTTGCAAATCACCTGAACCAACTCCTTCTCCTGAACAAAATCACCTGGAATGTTTGTTTGTTTGGTTTTTTTTCTGAGTTTGAAGGTACAGCTCTGATATACAGCACCAAGGGAAAGCATTCCCTGTCTTTTCTGAATTCAGCTGGGAGGCAGGGGCACAGGGTGAGCAGATGTGAGGAAATCAGTCTGTTTGCAGGCGGGCGCCTTCTGTGCAGAGCTCCAGCTGTAGTTGTAGAGCTCCAGTCAATAGTTGCTTTACAAAAAAACAGTTCTGTTTTGCAGGCATAAGGGCTTCTTCTATCCCTACCCAGCAGGAGGTTTATAAAACTGTCATTTCTTGTCCTGTTTCTGCCCTTGCCTCTTTGCTTCTACTTCTTACAGACTGCCAGTAGGTTTTTTATTGCTTTTAGGTTTTTGTTTTAATTGAAACTGAGTAAATTGCATTTTTCCCTAAATAGCTGATGGGTTTAACAAAGTTTTCCATTATTTCACGAGGAAGAAAACAGCAATCTTCAGAACAGAAAATAGAAACATTATTTGAACTTGGTTAATTAAAGAGCACAGAGACATAACCTTGCAATGAGGGGGGCAGCTCCTGAGGGCCCTTAAAAGCAGCTTTTGCTTGGGCAATATTTAAGGGATAGTGTTTAGCACAGGATACGAGAAAACCTCTGGAGTATGCCCAGCAATTTTCCCTTTCCCAAACACATTTGTTTCAAAGGAAAGAAAACACCAGCCAGCTTCATTTCTGGGTGTAACATCACTATATGTGTAACAGCCTTTCATGAAATATCTCCATTGATAATAGGGGAAAGAGGGAAAAAAAAAAGCATTCATGAAAGCAGAAAACCTTCTGTCTCATCTCCCTCTGAAAAAGCCATTCTCTGCAGATCACATCTTTAGCCCTTTTTAGAGGTACTTGGGCTAGGCAGGGAGTGACAGGAGTGAGTGGGATACTCATTTGGTGGAAGAGACAAGAGCTGGAAAGCAATAATGCACCTGGCATCTCATTCTCAAAAGAAATAGCTCCTGCCATGCTTCATCTTCTTTCTTTTTTTCCTAGTGGACCCCTAACATTAATATCATTAGTGAACAAGATGCTGGTCTTTCTTATGAAGGAGCAGAGCAGCTGCCTTGGGCACAGCTCAGCTACACTACCCTAAAGCCCCATATCCATGTTTGTAACCTGAAACACTCCTCTTGCTTCCAAGCTCTCCTATAGCTCCCAGCCTGCCCCTAATGCAGTGAGAGCCACCCTAGAGAAGGAGAATTTAAAGAGCAGGTTGACAAGGGATTGCACCAAGCTGAAATCCTGTTGAAACAGGACGAGACTGTGGGAAGCACTAACGGGAACCGATTGGATCAGGGAGGAGCAGGGAGGATTTGTGGCTGGGAGCTGAACGTGGGCAGCTGGATGCTGCGTGCCACAGTCTCTTTGTGTTTTGCTGTTATCACCCCCTCTCTACCCTGGCCCCTTTTAGAAGTCCATTTCTGTGGTGATGGTGGATTTGTTTTCACTAACAGCACTGCCCTGAGAGTCGCTGTCAGTGGAACCCTCGTGCTCCGTCTTGGACGAACCGAGGGAAAATGCATCTGTAATGGAGCTCAGTTGGAAACTCTCTGAGCTTTTTGCTGCTCCTGAGCAGAGTGTATTCAGCACTGAGACAGAAGGTCTAATAGGCTTCTGCATTTCCTTTGACTCAGAAAAATGGCTATTGTAGCTGCTAGTGCTCTACCTTCACATAAACCCCTTTCTTACGAGATACTAAAGAATAAATCATATCTGCTTGGCTCCAGGATGCCCTTGGAAAAGAACCAGCAGATCAGACAGTGCTTCTAGCCATGCTGCCATTGCATTGACCCATCTCTAGTTAAAGCTGGGCTGGTTATTCCCTTCTGATACCCCAATGCTTCCCTCAAGCAATAGCTTCCTTGGGAATATCATCATTGCCTGACTCCCTCCTGGAGAAACAGGGGAAGAGGTTTCCCTTCTCCATTGCCACAAGAGACAAGCTCTTAGCAAGCAACAAGTACACCAGGAACAGAGACAGTATCTGTACAATGACACAGGGAATGAGTGGCATTGCTCTGTGAGCTCTTTGGCACACAGAATCATAGAATCATTTAGGTTGGAAAAGACCTTTAGAGATCATCAAGTCCAGCTGTTCCCCCAGCACTGTTAATCCCACCACAAACCGTGTCCCCAAGTGCCACGTCTTCACATCTTTTAAATACCTCTGTGCACCACCCTTTAATGCTGTTTGTGCAAGACCAAGTGTACAGGGACCAGGGCAACTAATGGTTTTGGCAACATTCCACAGTGTGATGTTGGTTGCATTTCTCCTCCATGAAAGGTGAACAGTGACCTGAGCAGGGTGTTTTGTTCTCTATAGAGTGGGAGAGATGGAGAAGAACCAAAACAGACAGAAACCTACACAAACCTATTAATAAATTCCACAATGAGGTGCTGAGCCCATGGCATTACATCTCACAAATCTGCCACATGAAGATACCAAGGAATTAAACAGCTCCAGATAATTGCAGGGCATAAATATATTCAGTATGATCTTAAATTTGGCGAGATTAATTTTCCTGACAGCTTGTTCAAAAGAAAAGTGGGTTATATAATTAAAAGAAATAGACCCCTGTCAGATGGCCCATTGCGTGACCAGCAGATACTGCCTTTTGAGATTCTCACCTACCTGGATGTCAGCATTTCCCAGAGGTTTTTATGCCTCCAGCCCTTTCATTTGGCTGTGGAGTCATGAGCAGGCTCTCAGGCACTGATTTTTGCAAAACAGCAAGCTTAGATATAGATTTCTGGATTCAAATATTGTTAACACTTGCCTATAAAGCACAGGGCACAAATCAACACTGCATAAAGCAGAGTAATAGAAAACCCAGGCTGTTAATCTTCATAATGTGCCTCTCAGTAGGGATTTCACTTGAATGTTATTTGTATTAGACATGATACTGAGTGCAGGATATGCAGTTATACATAAATTAAGGGCCGTATTTAAGACAAACACCATCCCCCTGTTGAGTGCAGACCCAAGCATGAGAGCTGTTAACAGTGGACTGCACAGGTCTGTTCATCTGCCTGACTTGCTGGCAGTGGCATGTTCCACCATTGGTGCCCTAAGAAACTCATTTTGGGGGAAAATTAATGTCTTTTTAATGAGGTTTGTGGTGCCAGCCCAAGCTCTAGGAGTGCTGATTGTTTTATGGACACTTTTTCTTTCCTCTCCCCCTCCCCACGTTCCACTTATGGATTTTCCCCGCAAAAACAGTGCAGGCAGGAGGCCGTGACTGAGCCTCCTCTTGTGTGTTGAGGATGGGAGCAAAGAAAATTCAATTAGACTTTCAAAGGAAAAAGAAAAGGCTTAACCCAAAGGGGCAGTGAACTTCTTGGTTACTTTATTGATGCTTTTCCCCAGTGTTTTTCTCTGCTGCAGCTCCTCTTGGCGTCATGGAGTCTCAAGTATAACAGGGTTTTTTTCCCCAGCATGACTTGTTCTCCAGGCAAGCCTCAGACTGCCAGGCTGGCCATGTGCCCTGCTCCTCTGGACTGCTGCACTGACCAAAATGCTTTCTGACCAAAGCCCTGCTGGTTTTTTTTGCCCTTTCAAGGGATTTTCCATTTCATGTCTCTCCTGTGCTGGCCAGGAAACACCTGTGAGCTGCCAAAAGGCTGGGGTAGAGTTTTCTCCTGCAGTCTATTAAGTGTTTGGGACATACACTACTCCCCATCATTGTATCTTGAGGTCAAATATCTATTTATTGGTCTGAACCTATATTTCTCTTTCTGCCTGTGCTCTATGAAACTTAACACACTTGAATCTCAGGAATAAGTATGACAGTGTCACAAGCCCATGACTGACAGTGATATAAAAATGAAACATGGGCTTTGGGGAGGGGAACTCAATCCTTTGAGTTTCTTTTTTGAATGAAATGTATAAATTATCCCCGTGAGGATAAAATGTCAAGTCTTTACAAGAGTAATCAATAGTGATGTGAGCAATGAACTAAATGTTCCCAGCAGCTGAGTTGCATTTTTATAAGATGGTTTTGCAAAAATCATAGAATAGGTGGGAAAAGTGGGTTTATTTCTTATTGAACATACTCAAATAGTTATGGACTTATTAAACAAATTCTCCAAGGGAAAAAGGTGGTATAACGGTCCTACCACATATTAAGACCACATTTACTCAATTCAGCACTGAAGACCTGCTTTGTTCTTGATTAAGTTAAAATTAATAGAATGTGGCATTGCAATGACTATATTAATTAGCTCCTTGGAGTCCTGATCAAAAATAGGGGTCTGCTGAGCCAAATGCCACCCTGCATCAAAGTGCTCTCAGCTGATCTGTCTGCAGGTCTGGGTGAAGCTGGTAGGTTGGTAGACCATTTTTTTCAAGGTCAAAGGAGGAAGAAAAAGAAATGATTAATGGATGAGATTGCTCCTTCATCTGCTAGACACCTCACAAAGCCAGGGCAGTGGTGAGCATCCATCAGGCTGAGCCTGCAGGGGCAGGAGAGGACCCATCAGCAGGGCTGAGCTGCCCAGGATGAGAAGGCAACAGGTACCTCCATTGCAGGCAGAAACCTGAGTACAGGACAGTGAGGGGCTGCTCCACTGGGGCTGACAACACGGCCACAAGCAACACCACTCAACCCAGGACACGTCCTTCAGCTTAGCTGCCCCTCTAATGCCTCCCTGATTTATTGATACTGAATATGCTTTTAGCTCTGTGCATGGCTTTCCAGTTCAGAGATATTCCCAGCTTTTTCACGAGCATTTTGCATAAGAGATGCTTTTTCTTCCCTTTCAGATGCTAAAGACTTTGTGAAAGTTTACATTTTTCCTTGCTGTTTTTTTCTATCTCTACTAGGAAAATCTCTTCTCTTTGATTTCTGTCTGCAACTGTCACTTGTCTTTAGTTCCTGAGAACTCAAAAGCTTCAAAGAAACATCACTGAACTTTTTCTCAAAAGAAAAAGTTCAGCAAAAAAGACCTTGTTCATTCTATTATTTTTTTCCCTGGGACAGGAAAAGCCCCCATGGAACTGTGCCTAGCAATGCAATCTGCTTTGAGAATTATTGAAGTGAAAAAGCCACAGGAGATGAGGAGCAAATCTCACGTGCTGAAAACCACCTGCAGTTGACCAGCTCCTTCAGCCCTCCAGGTTCATCTTCTTTAAAGGTCAAAGATGAGAGTTTCACTCTCTGTAGAGGTACAACCCTGTCCCACAGCATCCTCTGTCCTGGCAGGAGCAGAGGTGGTGTCAGGCTTCTGGTACCCCAGGGAGGGGGGGGGAGGATGGACCTCCACACACAGATGTATCAGGACGGCCCTTGAGTATAGGGATACAAATTTGTCTCACTACTATTTCCCTCCCACCCATGCAAAAGTTAACAATTGGTACTCTGAATGCAGGAAAACACTGGGAAAGAGCCATCAGCTCAGAAATTTGCTACCCTGTCAGGGTTACTACTTGTTTCCTCAATAACCCGTCAGCTCAACTGATTTATCATGAACTTTTTTTTTTAATCCCACACCTAAGAGACTTTGAAATTGGATAGAAGAGATGGTATCCATGGGAAGCAAGACACAGGGGTGATGTTATTGGAGCACAATGAGTTAGCTGGGCATTGGAAGCATCTCCAGCTTCACACGGTGCGAGTGTCTTGTATTGGAGGGCAAAGAGCAACCAGACAGATTGGGGATGCAATAACCCAGCTTCATCTGCTTAATGCAAGGGAAAGAAGGGATGTCAGCGCTGGGGCTGATGGGTTTGGCATCTAAGCTCTCTGCTTTAGGGGTAGATGGTTGCAATGCTCAGACTTCCCCCCCCTTACCAGCCCAGGACCCCCCCACACTCCCCAACCCCTCCAGACACCTTTGCTTACCCACCGTCCTGTGCCACTCAGAAAGGGGCAATTCCACAGCAGGGAAAAGGCAATGGGGACACCACGGAAGCCCAAATTCCCCTCTGTCCCCCACCCAGGCACCCCCATGTCCCACAGAGGGATGCTGTCCACTGTCCACACCTCGGGCAGGACACAGAAGCGTTTCTAAACGTCAGGAATTGGAAGTGCCATCTGTGAGTCTTGAGCAGATGCTGCACAGAGACGAAAGCCTAGTGAAAGCCTATAAGGGAAAGGAGGGGGGAAGTAGGGAGATGACAATTAAATAGCTATTTTAAATGATCTGGAAGAAGATTAAAGGCAGCTGCAGGTTTGGGCTTTTTCTTTTTTTCTGGGAAAAGCAACTAGGAGATTACCTTCACCTCTTCTGCCTTTGCAAACTGCTGTTAAGAGGAAAACCTAAGAGCTAAATTGATCAGCAGCATTTCCCCGGTTCTTTTATTATCCCTCCAGCTGACAACTCGGGAAGGGGGAGGGAAAAGGAAATCAAGTGAATTAAAATCAATTGGGGGGAAAAAAGAGAAGAAATTATGTAAGAACTGGCAAAACACAGCAGGCCAAGTGGTTATGTAAAGCAATGAACACAAGAGCTTATTTAAATTAGATCTAGCTGCGAGACAGACCAGAGTGTAAACGGGCTGGGATTAGGCAGGCTGGGCTGTCGTGCATATGCTGAGTTAAAGTCCTGAATTCCCCGAATAGTCCATGAAAAAAGGCAGCTTTTTAGGGATGCTCCTGCCACCATAGATGGGCATTGATGCTGGGGCAAGGGTTGGTCTCTCTCCATCACTGTGGAGATAGATCCAGACACATTTACACACCAGTATTTTCATTTTCTTGTCTATTGAGAGTGTGGCAGCACCATGACCTCATGGGGCACAGTCCTGCCACAAAGGTGCTGGTTTGCGGTGCTGTCAGAGGGATGAGTGCACCCAAGCCTGGATTTCTCTGGTGTAGTGAGTGATTTAGAACAGCACTGTTATTAAAAGCCATAGTAGGAATTTGGCTGTGACTTAAGGAAAAGAAATCAACTTCAATTCCTCTAGTCAATACCAGTATAAACACAGGATTCCTGAACAGAAGCCACTGACTAATCCTGGATAAGATTTGCCAGCAAACCTGGAGAGAATTCATCCATTTGGTTTTATGGGTTGCTATTTTTGTGTACTATGGAGAGATGCTTGTCATATTTATTTACCTGGCACCATAGATCTGACAGTGGGCAGAGCCCTGCCATCCACAGCACCAGAACAGCGAGCACATCACACCACACCACCAAGATGCTCCTCACCAGAGGAAGGTGTAAGGGAATGTCTACAGCAACATGAACTGAATTAATAACTCTGTAAGCCTCCCAGACTAATGGGAATTGAATAGATGACCTTGGAAATGTGAGAGCATGGTAATGGATGCCAAGAGGCCAGGCTGCACCTTGTGTCTCCCAGCTCCAACACCTGGTTCTTCTTTCCCATTCCCTTCAGACCGGAGGCTCTTTTGCATCTTCCTTCGAAGGCAAGAAATGTAGGCAGGAATAAAGCAGAGGAGCCCCTTGGGCAAGCGTTTGTTTCATGTGCAGAGTTATTTATTGTACAAATCATCCAAACTATGAGCAGGCTTCATAAAACATAATAAACAAGGGAACTGGAGGGATGGATGAGCTGCAGCCACGCGGGGTGGGATGATGCAGAGCAGGACCTCAGTGGAATAGCAGCCTTTCCAAATGGCTGAGGAGGTCCAGAGCAGCTCCCCGTGTGCTGCCCTAGCAAATGAGCAACGTGGAGCTGCTGGAGCTGTGGCAGTTTCTGGAGGCTCAGGGCCTGCTGCCATGTGTTTTAATAAATGGGTTCACACCAGCTGTCCGTGCAAATAAAACATCAGCATGTGTCAGACGCTCTACCCAGGCACTTGCTGTAACTTAGGGGACATTTTTCAGCAGAGCCACTCAAGTGCAGGCTGTGCCATGACAGTGGGAAAACACCTCCCTCTCTCCCCTGTGAATTATGGTGTGCCAGAGAGCTGCCCACACCCAGGCTCCCCTCACATGTGTGCCCAGTCCTGGCTCAGATAAAATTCTGGGCTTTTAGGTTGAGGGGCTGCCAACTCCATGTGTTGGGACTGAGGGTGCACTACGACTGTGGGTATTTCTTTCAGCTTCCCCTCTTTCCCTAGGTCCACTATTTTTTCTCCAGAAAACAGGCACGAAGGCAAGAAAGTAAGAAGTGAAAAAGGAAAATCAAATTGCACAGCATCTGGCCACTAAAATTCAGAGCTTGATGAAAATCAGGGTTGAGAGTGTACAATGTTAGTGGCACACAGGGCTGCACATGGTGGGACAGGACACTCAGCAGGCTCCTGTTTCAAGGGAGCTGGTCCCAGAACCAAATCCACAGGTACTGACCCACAAGTGAACAGGGGAAGCACCTCATCCTGCCTCAGAACTCTCTTATCTGTTGCTACCACAACCAGGAGCTTTTAAAACCTCTCCAGCTGAAGTGGAGGAGGTTCTAAGTGCAACCATGAAAGCATGAATTTACTCCTATGGCGGCTTTAAGAGGTGTTTAATTTATGTGGAAAAAGAACCTAAAATTGGCTGCAGTGCATTTCAGAGGACGTCTGCCAGCTAAAGCGTTGACTAGACCAGAATAATGTGGCTATAATGGACTTACCCCTGTTACCAGATCCCGTGTGGATGCCAATATCCAAACCAGACATCCCTGACTGACAGAAGCAACAGGCAAGCTTGGCAATGAAGAATATATAATAAACCAGATTCACAGGCTGATTTAAGCAGCAACAGAGACAGTGACAAACAAAACTGGGCAATAGTGCTGTTCTAAAGAATTCCATGTCAGGGGCCACACAGAGAGTCTCGATGGCATGAGGAGAGATGTGCTCGGAGTACAGAGCATGGTGACACACGGTGTCACCCTGCAGATCATCTCACTTACTGCTTTTCCTGATTAGCAGTATGTGCTGCCCTGAACAATTTGTAATTGGTAGAGGAATATCAGTAATTACTTCTTACAGCTGTTATGGAGCTTAAGTGGTGCAAGTTGATATGTGCAAGAATCAAATATGCTGAGTGTTGTTTGAATAATTATTTTTTTTCTTACTACAAGGAAACCTGGTTGTTCACTCAGTCTAGTTTCACTCAGGAATGCCCATTAAAACTTAAATACTCAAAGCAAATACAGAGGAACTTTTTGAAAATCAGAAATGTTAAATTGCTACAAAAAAATAAGCCCTTCCAACTCAGAATATTCTGTGATTCTGTGAAATATTCATTCTGGGAAGCTTATTCCAGTCCAGGGAGAAGCATTCTCCTGCAATGATCCCAGCACAACCAAAGCTCACAGTGGGCTCCGAGGATATAAATGGTTACAGTGGCCCTATTCTGGGACTGACTTTCAATCAGTCAACAAATAAAACCACTTGGAGAACTAATGGCTCCCAAAAAAAAATTCCCAATTTACTTTAGACAGTTTGCCAAACAGGAAGAGGAGTGAAAAATGTCGAGTGATTTATTACAAACGATTTGCCAGCTCAAGCAAGTGCATCATTCGGAAAACGAATGCAAAGAGATGCTGTAAAGCAGCATGAACCCACCACGAAAGACCAGGGCTCCAGACTGCCAACCAGCAAGACATCTGCACGTCACTCTCCACATCACCACTGCCCTTTCAGTCACAGATCTTCCATCATTTGTCTTTTTTTATACCTCTGCACAGCTTACGACGTGAGAATGCCGGCTCACACGCTGTGCGATGGTTTCCATTAACGCACTTCAAACCTGACTTGCAGCTGCTTTGATTATTCACTCTGGAGCCTTCCCCAGTCCAGGGCCCTGCATCACATTGTGTGCTGCTTCCCTGTGCTTGTGGGAATGGAGTGAAACCATTTAACAGCCTTCCTATCTTGGCAAATCTACTTTTGCAGCCAGATCCCCCAAGGAAGAACAGATTTGCACGGTTTGGGGTTTTGCTCCTCCTCGTCCCCCAGCAGCTGCCTCTTTACTTTTAAATTAATTCACTAGTTAAATAAATAAATAAATAAATAAATAAATAAATAAGAGGAAAAGCCCACAGGTGAACTTCACATACTGTGCATTCATGTCTTCCTACTCTTTACTTGGCTAATGGGATAAGGTATAGCCTGAATTGCAAGACTGTAAAATACATTGAGAATTGTTTAAACTGTAATCTCCAAAGATATGGATAGGAAGTAATCCTCTGGTTTTAGCCCTACCATGGTAACAATGAGCATCAGTTTAATCCTAAGAGGAAGATGAGTGGAAATAATGCATTTCAGTCCCATTGTTCTCAAATCAGATGGCTCGAGTCTCCTCAGAGAGTGGAGAATTTGGGTTAAGTAAACTGGGCTGCTGCTGACAAAACCTTCAAAGCATTTACAGGAGAAATGCAGCCCCACCACCTCAGATGAAAGTTAGGGACCACGACAAAATGCAGAAGGCTTCTGTGGGGGATAGATTTTGGTTTCCTAGAATAGTACAGAGAGAAACTGGGAGAGACATGTCTAAACATTCACTGGCTCTGGGCTTAAATCTAAATGCATGTACCCTTGCCTGCTTTTAGTGGGAGAAAACGTTCTGATTCCTTTCCCTTTAAGTTCCCTCTGACTCTGGGAAAATCTCAAACACTACAGTACACATGCAGCTTTAAATTCCAGCTGCCCGCTGATTAACCCTACCTGAAATTCATGTTCCAAATAAAAGATTGAGCAGCTATCACATGCGAGTCTGGCAGCAAAGGGACTATGGAGATTGGTGTCTTGCTCTCTCTGTCCCTCCTTCCGTGTCTCTTACATTTTTCAAGCCCAATGCTTCAGTAAACAAATGCCTCAACCTGTCAAAGCACTGGAGTGCAGCAAGTGTTGATGCTGAAATCCGTTCCACGCATGGGCGTGTTGGATTTAGCAGTGCGTGGAGACCAGCAAAGCCTTGCTGAAGTCAGGAGGGGCTGCTAGTTAAACCAGCTATGGATTTCCCCAAAACAGCAAAAATAGCAGCCTCGGGCTTTGACGATGCAGTTCCTTTTCAGATGTCTGTGCTACACTCTGTGTCCAAAACTTTCTGAATTTAGGAGCTGTCACTGCACTGAGGAAATGGGCTCTGGGATCAACACAAGGAACTGGAACAGAGGGTTTTATTCCCCTGATATTTCTTGTCGCTTTCCAGCAGAAGGGAAGGAGGCGCAGAAGATACAGAGAAAGGGTGGAGATTTGGGATTTTCTGGCGATGAACTGCCACCTTTGGGTGAACGTCCCTGAGGCGACACGGCGGAGCGGAGCCGGATGCCCCGGGCTCAGGGGGGCACAGGAGGGTTGCGCTGGCCCCGGGCAGGATTAATCGTGTAGCAGGATTTATGCCGGCGCAAGGTCTCAACCCGGCGCGGTGGGGCAGGAGGGGGTGCGGGGTGGGGCGCAACAGGGGGAACCCAGACGTCCCCAAATCCTTCCTGCCCGCACCCTGGGCCGGTCCGTCCCGTCAGGGCTGCCCGGAACATCCCCATTCCTGAGCCAGTGCCCCGCTCCAGCCTCCCCCTCCTGCCCCGCCCGTCTCCGCAAAGTTTGGCCAACCCGGGAAGGAGGAGGCGGCTGCCCGGACCCGGCTGCCCGGACCCTCCCGGCCCCTCACCTGGATGACCGTCTTCAGCGTGGAGGTGTCCACGATGGCGGTGCAGATGAGGGAGTCGGGATCCCGGTCCTTGGCGTAGATCTGCCCCATGGTGAAGATCATGGGGATGGCGAGGAGGAAGGAGGCGATCCAGATGCAGCTGATGAACTTCTTGGTGCGGCTGCGGGACATGATGCTCTTGGCTTTGAAGGGGTGGCAGATGGCCATGTAGCGCTCCATGCTGAGGCTGGCGATGTTGAGCGCCGTGGCATAGGTGCAGGCGTCCCGGAGGAAGTAGTAGCCCTTGCAAACGGCCCCCCCGAAAGCCCAGGGGTGATGGACCCAGATGAAGTTGTAGAGCTCGATGGGCATGCAGAGCAGGAAGATGAGGAGGTCGGAGAAGGCGAGGCTGGCCAGGTGGTAGTGCACGGTGCTCTGCAGGTTCTGCAGCGACTTCTTGCGCACCAGCGTGTACGCCGTGATGGAGTTGCCCACGGTGCCCACCAAGAAAAGAGCCAAGTAGATGACGGTCACCATCACTTTGGAGTAGATGTCGGTGTTGACGTCCAGGTCCTCCTCGTCGGGCACTTTGGGGAGCAGGTCGGAGCGGTTGGAGGCGTTGGCATAGCCGCTGGGGTGCGGGTGCAGGGGCCCGGCGGGCACGGCCGGGGCCGTGGCGTTCGGGTGCATCCCCGGGGCCGGGCAGCACCGCCCGGACCGGCCGCACCGCCCGGACCGGCCGCACCGCCCGGACCCGCCGCTGCCCCCGGCAGGGAACTTGGCTCGTTTTAATGCGGCGGGAGGAGCCGCCGGTCCCGGGGCTGCCGCGCGTGTGCGTGTGCGAGACGCGTCCCCCGCCCTGCGAGCCGCCCGCAGCCCCGGCTCCCTCCTCCCCGCCGCTCCCACGGCGCCCAGATGTGCCCTGGCAGCGCGGGAGCCGCCTCGCACACACGCACAGCAACACAGACCCGCACACACGCACATACACACGCACACACGCGCACAAACACAAACCCGCGCACAAACACAAACCCGCGCACAAACACAAACCCGCGCACAAACACA